>NW_027362763.1:671203485-671551133 GCF_046119375.1 Phyllobates terribilis | reverse complement strand
ACTGTTATTATGGAGGCACTGTGGATGTCGCTGTTATTATGGGAGCACTGTGGATATCACTCTTATTATGGGGGCACTGTGGATGTCACTGTTATTATGGGGGCACTGTGGATATCACTGTTATTATGGGAGCACTGTGGATATCACTGTTATTATGGGAGCACTGTGGATATCAGTGTTATTATGGGAGCACTGTGGATGTCGCTGTTATTATGGGAGCACTGTGGATATCACTGTTATTATGGGGGCACTGTGGATGTCACTTATTATGGGAGCACTGTGGATGTCGCTGTTATTATGGGAGCACTGTGGATATCACTGTTATTATGGGAGCACTGTGGATATCACTGTTATTATGGGGGCACTGTGGATGTCACTGTTATTATGGGAGCACTGTGGATGTCACTGTTATTATGGGAGCACTGTGGATATCACTGTTATTATGGGGGCACTGTGGATATCACTGTTATTATGGAGGCACTGTGGATGTCGCTGTTATTATGGGAGCACTGTGGATATCACTGTTATTATGGGGGCACTGTGGATATCACTGTTATTATGGGGGCACTGTGGATATCACTGTTATTATGGCAGCACTGTGGATGTCACTGTTATTATGGGAGCACTGTGGATATCACTGTTATTATGGGAGCACTGTGGATATCACTGTTATTATGGGGGCACTGTGGATATCACTGTTATTATGGGAGCACTGTGGATATCACTGTTATTATGGGAGCACTGTGGATGTCACTGTTATTATGGGAGCACTGTGGATATCACTGTTATTATGGGAGCACTGTGGATATCACTGTTATTATGGGAGCACTGTGGATGTCACTGTTATTATGGGAGCACTGTGGATATCACTGTTATTATGGGGGCACTGTGGATATCACTGTTATTATGGGGGCACTGTGGATATCACTGTTATTATGGGAGCACTGTGGATATCACTGTTATTATGGGAGCACTGTGGATATCACTGTTATTATGGGGGAAGCACTGTGGAAAATCATTTTGTTATTATGGGGAGCACTGTGGATATCACTGTTATTATGGGAGCACTGTGGATGTCACTGTTATTATGGGAGCACTGTGGATATCACTGTTATTATGGGAGCACTGTGGATATCACTGTTATTATGGGGGCACTGTGGATATCACTGTTATTATGGGAGCACTGTGGATGTCACTGTTATTATGGGAGCACTGTGGATATCACTGTTATTATGGGGGCACTGTGGATATCACTGTTATTATGGGAGCACTGTGGATGTCGCTGTTATTATGGGAGCACTGTGGATATCACTGTTATTATGGGGGCACTGTGGATGTCACTGTTATTATGGGAGCACTGTGGATGTCACTGTTATTATGGGGGCACTGTGGATGTCACTGTTATTATGGGAGCACTGTGGATATCACTGTTATTATGGGAGCACTGTGGATATCACTGTTATTATGGGGGCACTGTGGATGTCACTGTTATTATGGGAGCACTGTGGATATCACTGTTATTATGGGAGCACTGTGGATATCACTGTTATTATGGGGGCACTGTGGATGTCACTGTTATTATGGGAGCACTGTGGATGTCACTGTTATTATGGGAGCACTGTGGATATCACTGTTATTATGGGGGCACTGTGGATATCACTGTTATTATGGGAGGCACTGTGGATGTCACTGTTATTATGGGAGCACTGTGGATATCACTGTTATTATGGGAGCACTGTGGATGTCACTGTTATTATGGGAGCACTGTGGATGTCACTGTTATTATGGGAGCACTGTGGATATCACTGTTATTATGGGGGCACTGTGGATATCACTGTTATTATGGGAGCACTGTGGATATCACTGTTATTATGGGAGCACTGTGGATATCACTGTTATTATGGGAGCACTGTGGATATCACTGTTATTATGGGAGCACTGTGGATATCACTGTTATTATGGGAGCACTGTGGATATCACTGTTATTATGGGAGCACTGTGGATATCACTGTTATTATGGGAGCACTGTGGATATCACTGTTATTATGGGAGCACTGTGGATATCACTGTTATTATGGGGGCACTGTGGATATCACTGTTATTATGGGAGCACTGTGGATATCACTGTTATTATGGGAGCACTGTGGATATCACTGTTATTATGGGAGCACTGTGGATATCACTGTTATTATGGGGGCACTGTGGATATCACTGTTATTATGGGAGCACTGTGGATATCACTGTTATTATGGGAGCACTGTGGATATCACTGTTATTATGGGGGCACTGTGGATATCACTGTTATTATGGGAGCACTGTGGATATCACTGTTATTATGGGAGCACTGTGGATATCACTGTTATTATGGGAGGCACTGTGGATATCACTGTTATTATGGGAGCACTGTGGATATCACTGTTATTATGGGAGCACTGTGGATATCACTGTTATTATGGGAGCACTGTGGATATCACTGTTATTATGGGAGCACTGTGGATATCACTGTTATTATGGGAGCACTGTGGATGTCACTGTTATTATGGGAGCACTGTGGATATCACTGTTATTATGGGAGCACTGTGGATATCACTGTTATTATGGGAGCACTGTGGATATCACTGTTATTATGGGAGCACTGTGGATATCACTGTTATTATGGGAGCACTGTGGATATCACTGTTATTATGGAGCACTGTGGATATCACTGTTATTATGGGAGCACTGTGGATATCACTGTTATTATGGGAGCACTGTGGATATCACTGTTATTATGGGAGCACTGTGGATATCACTGTTATTATGGGAGCACTGTGGATATCACTGTTATTATGGGAGCACTGTGGATATCACTGTTATTATGGGAGCACTGTGGATATCACTGTTATTATGGGAGCACTGTGGATATCACTGTTATTATGGGAGCACTGTGGATATCACTGTTATTATGGAGGCACTGTGGATATCACTGTTATTATGGAGGCACTGTGGATGTCACTGTTATTATGGGGGCACTGTGGATGTCACTGTTATTATGGGAGCACTGTGGATGTCACTGTTATTATGGGAGCACTGTGGATATCACTGTTATTATGGGGGCACTGTGGATATCACTGTTATTATGGAGGCACTGTGGATGTCGCTGTTATTATGGGAGCACTGTGGATATCACTGTTATTATGGGAGCACTGTGGATATCACTGTTATTATGGAGGCACTGTGGATGTCGCTGTTATTATGGGGGCACTGTGGATGTCGCTGTTATTATGGGAGCACTGTGGATGTCACTGTTATTATGGGAGCACTGTGGATATCACTGTTATTATGGGGGCACTGTGGATATCACTGTTATTATGGAGGCACTGTGGATGTCGCTGTTATTATGGGAGCACTGTGGATATCACTGTTATTATGGGGGCACTGTGGATGTCACTGTTATTATGGGGGCACTGTGGATATCACTGTTATTATGGAGGCACTGTGGATGTCGCTGTTATTATGGGAGCACTGTGGATATCACTGTTATTATGGGGGCACTGTGGATGTCACTGTTATTATGGGGGCACTGTGGATATCACTTTTATTATGGGGGCACTGTGGATGTCACTGTTATTATGGGGGCACTGTGGATATCACTGTTATTATGGGGGCACTGTGGATGTCACTGTTATTATGGGGGCACTGTGGATATCACTGTTATTATGGGGGCACTGTGGATGTCACTGTTATTATGGGGGCACTGTGGATATCACTGTTATTATGGGAGCACTGTGGATGTCACTGTTATTATGGAGGCACTGTGGATGTCGCTGTTATTATGGGAGCACTGTGGATATCACTGTTATTATGGGGGCACTGTGGATATCACTGTTATTATGGGGGCACTGTGGATATCACTGTTATTATGGGAGCACTGTGGATATCACTGTTATTATGGGAGCACTGTGGATGTCACTGTTATTATGGGAGCACTGTGGATATCACTGTTATTATGGGGGCACTGTGGATATCACTGTTATTATGGGGGCACTGTGGATATCACTGTTATTATGGGAGCACTGTGGATGTCGCTGTTATTATGGGAGCACTGTGGATATCACTGTTATTGTGGGGGCACTGTGGATGTCGCTGTTATTATGGGAGCACTGTGGATATCACTGTTATTATGGGAGCACTGTGGATATCACTGTTATTATGGGGGCACTGTGGATATCACTGTTATTATGGGAGCACTGTGGATGTCACTGTTATTATGGGAGCACTGTGGATATCACTGTTATTATGGGAGCACTGTGGATATCACTGTTATTATGGGGGCACTGTGGATATCACTGTTATTATGGGGGCACTGTGGATGTCACTGTTATTATGGGAGCACTGTGGATATCACTGTTATTACGGGAGCACTGTGGATATCACTGTTATTATGGGGGCACTGTGGATATCACTGTTATTATGGGAGCACTGTGGATGTCACTGTTATTATGGGAGCACTGTGGATATCACTGTTATTATGGGGGCACTGTGGATATCACTGTTATTATGGGAGCACTGTGGATGTCGCTGTTATTATGGGAGCACTGTGGATATCACTGTTATTATGGGGGCACTGTGGATGTCGCTGTTATTATGGGAGCACTGTGGATGTCACTGTTATTATGGGGGCACTGTGCATGTCACTGTTATTATGGGGGCACTGTGGATGTCACTGTTATTATGGGAGCACTGTGGATATCACTGTTATTATGGGAGCACTGTGGATGTCGCTGTTATTATGGGGGCACTGTGGATATCACTGTTATTATGGGAGCACTGTGGATGTCGCTGTTATTATGGGAGCACTGTGGATATCACTGTTATTATGGGGGCGCTGTGGATATCACTGTTATTATGGGAGCACTGTGGATATCACTGTTATTATGGGAGCACTGTGGATGTCGCTGTTATTATGGGAGCACTGTGGATATCACTGTTATTATGGGGGCACTGTGGATATCACTGTTATTATGGGAGCACTGTGGATATCACTGTTATTATGGGAGCACTGTGGATGTCACTGTTATTATGGGAGCACTGTGGATATCACTGTTATTATGGGAGTACTGTGGATATCACTGTTATTATGGGAGCACTGTGGATGTCACTGTTATTATGGGGGCACTGTGGATGTCACTGTTATTATGGGAGCACTGTGGATATCACTGTTATTATGGAGGCACTGTGGATATCACTGTTATTATGGGAGCACTGTGGATGTCGCTGTTATTATGGGAGCACTGTGGATATCACTGTTATTATGGAGGCACTGTGGATATCACTGTTATTATGGGGGCACTGTGGATGTCACTGTTATTATGGGGGCACTGTGGATGTCACTGTTATTATGGGAGCACTGTGGATATCACTGTTATTATGGGAGCACTGTGGATATCACTGTTATTATGGGGGCACTGTGGATATCACTGTTATTATGGGAGCACTGTGGATGTCACTGTTATTATGGGAGCACTGTGGATGTCACTGTTATTATGGGGGCACTGTGGATATCACTGTTATTATGGGAGCACTGTGGATGTCGCTGTTATTATGGGAGCACTGTGGATATCACTGTTATTATGGGGGCACTGTGGATGTCGCTGTTATTATGGGAGCACTGTGGATATCACTGTTATTATGGGGGCACTGTGGATGTCACTGTTATTATGGGAGCACTGTGGATATCACTGTTATTATGGGAGCACTGTGGATGTCACTGTTATTATGGGAGCACTGTGGATGTCACTGTTATTATGGGGGCACTGTGGATGTCACTGTTATTATGGGGGCACTGTGGATGTCACTGTTATTATGGGAGCACTGTGGATATCGCTGTTATTATGGGGGCACTGTGGATGTCGCTGTTATTATGGGAGCACTGTGGATGTCACTGTTATTATGGGAGCACTGTGGATGTCACTGTTATTATGGGGGCACTGTGGATGTCACTGTTATTATGGGGGCACTGTGGATGTCACTGTTATTATGGGAGCACTGTGGATATCACTGTTATTATGGAGGCACTGTGGATATCACTGTTATTATGGGGGCACTGTGGATGTCACTGTTATTATGGGGGCACTGTGGATGTCACTGTTATTATGGGAGCACTGTGGATATCACTGTTATTATGGAGGCACTGTGGATATCACTGTTATTATGGGGGCACTGTGGATATCGCTGTTATTATGGGAGCACTGTGGATGTCACTGTTATGGGGGCACTGTGGATATCACTGTTATTATGGGGGCACTGTGGATGTCACTGTTATTATGGGGGCACTGTGGATATCACTGTTATTATGGGAGCACTGTGGATATCACTGTTATTATGGGGGCACTGTGGATATCACTGTTATTATGGGAGCACTGTGGATATCACTGTTATTATGGAGGCACTGTGGATGTCACTGTTATTATGGGGGCACTGTGGATATCACTGTTATTATGGGAGCACTGTGGATGTCACTGTTATTATGGGGGCACTGTGGATGTCACAGTTATTATGGGGCACTGTGGATATCACTGTTATTATGGGGGCACTGTGGATATCACTGTTATTATGGGAGCACTGTGGATGTCACAGTTATTATGGGGCACTGTGGATATCACTGTTATTATGGGGGCACTGTGGATGTCACAGTTATTATGGGGCACTGTGGATATCACTGTTATTATGGGGGCACTATGGATGTCACTGTTATTATGGGAGCACTGTGGATGTCACAGTTATTATGGGGCACTGTGGATATCACTGTTATTATGGGGGCACTGTGGATATCACTGTTATTATGGGGGCACTGTGGATATCACTGTTATTATGGGAGCACTGTGGATATCACTGTTATTATGGGGCACTGTGGATATCACTGATATTATGGGGGCACTGTGGATATCACTGTTATTATGGGGGCACTGTGGATATCACTGTTATTATGGGGGCACTGTGGATATCACTGTTATTATGGGGGCACTATGGATATCGCTGTTATTATGGGAGCACTGTGGATGTCGCTGTTATTATGGGAGCACTGTGGATGTCGCTGTTATAATGGGGGCACTGTGAATATCACTGTTATTATGGGAGCACTGTGGATATCACTGTTATTATGGGAGCACTGTGGATATCACTGTTATTATGGGAGCACTGTGGATATCACTGTTATTATGGGGGGCACTGTGGATATCACTGTTATTATGGGAGCACTGTGGATGTCACTGTTATTATGGAGGCACTGTGGATATCACTGTCATTATGGGAGCACTGTGGATATCACTGTTATTATGGGGGCACTGTGGATATCACTGTTATTATGGGGGGCACTGTGGATATCACTGTTATTATGGGGGCACTGTGGATGTCACTGTTATTATGGGAGCACTGTGGATATCACTGTTATTATGGGAGCACTGTGGATATCACTGTTATTATGGGAGCACTGTGGATGTCACTGTTATTATGGGAGCACTGTGGATATCACTGTTATTATGGGAGCACTGTGGATATCACTGTTATTATGGGAGCACTGTGGATATCACTGTTATTATGGGAGCACTGTGGATGTCAATGTTATTATGGAGGCACTGTGGATGTCACTGTTATTATGGGAGCACTGTGGATGTCACTGTTATTATGGGAGCACTGTGGATGTCACTGTTATTATGGGAGCACTGTGGATATCACTGTTATTATGGGAGCACTGTGGATGTCACAGTTATTATGGGAGCACTGTGGATATCACTGTTATTATGGGAGCACTGTGGATGTCACTGTTATTATGGGAGCACTGTGGATATCACTGTTATTATGGGAGCACTGTGGATATCACTGTTATTATGGGAGCACTGTGGATGTCACTGTTATTATGGGAGCACTGTGGATGTCACTGTTATTATGGGGGCACTGTGGATGTCGCTGTTATTATGGGAGCACTGTGGATATCACTGTTATTATGGGAGCACTGTGGATGTCACAGTTATTATGGGAGCACTGTGGATATCACTGTTATTATGGGGGCACTGTGGATGTCACTGTTATTATGGGAGCACTGTGGATATCGCTGTTATTATGGGGCACTGTGGATGTCGCTGTTATTATGGGAGCACTGTGGATATCACTGTTATTATGGGGGCACTGTGGATGTCACTGTTATTATGGGAGCACTGTGGATATCACTGTTATTATGGGAGCACTGTGGATGTCACTGTTATTATGGAGGCACTGTGGATGTCACTGTTATTATGGGGGCACTGTGGATATCGCTGTTATTATGGGAGCACTGTGGATATCACTGTTATTGTGGGAGCACTGTGGATGTCACTGTTATTATGGGAGCACTGTGGATGTCACAGTTATTATGGGAGCACTGTGGATGTCGCTGTTATTATGGGAGCACTGTGGATATCACTGTTATTATGGGGGCACTGTGGATGTCACTGTTATTATGGGAGCACTGTGGATATCACTGTTATTATGGGAGCACTGTGGATGTCACTGTTATTATGGGAGCACTGTGGATATCACTGTTATTATGGGAGCACTGTGGATATCACTGTTATTATGGGAGCACTGTGGATGTCACTGTTATTATGGGGCACTGTGGATGTCACAGTTATTATGGGAGCACTGTGGATGTCACTGTTATTATGGGAGCACTGTGGATGTCACTGTTATTATGGGAGCACTGTGGATGTCACTGTTATTATGGGAGCACTGTGGATATCACAGTTATTATGGGGGCACTGTGGATATCACTGTTATTATGGGAGCACTGTGGATATCACTGTTATTATGGGAGCACTGTGGATGTCACTGTTATTATGGGAGCACTGTGGATGTCACAGTTATTATGGGAGCACTGTGGATGTCACTGTTATTATGGGAGCACTGTGGATATCACTGTTATTATGGGAGCACTGTGGATATCACTGTTATTATGGGAGCACTGTGGATGTCACTGTTATTATGGGAGCACTGTGGATGTCACTGTTATTATGGGAGCACTGTGGATGTCGCTGTTATTATGGGAGCACTGTGGATGTCACAGTTATTATGGGGGCACTGTGGATGTCACAGTTATTATGGGAGCACTGTGGATGTCGCTGTTATTATGGGAGCACTGTGGATATCACTGTTATTATGGGAGCACTGTGGATATCACTGTTATTATGGGGGCACTGTGGATGTCACTGTTATTATGGGGGCACTGTGGATATCACTGTTATTATGGGAGCACTGTGGATATCGCTGTTATTATGGGGGCACTGTGGATATCGCTGTTATTATGGGAGCACTGTGGATATCACTGTTATTATGGGAGCACTGTGGATATCACTGTTATTATGGGGGCACTGTGGATGTCACTGTTATTATGGGGGCACTGTGGATATCACTGTTATTATGGGAGCACTGTGGATATCGCTGTTATTATGGGAGCACTGTGGATATCACTGTTATTATGGGAGCACTGTGGATATCACTGTTATTATGTGAGCACTGTGGATATCACTGTTATTATGGGGGCACTGTGGATGTCACTGTTATTATGGGGGCACTGTGGATATCGCTGTTATTATGGGAGCACTGTGGATATCGCTGTTATTATGGGGGCACTGTGGATATCGCTGTTATTATGGGAGCACTGTGGATATCGCTGTTATTATGGGGGCACTGTGGATGTCACTGTTATTATGGGAGCACTGTGGATATCACTGTTATTATGGGAGCACTGTGGATGTCACTGTTATTATGGGGGCACTGTGGATATCGCTGTTATTATGGGAGCACTGTGGATATCGCTGTTATTATGGGGGCACTGTGGATATCGCTGTTATTATGGGAGCACTGTGGATATCACTGTTATTATGGGAGCACTGTGGATGTCACTGTTATTATGGGAGCAGTGTGGATGTCACTGTTATTATGGAGGCACTGTGGATATCACTGTTATTATGGAGGCACTGTGGATATTGCTGTTATTATGGGGGTACTGTGGATGTTGCTGTTATTATGGGGGCACTGTGGATGTCACTGTTATTATGGGGCACTGTGGATGTCACTGTTATTATGGGGGCACTGTGGATATCACTGTTATTATGGGAGCAGTGTGGATGTCACTGTTATTATGGAGGCACTGTGGATATCACTGTTATTATGGAGGCACTGTGGATATTGCTGTTATTATGGGGGTACTGTGGATATCACTGTTATTATGGGGGCACTGTGGATGTCACTGTTATTATAGGAACACTGTGGATGTTACTGTTATTATGGGGGCACTGTGGATGTCACTGTTATTATGGGGGCACTGTGGATATCACTGTTATTATGGGAGCACTGTGGATATCGCTGTTATTATGGGGGCACTGTGGATATCGCTGTTATTATGGGGGCACTGTGGATGTCACTGTTATTATGGGAGCACTGTGGATGTCACTGTTATTATGGGAGCACTGTGGATGTCACTGTTATTATGGGAGCACTGTGGATATCGCTGTTATTATGGGGGCACTGTGGATGTCACTGTTATTATGGGAGCACTGTGGATGTCACTGTTATTATGGGAGCACTGTGGATATCACTGTTATTATGGGAGCACTGTGGATGTCACTGTTATTATGGGGCACTGTGGATGTCACTGTTATTATGGGAGCACTGTGGATATCACTGTTATTATGGGAGCACTGTGGATGTCACTGTTATTATGGGGGCACTGTGGATATCACTGTTATTATGGGAGCACTGTGGATATCACTGTTATTATGGGAGCACTGTGGATATCGCTGTTATTATGGGGGCACTGTGGATATCACTGTTATTATGGGGGCACTGTGGATATCACTGTTATTATGGGGGCACTGTGGATATCACTGTTATTATGGGGGCACTGTGGATATCACAGTTATTATGGGGGCACTGTGGATATCACTGTTATTATGGGAGCACTGTGGATGTCACTGTTATTATGGGAGCACTGTGGATGTCACTGTTATTATGGGAGCACTGTGGATGTCACTGTTATTATGGGAGCACTGTGGATGTCACTATTATTATGGGAGCACTGTGGATGTTACTGTTATTATGGGAGCACTGTGGATGTCGCTGTTATTATGGGAGCACTGTGGATATCACTGTTATTATGGGGGCACTGTGGATGTCACTGTTATTATGGGAGCACTGTGGATATCACTGTTATTATGGGAGCACTGTGGATGTCACTGTTATTATGGGAGCACTGTGGATATCACTGTTATTATGGGAGCACTGTGGATATCACTGTTATTATGGGAGCACTGTGGATGTCGCTGTTATTATGGGAGCACTGTGGATATCACTGTTATTATGGGGGCACTGTGGATGTCACTGTTATTATGGGGCACTGTGGATATCACTGTTATTATGGGAGCACTGTGGATATCACTGTTATTATGGGGGCACTGTGGATATCACTGTTATTATGGGAGCACTGTGGATATCACTGTTATTATGGGAGCACTGTGGATGTCACTGTTATTATGGGGGCACTGTGGATATCACTGTTATTATGGGAGCACTGTGGATATCACTGTTATTATGGGAGCACTGTGGATGTCGCTGTTATTATGGAGCACTGTGGATATCACTGTTATTATGGGAGCACTGTGGATATCACTGTTATTATGGGGGCACTGTGGATGTCGCTGTTATTATGGGAGCACTGTGGATATCACTGTTATTATGGAGGCACTGTGGATGTCGCTGTTATTATGGGAGCACTGTGGATATCACTGTTATTATGGGGGCACTGTGGATGTCACTGTTATTATGGGGGCACTGTGGATATCACTGTTATTATGGGAGCACTGTGGATATCACTGTTATTATGGGGGCACTGTGGATATCACTGTTATTATGGGAGCACTGTGGATATCACTGTTATTATGGGAGCACTGTGGATGTCACTGTTATTATGGGAGCACTGTGGATGTCACTGTTATTATGGGAGCACTGTGGATGTCACTGTTATTATGGGGGCACTGTGGATGTCACTGTTATTATGGGAGCACTGTGGATATCACTGTTATTATGGGAGCACTGTGGATGTCACTGTTATTATGGGGGCACTGTGGATGTCACTGTTATTATGGGAGCACTGTGGATATCACTGTTATTATGGGAGCACTGTGGATATCACTGTTATTATGGGGGCACTGTGGATGTCACTGTTATTATGGGAGCACTGTGGATATCACTGTTATTATGGGAGCACTGTGGATGTCGCTGTTATTATGGGGGCACTGTGGATATCACGGTTATTATGGGGGCACTGTGGATATCACTGTTATTATGGGAGCACTGTGGATATCACTGTTATTATGGGAGCACTGTGGATATCACTGTTATTATGGAGGCACTGTGGATGTCGCTGTTATTATGGGAGCACTTTGGATATCACTGTTATTATGGGAGCACTGTGGATATCACTGTTATTATGGGAGCACTGTGGATATCACTGTTATTATGGGGGCACTGTGGATGTCACTGTTATTATGGGAGCACTGTGGATGTCACTGTTATTATGGGAGCACTGTGGATATCACTGTTATTATGGGGGTACTGTGGATATCACTGTTATTATGGGAGCACTGTGGATATCACTGTTATTATGGGAGCACTGTGGATATCACTGTTATTATGGGGGCACTGTGGATGTCACTGTTATTATGGGAGCACTGTGGATGTCACTGTTATTATGGGAGCACTGTGCATATCACTGTTATTATGGGGGCACTGTGGATGTCACTGTTATTATGGGAGCACTGTGGATATCGCTGTTATTATGGGAGCACTGTGGATGTCACTGTTATTATGGGAGCACTGTGGATGTCACTGTTATTATGGGAGCACTGTGGATGTCACTGTTATTATGGGAGCACTGTGGATATCACTGTTATTATGGGAGCACTGTGGATGTCACTGTTATTATGGGGGCACTGTGGATATCACTGTTATTATGGGAGCACTGTGGATGTCACTGTTATTATGGGAGCACTGTGGATATCACTGTTATTATGGGGGCACTGTGGATGTCACTGTTATTATGGGAGCACTGTGGATATCGCTGTTATTATGGGAGCACTGTGGATGTCACTGTTATTATGGGAGCACTGTGGATGTCACTGTTATTATGGGAGCACTGTGGATGTCACTGTTATTATGGGAGCACTGTGGATATCACTGTTATTATGGGAGCACTGTGGATGTCACTGTTATTATGGGAGCACTGTGGATATCACTGTTATTATGGGAGCACTGTGGATATCACTGTTATTATGGGGGCACTGTGGATGTCACTGTTATTATGGGGGCACTGTGGATATCACTGTTATTATGGGAGCACTGTGGATGTCACTGTTATTATGGGAGCACTGTGGATATCACTGTTATTATGGGAGCACTGTGGATGTCACTGTTATTATGGGGGCACTGTGGATATCACTGTTATTATGGGAGCACTGTGGATATCACTGTTATTATGGGGGCACTGTGGATGTCACTGTTATTATGGGGGCACTGTGGATATCACTGTTATTATGGGGCACTGTGGATGTCACTGTTATTATGGGAGCACTGTGGATATCACTGTTATTATGGGGGCACTGTGGATGTCACTGTTATTATGGGAGCACTGTGGATGTCACTGTTATTATGGGAGCACTGTGGATATCACTGTTATTATGGGGGCACTGTGGATATCACTGTTATTATGGGGGCACTGTGGATATCACTGTTATTATGGGAGCACTGTGGATGTCACTGTTATTATGGGAGCACTGTGGATATCACTGTTATTATGGGGGCACTGTGGATGTCACTGTTATTATGGGAGCACTGTGGATATCGCTGTTATTATGGGAGCACTGTGGATGTCACTGTTATTATGGGAGCACTGTGGATGTCACTGTTATTATGGGAGCACTGTGGATGTCACTGTTATTATGGGAGCACTGTGGATATCACTGTTATTATGGAGGCACTGTGGATGTCGCTGTTATTATGGGAGCACTGTGGATATCACTGTTATTATGGGGGCACTGTGGATATCACTGTTATTATGGAGGCACTGTGGATGTCGCTGTTATTATGGGAGCACTGTGGATATCACTGTTATTATGGGGGCACTGTGGATATCACTGTTATTATGGAGGCACTGTGGATGTCGCTGTTATTATGGGAGCACTGTGGATATCACTGTTATTATGGGGGCACTGTGGATGTCACTGTTATTATGGGGGCACTGTGGATATCACTGTTATTATGGGAGCACTGTGGATATCAGTGTTATTATGGGAGCACTGTGGATGTCGCTGTTATTATGGGAGCACTGTGGATATCACTGTTATTATGGGGGCACTGTGGATGTCACTGTTATTATGGGGGCACTGTGGATGTCACTGTTATTATGGGAGCACTGTGGATGTCGCTGTTATTATGGGAGCACTGTGGATATCACTGTTATTATGGGAGCACTGTGGATATCACTGTTATTATGGGGGCACTGTGGATTTCACTGTTATTATGGGAGCACTGTGGATATCACTGTTATTATGGGAGCACTGTGGATATCACTGTTATTATGGGGGCACTGTGGATATCACTGTTATTATGGAGGCACTGTGGATGTCGCTGTTATTATGGGAGCACTGTGGATATCACTGTTATTATGGGAGCACTGTGGATGTCACTGTTATTATGGGAGCACTGTGGATGTCGCTGTTATTATGGGAGCACTGTGGATATCACTGTTATTATGGGAGCACTGTGGATATCACTGTTATTATGGGGGCACTGTGGATTTCACTGTTATTATGGGAGCACTGTGGATATCACTGTTATTATGGGAGCACTGTGGATATCACTGTTATTATGGGGGCACTGTGGATATCACTGTTATTATGGAGGCACTGTGGATGTCGCTGTTATTATGGGAGCACTGTGGATATCACTGTTATTATGGGGGCACTGTGGATGTCACTGTTATTATGGGGGCACTGTTAATATCACTGTTATTATGGGAGCACTGTGGATGTCACTGTTATTATGGGAGCACTGTGGATATCACTGTTATTATGGGAGCACTGTGGATATCACTGTTATTATGGGGGCACTGTGGATATCACTGTTATTATGGGGGCACTGTGGATATCACTGTTATTATGGGAGCACTGTGGATATCACTGTTATTATGGGGGCACTGTGGATATCACTGTTATTATGGGAGCACTGTGGATATCACTGTTATTATGGGAGCACTGTGGATGTCACTGTTATTATGGGAGCACTGTGGATATCACTGTTATTATGGGGGCACTGTGGATATCACTGTTATTATGGGGGCACTGTGGATATCACTGTTATTATGGGAGCACTGTGGATGTCGCTGTTATTATGGGAGCACTGTGGATATCACTGTTATTATGGGGGCACTGTGGATGTCGCTGTTATTATGGGAGCACTGTGGATATCACTGTTATTATGGGGGCACTGTGGATGTCACTGTTATTATGGGAGCACTGTGGATATCACTGTTATTATGGGAGCACTGTGGATATCACTGTTATTATGGGGGCACTGTGGATATCACTGTTATTATGGGAGCACTGTGGATGTCACTGTTATTATGGGAGCACTGTGGATATCACTGTTATTATGGGGGCACTGTGGATATCACTGTTATTATGGGAGCACTGTGGATGTCGCTGTTATTATGGGGGCACTGTGGATGTCACTGTTATTATGGGAGCACTGTGGATATCACTGTTATTATGGGGGCACTGTGGATGTCGCTGTTATTATGGGAGCACTGTGGATGTCACTGTTATTATGGGGGCACTGTGGATGTCACTGTTATTATGGGAGCACTGTGGATGTCACTGTTATTATGGGGGCACTGTGGATGTCACTGTTATTATGGGGGCACTGTGGATGTCACTGTTATTATGGGAGCACTGTGGATATCACTGTTATTATGGGAGCACTGTGGATATCAGTGTTATTATGGGAGCACTGTGGATGTCGCTGTTATTATGGGAGCACTGTGGATATCACTGTTATTATGGGGGCACTGTGGATGTCACTGTTATTATGGGAGCACTGTGGATGTCGCTGTTATTATGGGAGCACTGTGGATATCACTGTTATTATGGGAGCACTGTGGATATCACTGCTATTATGGGGGCACTGTGGATGTCACTGTTATTATGGGAGCACTGTGGATGTCACTGTTATTATGGGAGCACTGTGGATATCACTGTTATTATGGGGGCACTGTGGATATCACTGTTATTATGGAGGCACTGTGGATGTCGCTGTTATTATGGGAGCACTGTGGATATCACTGTTATTATGGGAGCACTGTGGATGTCACTGTTATTATGGGAGCACTGTGGATGTCACTGTTATTATGGGAGCACTGTGGATATCACTGTTATTATGGGGGCACTGTGGATATCACTGTTATTATGGGAGCACTGTGGATATCACTGTTATTATGGGAGCACTGTGGATATCACTGTTATTATGGGGGCACTGTGGATATCACTGTTATTATGGGAGCACTGTGGATGTCACTGTTATTATGGGAGCACTGTGGATATCACTGTTATTATGGGGGCACTGTGGATATCACTGTTATTATGGGAGCACTGTGGATATCACTGTTATTATGGGAGCACTGTGGATATCACTGTTATTATGGGAGCACTGTGGATATCACTGTTATTATGGGGGCACTGTGGATATCACTGTTATTATGGGAGCACTGTGGATATCACTGTTATTATGGGAGCACTGTGGATATCACTGTTATTATGGGAGCACTGTGGATATCACTGTTATTATGGGGGCACTGTGGATGTCACTGTTATTATGGGGCACTGTGGATATCACTGTTATTATGGGAGCACTGTGGATATCACTGTTATTATGGGGGCACTGTGGATATCACTGTTATTATTGGAGCACTTTGGATATCACTGTTATTATGGGAGCACTGTGGATATCACTGTTATTATGGGAGCACTGTGGATATCACTGTTATTATGGGGGCACTGTGGATATCACTGTTATTATGGGGGCACTGTGGATGTCGCTGTTATTATGGGAGCACTGTGGATATCGCTGTTATTATGGAGGCACTGTGGATGTCGCTGTTATTATGGGAGCACTGTGGATGTCACTGTTATTATGGGAGCACTGTGGATATCACTGTTATTATGGGGGCACTGTGGATATCGCTGTTATTATGGGAGCACTGTGGATGTCCCTGTTATTATGGGAGCACTGTGGATATCACTGTTATTATGGGGGCACTGTGGATATCACTGTTATTATGGAGGCACTGTGGATGTCGCTGTTATTATGGGAGCACTGTGGATATCACTGTTATTATGGGGGCACTGTGGATGTCACTGTTATTATGGGGGCACTGTGGATATCACTGTTATTATGGAGGCACTGTGGATGTCGCTGTTATTATGGGAGCACTGTGGATATCACTGTTATTATGGGGGCACTGTGGATGTCACTGTTATTATGGGGGCACTGTGGATATCACTGTTATTATGGGGGCACTGTGGATGTCACTGTTATTATGGGGGCACTGTGGATATCACTGTTATTATGGGGGCACTGTGGATGTCACTGTTATTATGGGGGCACTGTGGATATCACTGTTATTATGGGGGCACTGTGGATGTCACTGTTATTATGGGGGCACTGTGGATATCACTGTTATTATGGGAGCACTGTGGATGTCACTGTTATTATGGAAGCACTGTGGATGTCGCTGTTATTATGGGAGCACTGTGGATATCACTGTTATTATGGGGGCACTGTGGATATCACTGTTATTATGGGGGCACTGTGGATATCACTGTTATTATGGGAGCACTGTGGATGTCACTGTTATTATGGGAGCACTGTGGATATCACTGTTATTATGGGGGCACTGTGGATATCACTGTTATTATGGGGGCACTGTGGATATCACTGTTATTATGGGAGCACTGTGGATGTCGCTGTTATTATGGGAGCACTGTGGATATCACTGTTATTATGGGGGCACTGTGGATGTCGCTGTTATTATGGGAGCACTGTGGATATCACTGTTATTATGGGGGCACTGTGGATGTCACTGTTATTATGGGAGCACTGTGGATATCACTGTTATTATGGGAGCACTGTGGATATCACTGTTATTATGGGGGCACTGTGGATATCACTGTTATTATGGTAGCACTGTGGATGTCACTGTTATTATGGGAGCACTGTGGATATCACTGTTATTATGGGAGCACTGTGGATATCACTGTTATTATGGGGGCACTGTGAATATCACTGTTATTATGGGAGCACTGTGGATGTCGCTGTTATTATGGGAGCACTGTGGATATCACTGTTATTATGGGGGCACTGTGGATGTCACTGTTATTATGGGAGCACTGTGGATGTCACTGTTATTATGGGGGCACTGTGGATGTCGCTGTTATTATGGGAGCACTGTGGATGTCACTGTTATTATGGGGGCACTGTGGATGTCACTGTTATTATGGGGGCACTGTGGATGTCACTGTTATTATGGGAGCACTGTGGATATCACTGTTATTATGGGAGCACTGTGGATGTCGCTGTTATTATGGGGGCACTGTGGATGTCACTGTTATTATGGGGGCACTGTGGATATCACTGTTATTATGGGAGCACTGTGGATGTCGCTGTTATTATGGGAGCACTGTGGATATCACTGTTATTATGGGAGCACTGTGGATATCACTGTTATTATGGGAGCACTGTGGATATCACTGTTATTATGGGAGCACTGTGGATGTCACTGTTATTATGGGGGCACTGTGGATGTCACTGTTATTATGGGAGCACTGTGGATATCACTGTTATTATGGAGGCACTGTGGATATCACTGTTATTATGGGAGCACTGTGGATGTCGCTGTTATTATGGGAGCACTGTGGATATCACTGTTATTATGGAGGCACTGTGGATATCACTGTTATTATGGGGGCACTGTGGATGTCACTGTTATTATGGGAGCACTGTGGATGTCACTGTTATTATGGGAGCACTGTGGATATCACTGTTATTATGGGGGCACTGTGGATATCACTGTTATTATGGGAGCACTGTGGATATCACTGTTATTATGGGAGCACTGTGGATATCACTGTTATTATGGGGGCACTGTGGATATCACTGTTATTATGGGAGCACTGTGGATGTCACTGTTATTATGGGAGCACTGTGGATATCACTGTTATTATGGGGGCACTGTGGATATCACTGTTATTATGGGAGCACTGTGGATATCACTGTTATTATGGGAGCACTGTGGATATCACTGTTATTATGGGAGCACTGTGGATATCACTGTTATTATGGGGGCACTGTGGATATCACTGTTATTATGGGAGCACTGTGGATATCACTGTTATTATGGGAGCACTGTGGATATCACTGTTATTATGGGAGCACTGTGGATATCACTGTTATTATGGGGGCACTGTGGATGTCACTGTTATTATGGGGCACTGTGGATATCACTGTTATTATGGGAGCACTGTGGATATCACTGTTATTATGGGGGCACTGTGGATATCACTGTTATTATTGGAGCACTTTGGATATCACTGTTATTATGGGAGCACTGTGGATATCACTGTTATTATGGGAGCACTGTGGATATCACTGTTATTATGGGGGCACTGTGGATATCACTGTTATTATGGGGGCACTGTGGATGTCGCTGTTATTATGGGAGCACTGTGGATATCGCTGTTATTATGGAGGCACTGTGGATGTCGCTGTTATTATGGGAGCACTGTGGATGTCCCTGTTATTATGGGAGCACTGTGGATATCACTGTTATTATGGGGGCACTGTGGATATCACTGTTATTATGGAGGCACTGTGGATGTCGCTGTTATTATGGGAGCACTGTGGATATCACTGTTATTATGGGGGCACTGTGGATGTCACTGTTATTATGGGGGCACTGTGGATATCACTGTTATTATGGAGGCACTGTGGATGTCGCTGTTATTATGGGAGCACTGTGGATATCACTGTTATTATGGGGGCACTGTGGATGTCACTGTTATTATGGGGGCACTGTGGATATCACTGTTATTATGGGGGCACTGTGGATGTCACTGTTATTATGGGGGCACTGTGGATATCACTGTTATTATGGGGGCACTGTGGATGTCACTGTTATTATGGGGGCACTGTGGATATCACTGTTATTATGGGGGCACTGTGGATGTCACTGTTATTATGGGGGCACTGTGGATATCACTGTTATTATGGGAGCACTGTGGATGTCACTGTTATTATGGAAGCACTGTGGATGTCGCTGTTATTATGGGAGCACTGTGGATATCACTGTTATTATGGGGGCACTGTGGATATCACTGTTATTATGGGGGCACTGTGGATATCACTGTTATTATGGGAGCACTGTGGATGTCACTGTTATTATGGGAGCACTGTGGATATCACTGTTATTATGGGGGCACTGTGGATATCACTGTTATTATGGGGGCACTGTGGATATCACTGTTATTATGGGAGCACTGTGGATGTCGCTGTTATTATGGGAGCACTGTGGATATCACTGTTATTATGGGGGCACTGTGGATGTCGCTGTTATTATGGGAGCACTGTGGATATCACTGTTATTATGGGGGCACTGTGGATGTCACTGTTATTATGGGAGCACTGTGGATATCACTGTTATTATGGGAGCACTGTGGATATCACTGTTATTATGGGGGCACTGTGGATGTCACTGTTATTATGGGAGCACTGTGGATATCACTGTTATTATGGGGGCACTGTGGATGTCACTGTTATTATGGGAGCACTGTGGATATCACTGTTATTATGGGAGCACTGTGGATATCACTGTTATTATGGGGGCACTGTGGATATCACTGTTATTATGGGAGCACTGTGGATATCACTGTTATTATGGGAGCACTGTGGATGTCACTGCTATTATGGGAGCACTGTGGATGTCACTGTTATTATGGGAGCACTGTGGATATCACTGTTATTATGGGAGCACTGTGGATATCACTGTTATTATGGGGGCACTGTGAATATCACTGTTATTATGGGAGCACTGTGGATGTCGCTGTTATTATGGGAGCACTGTGGATATCACTGTTATTATGGGGGCACTGTGGATGTCACTGTTATTATGGGAGCACTGTGGATGTCACTGTTATTATGGGGGCACTGTGGATGTCGCTGTTATTATGGGAGCACTGTGGATGTCACTGTTATTATGGGGGCACTGTGGATGTCACTGTTATTATGGGGGCACTGTGGATGTCACTGTTATTATGGGAGCACTGTGGATATCACTGTTATTATGGGAGCACTGTGGATGTCGCTGTTATTATGGGGGCACTGTGGATGTCACTGTTATTATGGGGGCACTGTGGATATCACTGTTATTATGGGAGCACTGTGGATGTCGCTGTTATTATGGGAGCACTGTGGATATCACTGTTATTATGGGAGCACTGTGGATATCACTGTTATTATGGGAGCACTGTGGATATCACTGTTATTATGGGAGCACTGTGGATGTCACTGTTATTATGGGGGCACTGTGGATGTCACTGTTATTATGGGAGCACTGTGGATATCACTGTTATTATGGAGGCACTGTGGATATCACTGTTATTATGGGAGCACTGTGGATGTCGCTGTTATTATGGGAGCACTGTGGATATCACTGTTATTATGGAGGCACTGTGGATATCACTGTTATTATGGGGGCACTGTGGATGTCACTGTTATTATGGGGGCACTGTGGATGTCACTGTTATTATGGGAGCACTGTGGATATCACTGTTATTATGGGAGCACTGTGGATATCACTGTTATTATGGGGGCACTGTGGATATCACTGTTATTATGGGAGCACTGTGGATATCACTGTTATTATGGGAGCACTGTGGATGTCACTGTTATTATGGGAGCACTGTGGATGTCGCTGTTATTATGGGAGCACTGTGGATATCACTGTTATTATGGGGGCACTGTGGATGTCGCTGTTATTATGGGAGCACTGTGGATATCACTGTTATTATGGGAGCACTGTGGATATCACTGTTATTATGGGAGCACTGTGGATGTCGCTGTTATTATGGGAGCACTGTGGATATCACTGTTATTATGGGGGCACTGTGGATGTCGCTGTTATTATGGGAGCACTGTGGATATCACTGTTATTATGGGGGCACTGTGGATGTCACTGTTATTATGGGAGCACTGTGGATATCACTGTTATTATGGGAGCACTGTGGATGTCTCTGTTATTATGGGAGCACTGTGGATGTCGCTGTTATTATGGGAGCACTGTGGATATCACTGTTATTATGGGAGCACTGTGGATATCACTGTTATTATGGGAGCACTGTGGATATCACTGTTATTATGGGAGCACTGTGGATGTCACTGTTATTATGGGGGCACTGTGGATGTCACTGTTATTATGGGAGCACTGTGGATATCACTGTTATTATGGAGGCACTGTGGATATCACTGTTATTATGGGAGCACTGTGGATGTCGCTGTTATTATGGGAGCACTGTGGATATCACTGTTATTATGGAGGCACTGTGGATATCACTGTTATTATGGGGGCACTGTGGATGTCACTGTTATTATGGGGGCACTGTGGATGTCACTGTTATTATGGGAGCACTGTGGATATCACTGTTATTATGGAGGCACTGTGGATATCACTGTTATTATGGGGGCACTGTGGATATCGCTGTTATTATGGGAGCACTGTGGATGTCACTGTTATGGGGGCACTGTGGATATCACTGTTATTATGGGGGCACTGTGGATGTCACTGTTATTATGGGGGCACTGTGGATATCACTCTTATTATGGGAGCACTGTGGATATCACTGTTATTATGGGGGCACTGTGGATATCACTGTTATTATGGGAGCACTGTGGATATCACTGTTATTATGGAGGCACTGTGGATGTCACTGTTATTATGGGGGCACTGTGGATATCACTGTTATTATGGGAGCACTGTGGATGTCACTGTTATTATGGGGGCACTGTGGATGTCACAGTTATTATGGGAGCACTGTGGATATCACTGTTATTATGGGGGCACTGTGGATATCACTGTTATTATGGGAGCACTGTGGATGTCACAGTTATTATGGGGCACTGTGGATATCACTGTTATTATGGGGGCACTGTGGATGTCACAGTTATTATGGGGCACTGTGGATATCACTGTTATTATGGGGGCACTGTGGATGTCACTGTTATTATGGGAGCACTGTGGATGTCACAGTTATTATGGGGCACTGTGGATATCACTGTTATTATGGGGGCACTGTGGATATCACTGTTATTATGGGGGCACTGTGGATATCACTGTTATTATGGGAGCACTGTGGATATCACTGTTATTATGGGGCACTGTGGATATCACTGATATTATGGGGGCACTGTGGATATCACTGTTATTATGGGGGCACTGTGGATATCACTGTTATTATGGGGGCACTGTGGATATCACTGTTATTATGGGGGCACTATGGATATTGCTGTTATTATGGGAGCACTGTGGATGTCGCTGTTATTATGGGAGCACTGTGGATGTCGCTGTTATTATGGGGGCACTGTGAATATCACTGTTATTATGGGAGCACTGTGGATATCACTGTTATTATGGGAGCACTGTGGATATCACTGTTATTATGGGGGGCACTGTGGATATCACTGTTATTATGGGAGCACTGTGGATGTCACTGTTATTATGGAGGCACTGTGGATATCACTGTCATTATGGGAGCACTGTGGATATCACTGTTATTATGGGGGCACTGTGGATATCACTGTTATTATGGGGGGCACTGTGGATATCACTGTTATTATGGGGCACTGTGGATGTCACTGTTATTATGGGGCACTGTGGATGTCACTGTTATTATGGGAGCACTGTGGATATCACTGTTATTATGGGGGGCACTGTGGATATCACTGTTATTATGGGAGCACTGTGGATATCACTGTTATTATGGGGGCACTGTGAATATCACTGTTATTATGGAGCACTGTGGATATCACTGTTATTATGGGGGCACTGTGGATATCACTGTTATTATGGGGGCACTGTGAATATCACTGTTATTATGGAGCACTGTGGATATCGCTGTTATTATGGGAGCACTGTGGATATCACTGTTATTATGGGAGCACTGTGGATATCACTGTTATTATGGGGGGCACTGTGGATATCACTGTTATTATGGGGCACTGTGGATGTCACTGTTATTATGGGAGCACTGTGGATATCACTGTTATTATGGGGGCACTGTGGATATCACTGTTATTATGGGGGCACTGTGGATATCGCTGTTATTATGGGGGCACTGTGGATGTCACTGTTATTATGGGGGCACTGTGGATATCACTGTTATTATGGGAGCACTGTGGATATCACTGTTATTATGGGAGCACTGTGGATGTCACTGTTATTATGGGAGCACTGTGGATGTCACTGTTATTATGGGAGCACTGTGGATATCACTGTAATTATGGGAGCACTGTGGATATCACTGTTATTATGGGAGCACTGTGGATATCACTGTTATTATGGGAGCACTGTGGATATCACTGTTATTATGGGAGCACTGTGGATATCACTGTTATTATGGGAGCACTGTGGATGTCACAGTTATTATGGGAGCACTGTGGATGTCACAGTTATTATGGGAACACTGTGGATGTCACAGTTATTATGGGAGCACTGTGGATGTCACTGTTATTATGGGAGCACTGTGGATATCACTGTTATTATGGGAGCACTGTGGATGTCGCTGTTATTATGGGAGCACTGTGGATGTCACTGTTATTATGGGAGCACTGTGGATATCACTGTTATTATGGGAGCACTGTGGATGTCACTGTTATTATGGGAGCACTGTGGATATCACTGTTATTATGGGAGCACTGTGGATATCACTGTTATTATGGGAGCACTGTGGATATCACTGTTATTATGGGAGCACTGTGGATATCACTGTTATTATGGGAGCACTGTGGATGTCACTGTTATTATGGGAGCACTGTGGATATCACTGTTATTATGGGAGCACTGTGGATATCACTGTTATTATGGGAGCACTGTGGATGTCACTGTTATTATGGGAGCACTGTGGATATCACTGTTATTATGGGAGCACTGTGGATGTCACTGTTATTATGGGAGCACTGTGGATATCACTGTTATTATGGGAGCACTGTGGATATCACTGTTATTATGGGAGCACTGTGGATATCACTGTTATTATGGGAGCACTGTGGATATCACTGTTATTATGGGAGCACTGTGGATATCACTGTTATTATGGGAGCACTGTGGATATCACTGTTATTATGGGAGCACTGTGGATGTCACTGTTATTATGGGAGCACTGTGGATATCACTGTTATTATGGGAGCACTGTGGATATCACTGTTATTATGGGAGCACTGTGGATATCACTGTTATTATGGGAGCACTGTGGATGTCACTGTTATTATGGGAGCACTGTGGATATCACTGTTATTATGGGGGCACTGTGGATATCACTGTTATTATGGGAGCACTGTGGATGTCACTGTTATTATGGAGGCACTGTGGATGTCACTGTTATTATGGGAGCACTGTGGATGTCACTGTTATTATGGGAGCACTGTGGATATCGCTGTTATTATGGGGCACTGTGGATGTCGCTGTTATTATGGGAGCACTGTGGATATCACTGTTATTATGGGAGCACTGTGGATGTCACTGTTATTATGGGAGCACTGTGGATATCGCTGTTATTATGGGGCACTGTGGATGTCGCTGTTATTATGGGAGCACTGTGGATATCACTGTTATTATGGGAGCACTGTGGATGTCACAGTTATTATGGGAGCACTGTGGATATCACTGTTATTATGGGGGCACTGTGGATGTCACTGTTATTATGGGAGCACTGTGGATATCGCTGTTATTATGGTGCACTGTGGATGTCGCTGTTATTATGGGAGCACTGTGGATATCGCTGTTATTATGGGGGCACTGTGGATGTCACTGTTATTATGGGAGCACTGTGGATATCACTGTTATTATGGGAGCACTGTGGATGTCACTGTTATTATGGAGGCACTGTGGATGTCACTGTTATTATGGGGGCACTGTGGATATCGCTGTTATTATGGGAGCACTGTGGATGTCACTGTTATTATGGGAGCACTGTGGATGTCACTGTTATTATGGGAGCACTGTGGATGTCACAGTTATTATGGGAGCACTGTGGATGTCACTGTTATTATGGGAGCACTGTGGATGTCGCTGTTATTATGGGAGCACTGTGGATATCACTGTTATTATGGGGGCACTGTGGATGTCACAGTTATTATGGGAGCACTGTGGATGTCACTGTTATTATGGGGGCACTGTGGATGTCGCTGTTATTATGGGAGCACTGTGGATATCACTGTTATTATGGGAGCACTGTGGATGTCACAGTTATTATGGGAGCACTGTGGATGTCACAGTTATTATGGGAGCACTGTGGATATCACTGTTATTATGGGAGCACTGTGGATGTCACTGTTATTATGGGAGCACTGTGGATATCACTGTTATTATGGGGGCACTGTGGATGTCACTGTTATTATGGGAGCACTGTGGATGTCACTGTTATTATGGGAGCACTGTGGATATCACTGTTATTATGGGGGCACTGTGGATATCACTGTTATTATGGGAGCACTGTGGATGTCACAGTTATTATGGGAGCACTGTGGATGTCACTGTTATTATGGGGGCACTGTGGATATCACTGTTATTATGGGAGCACTGTGGATGTCACTGTTATTATGGGAGCACTGTGGATGTCACAGTTATTATGGGAGCACTGTGGATGTCACTGTTATTATGGGGGCACTGTGGATATCACTGTTATTATGGGAGCACTGTGGATGTCACTGTTATTATGGGGCACTGTGGATATCACTGTTATTATGGGAGCACTGTGGATGTCACTGTTATTATGGGAGCACTGTGGATGTCGCTGTTATTATGGGAGCACTGTGGATGTCACAGTTATTATGGGAGCACTGTGGATGTCACTGTTATTATGGGGGCACTGTGGATGTCACTGTTATTATGGGAGCACTGTGGATGTCGCTGTTATTATGGGAGCACTGTGGATATCACTGTTATTATGGGGGCACTGTGGATGTCACTGTTATTATGGGGGCACTGTGGATATCACTGTTATTATGGGAGCACTGTGGATATCACTGTTATTATGGGAGCACTGTGGATATCACTGTTATTATGGGAGCACTGTGGATATCACTGTTATTATGGGGGCACTGTGGATGTCACTGTTATTATGGGGGCACTGTGGATATCACTGTTATTATGGGAGCACTGTGGATATCGCTGTTATTATGGGGGCACTGTGGATATCGCTGTTATTATGGGAGCACTGTGGATATCACTGTTATTATGGGAGCACTGTGGATATCACTGTTATTATGGGGGCACTGTGGATGTCACTGTTATTATGGGGGCACTGTGGATATCACTGTTATTATGGGAGCACTGTGGATATCGCTGTTATTATGGGAGCACTGTGGATATCACTGTTATTATGGGAGCACTGTGGATGTCACTGTTATTATGGGAGCACTGTGGATATCACTGTTATTATGGGAGCACTGTGGATATCACTGTTATTATGGGAGCACTGTGGATATCACTGTTATTATGGGAGCACTGTGGATATCACTGTTATTATGGGAGCACTGTGGATATCACTGTTATTATGGGAGCACTGTGGATATCACTGTTATTATGGGGGCACTGTGGATGTCACTGTTATTATGGGGGCACTGTGGATATCGCTGTTATTATGGGAGCACTGTGGATATCGCTGTTATTATGGGGGCACTGTGGATATCGCTGTTATTATGGGAGCACTGTGGATGTCACTGTTATTATGGGAGCACTGTGGATGTCACTGTTATTATGGGAGCACTGTGGATGTCACTGTTATTATGGAGGCACTGTGGATATCACTGTTATTATGGAGGCACTGTGGATATTGCTGTTATTATGGGGGTACTGTGGATGTTGCTGTTATTATGGGGGCACTGTGGATGTCACTGTTATTATGGGAGCACTGTGGATATCACTGTTATTATGGGGGCACTGTGGATGTCACTGTTATTATAGGAGCACTGTGGATGTTACTGTTATTATGGGAGCACTGTGGATATCGCTGTTATTATGGGAGCACTGTGGATGTCACTGTTATTATGGGAGCACTGTGGATGTCACTATTATTATGGGAGCACTGTGGATGTT
This sequence comes from Phyllobates terribilis, assembly GCF_046119375.1. Lineage (NCBI taxonomy): Eukaryota > Metazoa > Chordata > Amphibia > Anura > Dendrobatidae > Phyllobates > Phyllobates terribilis. The sequence goes on along the minus strand of NW_027362763.1, from coordinate 671,522,647 downwards.
ACTGTTATTATGGGGGCACTGTGGATGTCACTGTTATTATGGGGGCACTGTGGATGTCACAGTTATTATGGGGGCACTGTGGATATCACTGTTATTATGGAGGCACTGTGGATGTCACTGTTATTATGGGAGCACTGTGGATATCGCTGTTATTATGGGGGCACTGTGGATATCACTGTTATTATGGGGGCACTGTGGATATCACTGTTATTATGGAGGCACTGTGGATGTCACTGTTATTATGGGGGCACTGTGGATATCACTGTTATTATGGGGGCACTGTGGATATCACTGTTATTATGGGAGCACTGTGGATGTCACTGTTATTATGGGAGCACTGTGGATGTCACTGTTATTATGGGGGCACTGTGGATGTCACTGTTATTATGGGAGCACTGTGGATATCACTGTTATTATGGGAGCACTGTGGATGTCACTGTTATTATGGGGGCACTGTGGATGTCACTGTTATTATGGGAGCACTGTGGATATCGCTGTTATTATGGGAGCACTGTGGATGTCACTATTATTATGGGAGCACTGTGGATATCGCTGTTATTATGGGAGCACTGTGGATGTCACTATTATTATGGGGCAGTGTGGATGTCACTGTTATTATGGGAGCACTGTGGATATCACTGTTATTATGGGAGCACTGTGGATGTCACTGTTATTATGGGAGCACTGTGGATATCACTGTTATTATGGGAGCACTGTGGATATCGCTGTTATTATGGGGGCACTGTGGATATCACTGTTATTATGGGGGCACTGTGGATATCACTGTTATTATGGGGGCACTGTGGATATCACTGTTATTATGGGGGCACTGTGGATATCACTGTTATTATGGGGGCACTGTGGATATCACTGTTATTATGGGAGCACTGTGGATGTCACTGTTATTATGGGAGCACTGTGGATATCGCTGTTATTATGGGAGCACTGTGGATGTCACTGTTATTATGGGAGCACTGTGGATGTCACTGTTATTATGGAGCACTGTGGATGTTACTGTTATTATGGGGGCACTGTGGATGTCACTGTTATTATGGGGGCACTGTGGATGTCACAGTTATTATGGGAGCACTGTGGATGTCACTGTTATTATGGGAGCACTGTGGATATCACTGTTATTATGGGAGCACTGTGGATATCACTGTTATTATGGGAGCATTGTGGATGTCACTGTTATTATGGGGGCACTGTGGATGTCACTGTTATTATGGGAGCACTGTGGATATCGCTGTTATTATGGGAGCACTGTGGATGTCACTATTATTATGGGAGCACTGTGGATGTTACTGTTATTATGGGGGCACTGTGGATGTCACTGTTATTATGGGGGCACTGTGGATGTCACAGTTATTATGGGAGCACTGTGGATGTCACTGTTATTATGGGGGCACTGTGGATGGCACTGTTATTATGGGAGCACTGTGGATATCGCTGTTATTATGGGAGCACTGTGGATATCACTGTTATTATGGGGGCACTGTGGATGTCACTGTTATTATGGGGGCACTGTGGATGTCACAGTTATTATGGGAGCACTGTGGATGTCACAGTTATTATGGGAGCACTGTGGATGTCACTGTTATTATAGGAGCACTGTGGATATCACTGTTATTATGGGGGCACTGTGGATATCGCTGTTATTATAGGAGCACTGTGGATGTCACTGTTATTATGGGAGCACTGTGGATATCACTGTTATTATGGGGGCACTGTGGATGTTACTGTTATTATGGGGGCACTGTGGATGTCACTGTTATTATGGGGGCACTGTGGATATCACTGTTATTATGGGAGCACTGTGGATATCGCTGTTATTATGGGGGCACTGTGGATATCGCTGTTATTATGGGAGCACTGTGGATGTCACTGTTATTATGGGAGCACTGTGGATATCACTGTTATTATAGGAGCACTGTGGATGTCACTGTTATTATGGGAGCACTGTGGATGTTACTGTTATTATGGGGGCACTGTGGATATCGCTGTTATTATAGGAGCACTGTGGATGTCACTGTTATTATGGGAGCACTGTGGATGTTACTGTTATTATGGGGGCACTGTGGATGTCACTGTTATTATGGGGGCATTGTGGATATCACTGTTATTATGGGAGCACTGTGGATATCGCTGTTATTATGGGGGCACTGTGGATATCGCTGTTATTATGGGAGCACTGTGGATATCGCTGTTATTATGGGAGCACTGTGGATATCGCTGTTATTATGGGAGCACTGTGGATATCGCTGTTATTATGGGAGCACTGTGGATATCGCTGTTATTATGGGAGCACTGTGGATATCGCTGTTATTATGGGAGCACTGTGGATGTCACTGTTATTATGGGAGCACTGTGGATGTCACTGTTATTATGGGAGCACTGTGGATATCACTGTTATTATGGGAGCACTGTGGATATCGCTGTTATTATGGGAGCACTGTGGATATCGCTGTTATTATGGGAGCACTGTGGATGTCACTGTTATTATGGGAGCACTGTGGATATCACTGTTATTATGGGAGCACTGTGGATGTCACTGTTATTATGGGAGCACTGTGGGTATCACTGTTATTATGGGAGCACTGTGGATGTCGCTGTTATTATGGGGGCACTGTGGATATCACTGTTATTATGGGGGCACTGTGGATATCACTGTTATTATGGGAGCACTGTGGATATCACTGTTATTATGGGAGCACTGTGGATGTCACTGTTATTATGGGAGCACTGTGGATATCACTGTTATTATGGGAGCACTGTGGATGTCACTGTTATTATGGGGGCACTGTGGATGTCACTGTTATTATGGGGGCACTGTGGATATCACTGTTATTATGGGAGCACTGTGGATATCACTGTTATTATGGGAGCACTGTGGATGTCACTGTTATTATAGGAGCACTGTGGATGTCACTGTTATTATAGGAGCACTGTGGATGTTACTGTTATTATGGGAGCACTGTGGATATCACTGTTATTATGGGGGCACTGTGGATGTCACTGTTATTATGGGAGCACTGTGGATGTCACTGTTATTATGGGGGCACTGTGGATATCACTGTTATTATGGGAGCACTGTGGATATCGCTGTTATTATGGGGGCACTGTGGATATCGCTGTTATTATGGGAGCACTGTGGATGTCACTGTTATTATGGGAGCACTGTGGATATCACTGTTATTATGGGGGCACTGTGGATATCACTGTTATTATGCGAGCACTGTGGATATCACTGTTATTATGGGAGCACTGTGGATGTCACTGTTATTATGGGAGCACTGTGGATATCACTGTTATTATGGGGGCACTGTGGATATCACTGTTATTATGGGGGCACTGTGGATATCACTGTTATTATGGGAGCACTGTGGATGTCACTGTTATTATGGGAGCACTGTGGATATCACTGTTATTATGGGAGCACTGTGGATATCACTGTTATTATGGGAGCACTGTGGATATCACTGTTATTATTGGAGCACTGTGGATATCACTGTTATTATGGGAGCACTGTGGATGTCACTGTTATTATGGGGGCACTGTGGATGTCACTGTTATTATGGGAGCACTGTGGATGTCACTGTTATTATGGGGCACTGTGGATATCACTGTTATTATGGGGGCACTGTGGATATCACTGTTATTATGGGGGCACTGTGGATATCACTGTTATTATGGGAGCACTGTGGATGTCACTGTTATTATGGGGCACTGTGGATATCACTGTTATTATGGGAGCACTGTGGATATCAGTGTTATTATGGGGGCACTGTGGATGTCACTGTTATTATGGGGGCACTGTGGATATCACTGTTATTATGGGAGCACTGTGGATATCACTGTTATTATGGGAGCACTGTGGATATCACTGTTATTATGGGAGCACTGTGGATATCACTGTTATTATTGGAGCACTGTGGATATCACTGTTATTATGGGAGTACTGTGGATATCACTGTTATTATGGGGGCACTGTGGATGTCACTGTTATTATGGGGGCACTGTGGATATCACTGTTATTATGGGAGCACTGTGGATATCACTGTTATTATGGGAGCACTGTGGATATCACTGTTATTATGGGAGCACTGTGGATATCACTGTTATTATTGGAGCACTGTGGATATCACTGTTATTATGGGAGCACTGTGGATGTCACTGTTATTATGGGGGCACTGTGGATGTCACTGTTATTATGGGGGCACTGTGGATATCACTGTTATTATGGGGGCACTGTGGATATCACTGTTATTATGGGAGCACTGTGGATATCACTGTTATTATGGGAGCACTGTGGATATCACTGTTATTATGGGAGTACTGTGGATATCACTGTTATTATGGGGGCACTGTGGATGTCACTGTTATTATGGGGGCACTGTGGATATCACTGTTATTATGGGAGCACTGTGGATATCACTGTTATTATGGGAGCACTGTGGATATCACTGTTATTATGGGAGCACTGTGGATATCACTGTTATTATGGGGGCACTGTGGATATCACTGTTATTATGGGGGCACTGTGGATATCACTGTTATTATGGGAGCACTGTGGATGTCACTGTTATTATGGGGGCACTGTGGATGTCACTGTTATTATGGGGGCACTGTGGATATCACTGTTATTATGGGGGCACTGTGGATATCACTGTTATTATGGGAGCACTGTGGATGTCACTCTTATTATGGGCGCACTGTGGATGTCACTGTTATTATGGGGGCACTGTGGATATCACTGTTATTATGGGAGCACTGTGGATTTCGCTGTTATTATGGGGGCACTGTGGATATCACTGTTATTATGGGGGCACTGTGGATGTCACTGTTATTATGGGAGCACTGTGGATGTCACTGTTATTATGGGAGCACTGTGGATATCACTGTTATTATGGGAGCACTGTGGATGTCACTGTTATTATGGGGGCACTGTGGATATCACTGTTATTATGGGAGCACTGTGGATATCACTGTTATTATGGGGGCACTGTGGATATCACTGTTATTATGGGGGCACTGTGGATGTCACTGTTATTATGGGAGCACTGTGGATGTCACTGTTATTATGGGGGCACTGTGGATGTCACTGTTATTATGGGAGCACTGTGGATATCACTGTTATTATGGGGGCACTGTGGATGTCACTGTTATTATGGGGGCACTGTGGATGTCACTGTTATTATGGGGGCACTGTGGATATCACTGTTATTATGGGAGCACTGTGGATATCACTGTTATTATGGGGGCACTGTGGATGTCACTGTTATTATGGGAGCACTGTGGATGTCACTGTTATTATGGGGGCACTGTGGATATCACTGTTATTATGGGGGCACTGTGGATGTCACTGTTATTATGGGAGCACTGTGGATATCACTGTTATTATGGGAGCACTGTGGATATCACTGTTATTATGGGGGCACTGTGGATATCACTGTTATTATGGGGGCACTGTGGATGTCACTGTTATTATGGGAGCACTGTGGATGTCACTGTTATTATGGGAGCACTGTGGATATCACTGTTATTATGGGAGCACTGTGGATATCACTGTTATTATGGGAGCACTGTGGATATCACTGTTATTATGGGAGCACTGTGGATATCACTGTTATTATGGGGGCACTGTGGATGTCACTGTTATTATGGGAGCACTGTGGATATCACTGTTATTATGGGGGCACTGTGGATATCACTGTTATTATGGGGGCACTGTGGATGTCACTGTTATTATGGGAGCACTGTGGATATCACTGTTATTATGGGGGCACTGTGGATATCACTGTTATTATGGGGGCACTGTGGATATCACTGTTATTATGGGAGCACTGTGGATATCACTGTTATTATGGGAGCACTGTGGATATCACTGTTATTATGGGAGCACTGTGGATATCACTGTTATTATGGGGGCACTGTGGATGTCACTGTTATTATGGGAGCACTGTGGATATCACTGTTATTATGGGGGCACTGTGGATATCACTGTTATTATGGGGGCACTGTGGATATCACTGTTATTATGGGGGCACTGTGGATGTCACTGTTATTATGGGAGCACTGTGGATATCACTGTTATTATGGGAGCACTGTGGATATCACTGTTATTATGGGAGCACTGTGGATGTCACTGTTATTATGGGAGCACTGTGGATGTCACTGTTATTATGGGAGCACTGTGGATATCACTGTTATTATGGGAGCACTGTGGATATCACTGTTATTAAGGGAGCACTGTGGATATCACTGTTATTATGGGAGCACTGTGGATATCACTGTTATTATGGGGGCACTGTGGATGTCACTGTTATTATGGGAGCACTGTGGATGTCACTGTTATTATGGGAGCACTGTGGATATCACTGTTATTATGGGAGCACTGTGGATGTCACAGTTATTATGGGAGCACTGTGGATATCGCTGTTATTATGGGAGCACTGTGGATATCACTGTTATTATGGGAGCACTGTGGATATCACTGTTATTATGGGAGCACTGTGGATATCACTGTTATTATGGGAGCACTGTGGATGTCACTGTTATTATGGGGGCACTGTGGATGTCACTGTTATTATGGGAGCACTGTGGATGTCACTGTTATTATGGGGCACTGTGGATATCACTGTTATTATGGGGGCACTGTGGATATCACTGTTATTATGGGGGCACTGTGGATATCACTGTTATTATGGGAGCACTGTGGATGTCACTGTTATTATGGGGCACTGTGGATATCACTGTTATTATGGGAGCACTGTGGATATCAGTGTTATTATGGGGGCACTGTGGATGTCACTGTTATTATGGGGGCACTGTGGATATCACTGTTATTATGGGAGCACTGTGGATATCACTGTTATTATGGGAGCACTGTGGATATCACTGTTATTATTGGAGCACTGTGGATATCACTGTTATTATGGGAGCACTGTGGATATCACTGTTATTATGGGAGTACTGTGGATATCACTGTTATTATGGGGGCACTGTGGATGTCACTGTTATTATGGGGGCACTGTGGATATCACTGTTATTATGGGAGCACTGTGGATATCACTGTTATTATGGGAGCACTGTGGATATCACTGTTATTATGGGAGCACTGTGGATATCACTGTTATTATTGGAGCACTGTGGATATCACTGTTATTATGGGAGCACTGTGGATGTCACTGTTATTATGGGGGCACTGTGGATGTCACTGTTATTATGGGGGCACTGTGGATATCACTGTTATTATGGGGGCACTGTGGATATCACTGTTATTATGGGAGCACTGTGGATATCACTGTTATTATGGGAGCACTGTGGATATCACTGTTATTATGGGAGTACTGTGGATATCACTGTTATTATGGGGGCACTGTGGATGTCACTGTTATTATGGGGGCACTGTGGATATCACTGTTATTATGGGAGCACTGTGGATATCACTGTTATTATGGGAGCACTGTGGATATCACTGTTATTATGGGAGCACTGTGGATATCACTGTTATTATTGGAGCACTGTGGATATCACTGTTATTATGGGAGCACTGTGGATGTCACTGTTATTATGGGGGCACTGTGGATGTCACTGTTATTATGGGGGCACTGTGGATATCACTGTTATTATGGGGGCACTGTGGATATCACTGTTATTATGGGAGCACTGTGGATGTCACTCTTATTATGGGCGCACTGTGGATGTCACTGTTATTATGGGGGCACTGTGGATATCACTGTTATTATGGGAGCACTGTGGATATCGCTGTTATTATGGGGGCACTGTGGATATCACTGTTATTATGGGGGCACTGTGGATGTCACTGTTATTATGGGAGCACTGTGGATGTCACTGTTATTATGGGAGCACTGTGGATATCACTGTTATTATGGGAGCACTGTGGATGTCACTGTTATTATGGGGGCACTGTGGATATCACTGTTATTATGGGAGCACTGTGGATATCACTGTTATTATGGGGGCACTGTGGATATCACTGTTATTATGGGGGCACTGTGGATGTCACTGTTATTATGGGAGCACTGTGGATGTCACTGTTATTATGGGGGCACTGTGGATGTCACTGTTATTATGGGAGCACTGTGGATATCACTGTTATTATGGGGGCACTGTGGATGTCACTGTTATTATGGGGGCACTGTGGATGTCACTGTTATTATGGGGGCACTGTGGATATCACTGTTATTATGGGAGCACTGTGGATATCACTGTTATTATGGGGGCACTGTGGATGTCACTGTTATTATGGGAGCACTGTGGATGTCACTGTTATTATGGGGGCACTGTGGATATCACTGTTATTATGGGGGCACTGTGGATGTCACTGTTATTATGGGAGCACTGTGGATATCACTGTTATTATGGGAGCACTGTGGATATCACTGTTATTATGGGGGCACTGTGGATATCACTGTTATTATGGGGGCACTGTGGATGTCACTGTTATTATGGGAGCACTGTGGATGTCACTGTTATTATGGGAGCACTGTGGATATCACTGTTATTATGGGAGCACTGTGGATATCACTGTTATTATGGGAGCACTGTGGATATCACTGTTATTATGGGAGCACTGTGGATATCACTGTTATTATGGGGGCACTGTGGATGTCACTGTTATTATGGGAGCACTGTGGATATCACTGTTATTATGGGGGCACTGTGGATATCACTGTTATTATGGGGGCACTGTGGATGTCACTGTTATTATGGGAGCACTGTGGATATCACTGTTATTATGGGGGCACTGTGGATATCACTGTTATTATGGGGGCACTGTGGATATCACTGTTATTATGGGAGCACTGTGGATATCACTGTTATTATGGGAGCACTGTGGATATCACTGTTATTATGGGAGCACTGTGGATATCACTGTTATTATGGGAGCACTGTGGATATCGCTGTTATTATGGGAGCACTGTGGATGTCACTGTTATTATGGGAGCACTGTGGATGTCACTGTTATTATGGGAGCACTGTGGATATCACTGTTATTATGGGGGCACTGTGGATATCACTGTTATTATGGGGGCACTGTGGATATCACTGTTATTATGGGGGCACTGTGGATGTCACTGTTATTATGGGAGCACTGTGGATATCACTGTTATTATGGGAGCACTGTGGATATCACTGTTATTATGGGAGCACTGTGGATGTCACTGTTATTATGGGAGCACTGTGGATGTCACTGTTATTATGGGAGCACTGTGGATATCACTGTTATTATGGGAGCACTGTGGATATCACTGTTATTAAGGGAGCACTGTGGATATCACTGTTATTATGGGAGCACTGTGGATATCACTGTTATTATGGGGGCACTGTGGATGTCACTGTTATTATGGGAGCACTGTGGATGTCACTGTTATTATGGGAGCACTGTGGATATCACTGTTATTATGGGAGCACTGTGGATATCACTGTTATTATGGGAGCACTGTGGATATCACTGTTATTATGGGAGCACTGTGGATATCACTGTTATTATGGGGAGCACTGTGGATATCACTGTTATTATGGGAGCACTGTGGATGTCACTGTTATTATGGGGGGCACTGTGGATATCACTGTTATTATGGGAGCACTGTGGATATCACTGTTATTATGGGGAGCACTGTGGATATCACTGTTATTATGGGGGCACTGTGGATGTCACTGTTATTATGGGGGGCACTGTGGATATCACTGTTATTATGGGAGCACTGTGGATATCACTGTTATTATGGGAGCACTGTGGATATCACTGTTATTATGGGGAGCACTGTGGATATCACTGTTATTATGGGGAGCACTGTGGATATCACTGTTATTATGGGGGCACTGTGGAGGTCACTGTTATTATGGGGGCACTGTGGATGTCACTGTTATTATGGGAGCACTGTGGATGTCACTGTTATTATGGGAGCACTGTGGATATCACTGTTATTATGGAGGCACTGTGGATATCACTGTTATTATGGGAGCACTGTGGATGTCACTGTTATTATGGGAGCACTGTGGATGTCACTGTTATTATGGAGGCACTGTGGATATCACTGTTATTATGGGAGCACTGTGGATGTCACTGTTATTATGGAGGCACTGTGGATATCACTGTTATTATGGAGGCACTGTGGATATCACTGTTATTATGGGAGCACTGTGGATGTCACTGTTATTATGGGAGCACTGTGGATGTCACTCTTATTATGGAGGCACTGTGGATATCACTGTTATTATGAGAGCACTCTGGATGTCACTGTTATTATGGAGGCACTGTGGATATCACTGTTATTATGGAGGCACTGTGGATATCACTGTTATTATGGGGGCACTGTGGATATCACTGTTATTATGGGAGCACTGTGGATGTCGCTGTTATTATGGGGGCACTGTGGATATCACTGTTATTATTGGAGCACTGTGGATATCACTGTTATTATGGGGGCACTGTGGATATCACTGTTATTATGGGAGCACTGTGGATGTCACTGTTATTATGGGAGCACTGTGGATATCACTGTTATTATGGGAGCACTGTGGATGTCACTGTTATTATGGGAGCACTGTGGATATCACTGTTATTATGGGAGCACTGTGGATGTCACTGTTATTATGGGGGCACTGTGGATGTCACTGTTATTATGGGAGCACTGTGGATATCACTGTTATTATGGGAGCACTGTGGATGTCACTGTTATTATGGGAGCACTGTGGATATCACTGTTATTATGGGAGCACTGTGGATGTCACTGTTATTATGGGAGCACTGTGGATGTCGCTGTTATTATGGGGGCACTGTGGATGTCACTGTTATTATGGGGGCACTGTGGATATCACTGTTATTATGGGAGCACTGTGGATGTCGCTGTTATTATGGGGGCACTGTGGATGTCACTGTTATTATGGGAGCACTGTGGATATCACTGTTATTATGGGAGCACTGTGGATGTCACTGTTATTATGGGGGCACTGTGGATGTCACTGTTATTATGGGAGCACTGTGGATATCACTGTTATTATGGGAGCACTGTGGATGTCACTGTTATTATGGGAGCACTGTGGATGTCACTGTTATTATGGGAGCACTGTGGATGTCGCTGTTATTATGGGGGCACTGTGGATGTCACTGTTATTATGGGAGCACTGTGGATGTCACTGTTATTATGGGGGCACTGTGGATATCACTGTTATTATGGGAGCACTGTGGATGTCACTGTTATTATGGGAGCACTGTGGATGTCGCTGTTATTATGGGGGCACTGTGGATATCACTGTTATTATGGGAGCACTGTGGATGTCACTGTTATTATGGGGGCACTGTGGATATCACTGTTATTATGGGTGCACTGTGGATATCACTGTTATTATGGGGGCACTGTGGATGTCACTGTTATTATGGGAGCACTGTGGATATCACTGTTATTATGGGAGCACTGTGGATGTCACTGTTATTATGGGAGCACTGTGGATGTCACTGTTATTATGGGAGCACTGTGGATGTCACTGTTATTATGGGAGCACTGTGGATGTCGCTGTTATTATGGGGGCACTGTGCATATCACTGTTATTATGGGAGCACTGTGGATGTCACTGTTATTATGGGGGCACTGTGGATATCACTGTTATTATGGGTGCACTGTGGATATCACTGTTATTATGGGGGCACTGTGGATGTCACTGTTATTATGGGAGCACTGTGGATATCACTGTTATTATGGGAGCACTGTGGATATCACTGTTATTATGGGAGCACTGTGGATGTCACTGTTATTATGGGAGCACTGTGGATGTCACTGTTATTATGGGAGCACTGTGGATGTCACTGTTATTATGGGAGCACTGTGGATGTCACTGTTATTATGGGGGCACTGTGGATATCACTGTTATTATGGGAGCACTGTGGATATCACTGTTATTATGGGGGCACTGTGGATATCACTGTTATTATGGGGGCACTGTGGATATCACTGTTATTATGGGGGGCACTGTGGATGTCACTGTTATTATGGGAGCACTGTGGATATCACTGTTATTATGGGAGCACTGTGGATGTGACTGTTATTATGGGAGCACTGGGGATGTTACTGTTATTATGGGAGCACTGTGGATATCACTGTTATTATGGGAGCACTGTGGATGTCACTGTTATTATGGAGGCACTGTGGATATCGCTGTTATTATGGGAGCACTGTGGATGACACTGTTATTATGGGGGCACTGTGGATATCACTGTTATTATGGGAGCACTGTGGATATCACTGTTATTATGGGGGCACTGTGGATATCACTGTTATTATGGAGGCACTGTGGATATCGCTGTTATTATGGGAGCACTGTGGATGACACTGTTATTATGGGGGCACTGTGGATATCACTGTTATTATGGAGGCACTGTGGATATCGCTGTTATTATGGGAGCACTGTGGATGACACTGTTATTATGGGGGCACTGTGGATGTCACTGTTATTATGGGAGCACTGTGGATATCGCTGTTATTATGGGGGCACTGTGGATATCACTGTTATTATGGGAGCACTGTGGATATCACTGTTATTATGGGGGCACTGTGGATATCACTGTTATTATGGGAGCACTGTGGATATCACTGTTATTATGGGGGCACTGTGGATATCACTGTTATTATGGGGGCACTGTGGATATCACTGTTATTATGGGAGCACTGTGGATATCACTGTTATTATGGGGGCACTGTGGATGTCACTGTTATTATGGGAGCACTGTGGATATCACTGTTATTATGGGAGCACTGTGGATGTCACTGTTATTATGGGAGCACTGTGGATATCGCTGTTATTATGGGGGCACTGTGGATGTTACTGTTATTATGGGGGCACTGTGGATGTCACTGTTATTATGGGAGCACTGTGGATATCACTGTTATTATGGGAGCACTGTGGATATCACTGTTATTATGGGAGCACTGTGGATATCACTGTTATTATGGGAGCACTGTGGATGTCACTGTTATTATGGGAGCACTGTGGATATCGCTGTTATTATGGGGGCACTGTGGATGTTACTGTTATTATGGGGGCACTGTGGATGTCACTGTTATTATGGGGGCACTGTGGATATCACTGTTATTATGGGAGCACTGTGGATATCACTGTTATTATGGGGGCACTGTGGATGTCACTGTTATTATGGGAGCACTGTGGATATCACTGTTATTATGGGGGCACTGTGGATGTCACTGTTATTATGGGGGCACTGTGGATATCACTGTTATTATGGGAGCACTGTGGATATCACTGTTATTATGGGAGCACTGTGGATGTCGCTGTTATTATGGGGGCACTGTGGATATCACTGTTATTATGGGAGCACTGTGGATGTCGCTGTTATTATGGGGGCACTGTGGATATCACTGTTATTATGGGAGCACTGTGGATGTCACTGTTATTACGGGAGCACTGTGGATATCACTGTTATTATGGGAGCACTGTGGATATCACTGTTATTATGGGAGCACTGTGGATGTCACTGTTATTATGGGAGCACTGTGGATATCACTGTTATTATGGGAGCACTGTGGATATCACTGTTATTATGGGGGCACTGTGGATGTCACTGTTATTATGGGAGCACTGTGGACGTCACTGTTATTATGGGAGCACTGTGGATATCACTGTTATTATGGGGGCACTGTGGATGTCACTGTTATTATGGGGGCACTGTGGATGTCACTGTTATTATGGGGGCACTGTGGATGTCACTGTTATTATGGGAGCACTGTGGATATCACTGTTATTATGGGAGCACTGTGGACGTCACTGTTATTATGGGGGCACTGTGGATATCGCTGTTATTATGGGAGCACTGTGGATATCGCTGTTATTATGGGGGCACTGTGGATATCGCTGTTATTATGGGAGCACTGTGGATATCGCTGTTATTATGGGGGCACTGGGGATATCACTGTTATTATGGGAGCACTGTGGATATCGCTGTTATTATGGGAGCACTGTGGATATCGCTGTTATTATGGGAGCACTGTGGATGTCACTGTTATTATGGGGGCACTGTGGATATCACTGTTATTATGGGAGCACTGTGGATATCACTGTTATTATGGGGGCACTGTGGATGTCGCTGTTATTATGGGAGCACTGTGGATATCACTGTTATTATGGGGGCACTGTGGATATCACTGTTATTATGGGAGCACTGTGGATATCACTGTTATTATGGGGGCACTGTGGATGTCACTGTTATTATGGGGGCACTGTGGATTTCGCTGTTATTATGGGAGCACTGTGGATGTCACTGTTATTATGGGGGCACTGTGGATGTCGCTGTTATTATGGGGGCACTGTGGATATCGCTGTTATTATGGGAGCACTGTGGATATCACTGTTATTATGGGGGCACTGTGGATGTCACTGTTATTATGGGGGCACTGTGGATATCACTGTTATTATGGAGCACTGTGGATATCACTGTTATTATGGGGGCACTGTGGATATCGCTGTTATTATGGGAGCACTGTGGATATCGCTGTTATTATGGGGGCACTGTGGATGTCACTGTTATTATGGGAGCACTGTGGATGTCACTGTTATTATGGGGGCACTGTGGATATCACTGTTATTATGGGAGCACTGTGGATATCACTGTTATTATGGGGGCACTGTGGATATCACTGTTATTATGGGGGCACTGTGGATGTCACTGTTATTATGGGGGCACTGTGGATATCACTGTTATTATGGGGGCACTGTGGATATCACTGTTATTATGGGAGCACTGTGGATATCACTGTTATTATGGGGGCACTGTGGATATCACTGTTATTATGGGGCACTGTGGATGTCACTGTTATTATGGGAGCACTGTGGATGTCACTGTTATTATGGGGGCACTGTGGATGTCACTGTTATTATGGGAGCACTGTGGATGTCGCTGTTATTATGGGGGCACTGTGGATGTCGCTGTTATTATGGGGGCACTGTGGATGTCACTGTTATTATGGGGGCACTGTGGATGTCACTGTTATTATGGGGGCACTGTGGATGTCACTGTTATTATGGGGGCACTGTGGATATCACTGTTATTATGGGAGCACTGTGGATGTCACTGTTATTATGGGAGCACTGTGGATATCACTGTTATTATGGGGGCACTGTGGATATCACTGTTATTATGGGAGCACTGTGGATGTCACTGTTATTATGGGAACACTGTGGATGTCACTGTTATTATGGAGCACTGTGGATGTCACTGTTATTATGGGAGCACTGTGGATATCACTGTTATTATGGGAGCACTGTGGATATCGCTGTTATTATGGGGGCACTGTGGATATCGCTGTTATTATGGGAGCACTGTGGATGTCACTGTTATTATGGGAGCACTGTGGATATCACTGTTATTATGGAGCACTGTGGATGTCACTGTTATTATGGGGGCACTGTGGATGTCACTGTTATTATGGGGGCACTGTGGATATCACTGTTATTATGGGAGCACTGTGGATGTCACTGTTATTATGGGAGCACTGTGGATATCACTGTTATTATGGGGGCACTGTGGATGTTACTGTTATTATGGGAGCACTGTGGATGTTACTGTTATTATGGGGGCACTGTGGATATCACTGTTATTATGGGAGCACTGTGGATGTCACTGTTATTATGGGGGCACTGTGGATATCACTGTTATTATGGGAGCACTGTGGATGTCACTGTTATTATGGGGGCACTGTGGATGTCACTGTTATTATGGGAGCACTGTGGATATCACTGTTATTATGGGAGCACTGTGGATGTCACTGTTATTATGGGGGCACTGTGGATATCACTGTTATTATGGGGGCACTGTGGATATCACTGTTATTATGGGAGCACTGTGGATGTCACTGTTATTATGGGGGCACTGTGGATGTCACTGTTATTATGGGGGCACTGTGGATATCACTGTTATTATGGGGGCACTGTGGATATCACTGTTATTATGGGAGCACTGTGGATATCACTGTTATTATGGGAGCACTGTGGATGTCACTGTTATTATGGGAGCACTGTGGATATCGCTGTTATTATGGGAGCACTGTGGATATCGCTGTTACTATGGGAGCACTGTGGATATCACTGTTATTATGGGAGCACTGTGGATATCACTGTTATTATGGGGGCACTGTGGATATCACTGTTATTATGGGAGCACTGTGGATGTCACTGTTATTATGGGGGCACTGTGGATGTCACTGTTATTATGGGAGCACTGTGGATGTTACTGTTATTATGGGAGCACTGTGGATGTCACTGTTATTATGGGGGCACTGTGGATGTCACTGTTATTATGGGAGCACTGTGGATGTCACTGTTATTATGGGAGCACTGTGGATATCACTGTTATTATGGGAGCACTGTGGATGTCACTGTTATTATGGGAGCACTGTGGATATCGCTGTTATTATGGGAGCACTGTGGATATCGCTGTTATTATGGGAGCACTGTGGATATCACTGTTATTATGGGAGCACTGTGGATATCACTGTTATTATGGGGGCACTGTGGATATCACTGTTATTATGGGAGCACTGTGGATGTCGCTGTTATTATGGAGGCACTGTGGATGTCACTGTTATTATGGGGGCACTGTGGATATCACTGTTATTATGGGAGCACTGTGGATGTCACTGTTATTATGGGGGCACTGTGGATATCACTGTTATTATGGGGGCACTGTGGATATCACTGTTATTATGGGAGCACTGTGGATGTCACTGTTATTATGGGGGCACTGTGGATGTCACTGTTATTATGGGGGCACTGTGGATATCACTGTTATTATGGGGGCACTGTGGATATCACTGTTATTATGGGAGCACTGTGGATGTCACTGTTATTATGGGAGCACTGTGGATATCACTGTTATTATGGGAGCACTGTGGATATCGCTGTTATTATGGGAGCACTGTGGATATCACTGTTATTATGGGGGGCACTGTGGATATCACTGTTATTATAGGGGGCACTGTGGATATCACTGTTATTATGGGAGCACTGTGGATGTCGCTGTTATTATGGGAGCACTGTGGATATCACTGTTATTATGGGGGGCACTGTAGATATCACTGTTATTATGGGAGTACTGTGGATGTCACTGTTATTATGGAGGCACTGTGGATGTCACTGTTATTATGGGAGCACTGTGGATATCACTGTTATTATGGGGGGCACTGTAGATATCACTGTTATTATGGGAGCACTGTGGATATCACTGTTATTATGGGAGCACTGTGGATATCACTGTTATTATGGGAGCACTGTGGATGTCGCTGTTATTATGGGAGCACTGTGGATATCGCTGTTATTATGGGGGCACTGTGGATGTCACTGTTATTATGGAGCACTGTGGATGTCGCTGTTATTATGGGAGCACTGTGGATATCACTGTTATTATGGGGGCACTGTGGATGTCACTGTTATTATGGGGGCACTGTGGATGTCACTGTTATTATGGGGGCACTGTGGATATCACTGTTATTATGGGAGCACTGTGGATGTCACTGTTATTATGGGAGCACTGTGGATATCACTGTTATTATGGGGGCACTGTGGATATCACTGTTATTATGGGAGCACTGTGGATATCACTGTTATTATGGGAGCACTGTGGATATCACTGTTATTATGGGAGAACTGTGGATGTCACTGTTATTATGGGAGCACTGTGGATGTCACTGTTATTATGGGAGCACTGTGGATATCACTGTTATTATGGGGGCACTGTGGATATCACTGTTATTATGGGAGCACTGTGGATATCACTGTTATTATGGGAGCACTGTGGATATCACTGTTATTATGGGAGCACTGTGGATGTCACTGTTATTATGGGAGCACTGTGGATATCACTGTTATTATGGGAGCACTGTGGATGTCACTGTTATTATGGGGGCACTGTGGATATCACTGTTATTATGGGGGCACTGTGGATATCACTGTTATTATGGGAGCACTGTGGATGTCACTGTTATTATGGGGGCACTGTGGATGTCACTGTTATTATGGGGGCACTGTGGATATCACTGTTATTATGGGGGCACTGTGGATGTCACTGTTATTATGGGAGCACTGTGGATATCACTGTTATTATGGGAGCACTGTGGATGTCACTGTTATTATGGGAGCACTGTGGATATCGCTGTTATTATGGGGGGCACTGTGGATATCACTGTTATTATGGGGGGCACTGTGGATATCACTGTTATTATGGGAGCACTGTGGATGTCACTGTTATTATGGGGGCACTGTGGATGTCACTGTTATTATGGGGGCACTGTGGATATCACTGTTATTATGGGGGCACTGTGGATGTCACTGTTATTATGGGAGCACTGTGGATATCACTGTTATTATGGGAGCACTGTGGATGTCACTGTTATTATGGGAGCACTGTGGATATCGCTGTTATTATGGGGGCACTGTGGATATCGCTGTTATTATGGGGGGCACTGTGGATATCACTGTTATTATGGGGGGCACTGTGGATATCACTGTTATTATGGGAGCACTGTGGATGTCGCTGTTATTATGGGAGCACTGTGGATGTCACTGTTATTATGGGAGCACTGTGGATGTCGCTGTTATTATGGGAGCACTGTGGATATCACTGTTATTATGGGAGCACTGTGGATATCACTGTTATTATGGGGGCGCTGTGGATATCACTGTTATTATGGGAGCACTGTGGATATCGCTGTTATTATGGGAGCACTGTGGATGTCACTGTTATTATGGGAGCACTGTGGATATCACTGTTATTATGGGGGGCACTGTGGATATCACTGTTATTATGGGGGGCACTGTGGATATCACTGTTATTATGGGGGGCACTGTGGATATCACTGTTATTATGGGAGCACTGTGGATGTCGCTGTTATTATGGGAGCACTGTGGATGTCACTGTTATTATGGGAGCACTGTGGATATCACTGTTATTATGGGAGCACTGTGGATGTCGCTGTTATTATGGGAGCACTGTGGATATCACTGTTATTATGGGAGCACTGTGGATATCACTGTTATTATGGGGGGCACTGTGGATATCACTGTTATTATGGGGGGCACTGTGGATATCACTGTTATTATGGGAGCACTGTGGATGTCACTGTTATTATGGGAGCACTGTGGATGTCACTGTTATTATGGGAGCACTGTGGATATCACTGTTATTATGGGGGGCACTGTGGATATCACTGTTATTATGGGGGGCACTGTGGATATCACTGTTATTATGGGGGGCACTGTGGATATCACTGTTATTATGGGAGCACTGTGGATGTCGCTGTTATTATGGGAGCACTGTGGATGTCACTGTTATTATGGGAGCACTGTGGATATCAGTGTTATTATGGGAGCACTGTGGATGTCGCTGTTATTATGGGAGCACTGTGGATATCACTGTTATTATGGGAGCACTGTGGATATCACTGTTATTATGGGGGCGCTGTGGATATCACTGTTATTATGGGAGCACTGTGGATATCGCTGTTATTATGGGAGCACTGTGGATGTCACTGTTATTATGGGAGCACTGTGGATGTCACTGTTATTATGGGGGCACTGTGGAAGTCACTGTTATTATGGGAGCACTGTGGATATCACTGTTATTATGGGAGCACTGTGGATGTCACTGTTATTATGGGAGCACTGTGGATGTCACTGTTATTATGGGAGCACTGTGGATGTCACTGTTATTATGGGAGCACTGTGGATATCACTGTTATTATGGGAGCACTGTGGATATCACTGTTATTATGGGAGCACTGTGGATGTCACTGTTATTATGGGGGCACTGTGGATGTCACTGTTATTATGGGGGCACTGTGGATATCACTGTTATTATGGGAGCACTGTGGATATCACTGTTATTATGGGAGCACTGTGGATGTCACTGTTATTATGGGAGCACTGTGGATGTCACTGTTATTATGGGGGCACTGTGGATATCACTGTTATTATGGGAGCACTGTGGATATCACTGTTATTATGGGGGCGCTGTGGATATCACTGTTATTATGGGAGCACTGTGGATATCACTGTTATTATGGGAGCACTGTGGATATCACTGTTATTATGGGGGCGCTGTGGATATCACTGTTATTATGGGAGCACTGTGGATATCACTGTTATTATGGGGGCGCTGTGGATATTACTGTTATTATGGGGGCACTGTGGATGTCACTGTTATTATGGGAGCACTGTGGATATCACTGTTATTATGGGGGCGCTGTGGATATCACTGTTATTATGGGAGCACTGTGGATATCACTGTTATTATGGGAGCACTGTGGATATCACTGTTATTATGGGGGCACTGTGGATATCACTGTTATTATGGGAGCACTGTGGATATCGCTGTTATTATGGGGGGCACTGTGGATATCACTGTTATTATGGGGGGCACTGTGGATGTCGCTGTTATTATGGGGGCACTGTGGATATCACTGTTATTATGGGAGCACTGTGGATATCGCTGTTATTATGGGAGCACTGTGGATATCACTGTTATTATGGGAGCACTGTGGATGTCGCTGTTATTATGGGGGCACTGTGGATATCACTGTTATTATGGGAGCACTGTGGATGTCACTGTTATTATGGGAGCACTGTGGATATCACTGTTATTATGGGAGCACTGTGGATGTCACTGTTATTATGGGGGCACTGTGGATATCACTGTTATTATGGGAGCACTGTGGATGTCACTGTTATTATGGGAGCACTGTGGATATCACTGTTATTATGGGAGCACTGTGGATATCACTGTTATTATGGGGCACTGTGGATATCACTGTTATTATGGGAGCACTGTGGATATCACTGTTATTATGGGAGCACTGTGGATGTCACTGTTATTATGGGGGCACTGTGGATATCACTGTTATTATGGGAGCACTGTGGATATCACTGTTATTATGGGAGCACTGTGGATATCACTGTTATTATGGGAGCACTGTGGATGTCACTGTTATTATGGGGGCACTGTGGATGTCACTGTTATTATGGGGGCACTGTGGATATCACTGTTATTATGGGAGCACTGTGGATGTCACTGTTATTATGGGAGCACTGTGGATATCACTGTTATTATGGGAGCACTGTGGATATCACTGTTATTATGGGAGCACTGTGGATGTCACTGTTATTATGGGGGCACTGTGGATGTCACTGTTATTATGGGGGCACTGTGGATATCACTGTTATTATGGGAGCACTGTGGATGTCACTGTTATTATGGGAGCACTGTGGATGTCACTGTTATTATGGGAGCACTGTGGATATCACTGTTATTATGGGAGCACTGTGGATGTCACTGTTATTATGGGAGCACTGTGGATATCACTGTTATTATGGGGGCACTGTGGATATCACTGTTATTATGGGGGCACTGTGGATGTCACTGTTATTATGGGAGCACTGTGGATGTCACTGTTATTATGGGAGCACTGTGGATGTCACTGTTATTATGGGGGCACTGTGGATATCACTGTTATTATGGGAGCACTGTGGATGTCACTGTTATTATGGGAGCACTGTGGATATCACTGTTATTATGGGAGCACTGTGGATGTCACTGTTATTATGGGGGCACTGTGGATATCACTGTTATTATGGGAGCACTGTGGATGTCACTGTTATTATGGGAGCACTGTGGATATCGCTGTTATTATGGGAGCACTGTGGATGTCACTGTTATTATGGAGGCACTGTGGATATCACTGTTATTATGGGAGCACTGTGGATGTCACTGTTATTATGGGAGCACTGTGGATATCACTGTTATTATGGGGGCACTGTGGATGTCACTGTTATTATGGGGGCACTGTGGATATCACTGTTATTATGGGAGCACTGTGGATGTCACTGTTATTATGGGGGCACTGTGGATGTCACTGTTATTATGGAGGCACTGTGGATATCACTGTTATTATGGGAGCACTGTGGATGTCGCTGTTATTATGGGAGCACTGTGGATGTCACTGTTATTATGGGAGCACTGTGGATGTCACTGTTATTATGGGGGCACTGTGGATGTCACTGTTATTATGGGGGCACTGTGGATATCACTGTTATTATGGAGGCACTGTGGATATCACTGTTATTATGGGAGCACTGTGGATGTCACTGTTATTATTGGAGCACTGTGGATGTCACTGTTATTATGGGGCACTGTGGATGTCACTGTTATTATGGGAGCACTGTGGATGTCACTGTTATTATGGGGGCACTGTGGATGTCACTGTTATTATGGGGGCACTGTGGATATCACTGTTATTATGGAGGCACTGTGGATATCACTGTTATTATGGGAGCACTGTGGATGTCACTGTTATTATTGGAGCACTGTGGATATCACTGTTATTATGGGAGCACTGTGGATGTCACTGTTATTATGGGCACTGTGGATGTCACTGTTATTATGGAGGCACTGTGGATATCACTGTTATTATGGGAGCACTGTGGATGTCACTGTTATTATGGGAGCACTGTGGATATCACTGTTATTATGGGAGCACTGTGGATATCACTGTTATTATGGGAGCACTGTGGATATCACTGTTATTATGGGAGCACTGTGGATATCACTGTTATTATGGGAGCACTGTGGATGTCGCTGTTATTATGGGGGCACTGTGGATATCACTGTTATTATGGGAGCACTGTGGATATCACTGTTATTATGGGAGCACTGTGGATATCACTGTTATTATGGGAGCACTGTGGATATCACTGTTATTATGGGAGCACTGTGGATGTCGCTGTTATTATGGGAGCACTGTGGATATCACTGTTATTATGGGAGCACTGTGGATATCACTGTTATTATGGGAGCACTGTGGATATCACTGTTATTATGGGAGCACTGTGGATGTCGCTGTTATTATGGGAGCACTGTGGATATCACTGTTATTATGGAGGCACTGTGGATGTTACTGTTATTATGGGAGCACTGTGGATGTTACTGTTATTATGGGAGCACTGTGGATATCACTGTTATTATGGGGGCACTGTGGATATCACTGTTATTATGGGGGCACTGTGGATATCACTGTTATTATGGGAGCACTGTGGATATCAGTGTTATTATGGGAGCACTGTGGATGTCACTGTTATTATGGGAGCACTGTGGATGTCACTGTTATTATGGGAGCACTGTGGATATCACTGTTATTATGGGAGCACTGTGGATATCACAGTTATTATGGGAGCACTGTGGATATCACTGTTATTATGGAGGCACTGTGGATATCACTGTTATTATGGGAGCACTGTGGATGTCACTGTTATTATGGGAGCACTGTGGATATCACTGTTATTATGGGAGCACTGTGGATATCACTGTTATTATGGGAGCACTGTGGATGTCGCTGTTATTATGGGGGCACTGTGGATATCACTGTTATTATGGGGGCACTGTGGATATCACTGTTATTATGGGGGCACTGTGGATGTCACTGTTATTATGGGAGCACTGTGGATATCACTGTTATTATGGGAGCACTGTGGATGTCGCTGTTATTATGGGGGCACTGTGGATATCACTGTTATTATGGGAGCACTGTGGATATCACTGTTATTATGGGAGCACTGTGGATGTCACTGTTATTATGGAGGCACTGTGGATATCACTGTTATTATGGGAGCACTGTGGATGTCACTGTTATTATGGGAGCACTGTGGATATCACTGTTATTATGGGGGCACTGTGGATGTCACTGTTATTATGGGGGCACTGTGGATATCGCTGTTATTATGGGGGGCACTGTGGATATCACTGTTATTATGGGAGCGCTGTGGATATCACTGTTATTATGGGGGCACTGTGGATATCGCTGTTATTATGGGGGCACTGTGGATATCACTGTTATTATGGGAGCACTGTGGATATCACTGTTATTATGGGAGCACTGTGGATGTCACTGTTATTATGGAGGCACTGTGGATATCACTGTTATTATGGGGGCACTGTGGATGTCACTGTTATTATGGGGGCACTGTGGATATCGCTGTTATTATGGGGGGCACTGTGGATATCACTGTTATTATGGGAGCACTGTGGATATCACTGTTATTATGGGGGCACTGTGGATGTCACTGTTATTATGGGGGCACTGTGGATATCGCTGTTATTATGGGGGGCACTGTGGATATCACTGTTATTATGGGGGCACTGTGGATATCACTGTTATTATGGGAGCACTGTGGATATCACTGTTATTATGGGGGCACTGTGGATGTCACTGTTATTATGGGGGCACTGTGGATATCGCTGTTATTATGGGGGGCACTGTGGATATCACTGTTATTATGGGGGCGCTGTGGATATCACTGTTATTATGGGGGCACTGTGGATATCGCTGTTATTATGGGGGCACTGTGGATATCACTGTTATTATGGGGGCACTGTGGATATCACTGTTATTATGGGGGCACTGTGGATATCACTGTTATTATGGGAGCACTGTGGATATCACTGTTATTATGGGAGCACTGTGGATATCGCTGTTATTATGGGAGCACTGTGGATATCACTGTTATTATGGGAGCACTGGATATCGCTGTTATTATGGGGGCACTGTGGATATCACTGTTATTATGGGGGCACTGTGGATGTCACTGTTATTATGGGGGCACTGTGGATATCACTGTTATTATGGAGGCACTGTGGATGTCACTGTTATTATGGGAGCACTGTGGATATCACTGTTATTATGGGGGCACTGTGGATGTCACTGTTATTATGGAGGCACTGTGGATGTCACTGTTATTATGGGGGCACTGTGGATGTCACTGTTATTATGGGGGCACTGTGGATATCACTGTTATTATGGAGGCACTGTGGATGTCACTGTTATTATGGGAGCACTGTGGATATCACTGTTATTATGGGAGCACTGTGGATATCACTGTTATTATGGGGGCACTGTGGATATCGCTGTTATTATGGGAGCACTGTGGATGTCGCTGTTATTATGGGAGCACTGTGGATGTCACTGTTATTATGGGGGCACTGTGGATGTCACTGTTATTATGGGGGCACTGTGGATATCACTGTTATTATGGGAGCACTGTGGATATCACTGTTATTATGGGGGCACTGTGGATGTCGCTGTTATTATGGGAGCACTGTGGATGTCACTGTTATTATGGGGGCACTGTGGATGTCACTGTTATTATGGCGGCACTGTGGATATCACTGTTATTATGGGAGCACTGTGGATGTCGCTGTTATTATGGGAGCACTGTGGATGTCACTGTTATTATGGGGGCACTGTGGATATCACTGTTATTATGGGGGCACTGTGGATATCACTGTTATTATGGGAGCACTGTGGATATCACTGTTATTATGGGGGCACTGTGGATGTCGCTGTTATTATGGGAGCACTGTGGATGTCACTGTTATTATGGCGGCACTGTGGATATCACTGTTATTATGGGAGCACTGTGGATATCACTGTTATTATGGGGGCACTGTGGATATCACTGTTATTATGGGAGCACTGTGGATATCACTGTTATTATGGGAGCACTGTGGATATCACTGTTATTATGGGGGCACTGTGGATGTCGCTGTTATTATGGGAGCACTGTGGATGTCACTGTTATTATGGGGGCACTGTGGATGTCACTGTTATTATGGGAGCACTGTGGATGTCACTGTTATTATGGGGGCACTGTGGATGTCACTGTTATTATGGGAGCACTGTGGATGTCACTGTTATTATGGGGGCACTGTGGATGTCACTGTTATTATGGGAGCACTGTGGATATCACTGTTATTATGGGAGCACTGTGGATATCACTGTTATTATGGGGGCACTGTGGATATCACTGTTATTATGGCGGCACTGTGGATGTCACTGTTATTATGGGGGCACTGTGGATGTCACTGTTATTATGGGGGCACTGTGGATATCACTGTTATTATGGGAGCACTGTGGATGTCGCTGTTATTATGGGAGCACTGTGGATGTCACTGTTATTATGGGAGCACTGTCGATGTCACTGTTATTATGGGGGCACTGTGGATGTCACTGTTATTATGGGGGCACTGTGGATATCACTGTTATTATGGAGGCACTGTGGATATCACTGTTATTATGGGAGCACTGTGGATGTCACTGTTATTATTGGAGCACTGTGGATGTCACTGTTATTATGGGGCACTGTGGATGTCACTGTTATTATGGGAGCACTGTGGATGTCACTGTTATTATGGGGGCACTGTGGATGTCACTGTTATTATGGGGGCACTGTGGATATCACTGTTATTATGGAGGCACTGTGGATATCACTGTTATTATGGGAGCACTGTGGATGTCACTGTTATTATTGGAGCACTGTGGATATCACTGTTATTATGGGAGCACTGTGGATGTCACTGTTATTATGGGCACTGTGGATGTCACTGTTATTATGGAGGCACTGTGGATATCACTGTTATTATGGGAGCACTGTGGATGTCACTGTTATTATGGGAGCACTGTGGATATCACTGTTATTATGGGAGCACTGTGGATATCACTGTTATTATGGGAGCACTGTGGATATCACTGTTATTATGGGAGCACTGTGGATATCACTGTTATTATGGGAGCACTGTGGATGTCGCTGTTATTATGGGGGCACTGTGGATATCACTGTTATTATGGGAGCACTGTGGATATCACTGTTATTATGGGAGCACTGTGGATGTCGCTGTTATTATGGGAGCACTGTGGATATCACTGTTATTATGGGAGCACTGTGGATGTCGCTGTTATTATGGGAGCACTGTGGATATCACTGTTATTATGGGAGCACTGTGGATATCACTGTTATTATGGGAGCACTGTGGATATCACTGTTATTATGGGAGCACTGTGGATGTCGCTGTTATTATGGGAGCACTGTGGATATCACTGTTATTATGGAGGCACTGTGGATATCACTGTTATTATGGGAGCACTGTGGATGTCGCTGTTATTATGGGAGCACTGTGGATGTCACTGTTATTATGGGAGCACTGTGGATGTTGCTGTTATTATGGGAGCACTGTGGATGTCACTGTTATTATGGGAGCACTGTGGATATCACTGTTATTATGGGGGCACTGTGGATATCACTGTTATTATGGGAGCACTGTGGATATCACTGTTATTATGGGAGCACTGTGGATGTCACTGTTATTATGGGAGCACTGTGGATGTCACTGTTATTATGGGAGCACTGTGGATATCACTGTTATTATGGGAGCACTGTGGATATCACTGTTATTATGGGAGCACTGTGGATATCACTGTTATTATGGAGGCACTGTGGATATCACTGTTATTATGGGAGCACTGTGGATGTCACTGTTATTATGGGAGCACTGTGGATATCACTGTTATTATGGGAGCACTGTGGATGTCGCTGTTATTATGGGGGCACTGTGGATATCACTGTTATTATGGGGGCACTGTGGATATCACTGTTATTATGGGGGCACTGTGGATGTCACTGTTATTATGGGAGCACTGTGGATATCACTGTTATTATGGGAGCACTGTGGATGTCGCTGTTATTATGGGGGCACTGTGGATATCACTGTTATTATGGGAGCACTGTGGATATCACTGTTATTATGGGAGCACTGTGGATGTCACTGTTATTATGGAGGCACTGTGGATATCACTGTTATTATGGGAGCACTGTGGATGTCACTGTTATTATGGGAGCACTGTGGATATCACTGTTATTATGGGGGCACTGTGGATGTCACTGTTATTATGGGGGCACTGTGGATATCGCTGTTATTATGGGGGGCACTGTGGATATCACTGTTATTATGGGAGCGCTGTGGATATCACTGTTATTATGGGGGCACTGTGGATATCGCTGTTATTATGGGGGCACTGTGGATATCACTGTTATTATGGGAGCACTGTGGATATCACTGTTATTATGGGAGCACTGTGGATGTCACTGTTATTATGGAGGCACTGTGGATATCACTGTTATTATGGGGGCACTGTGGATGTCACTGTTATTATGGGGGCACTGTGGATATCGCTGTTATTATGGGGGGCACTGTGGATATCACTGTTATTATGGGAGCACTGTGGATATCACTGTTATTATGGGGGCACTGTGGATGTCACTGTTATTATGGGGGCACTGTGGATATCGCTGTTATTATGGGGGGCACTGTGGATATCACTGTTATTATGGGGGCACTGTGGATATCACTGTTATTATGGGAGCACTGTGGATATCACTGTTATTATGGGGGCACTGTGGATGTCACTGTTATTATGGGGGCA
Organism: Phyllobates terribilis; assembly: GCF_046119375.1. Classification (NCBI taxonomy): domain Eukaryota; kingdom Metazoa; phylum Chordata; class Amphibia; order Anura; family Dendrobatidae; genus Phyllobates; species Phyllobates terribilis. The sequence continues at coordinate 671,494,313 of NW_027362763.1, read as the reverse complement.
CTGTGGATATCGCTGTTATTATGGGGGGCACTGTGGATATCACTGTTATTATGGGGGCGCTGTGGATATCACTGTTATTATGGGGGCACTGTGGATATCGCTGTTATTATGGGGGCACTGTGGATATCACTGTTATTATGGGGGCACTGTGGATATCACTGTTATTATGGGGGCACTGTGGATATCACTGTTATTATGGGAGCACTGTGGATATCACTGTTATTATGGGAGCACTGTGGATATCGCTGTTATTATGGGAGCGCTGTGGATGTCGCTGTTATTATGGGAGCACTGTGGATATCGCTGTTATTATGGGAGCACTGGATATCGCTGTTATTATGGGGGCACTGTGGATATCACTGTTATTATGGGGGCACTGTGGATGTCACTGTTATTATGGGGGCACTGTGGATATCACTGTTATTATGGAGGCACTGTGGATGTCACTGTTATTATGGGAGCACTGTGGATATCACTGTTATTATGGGGGCACTGTGGATGTCACTGTTATTATGGAGGCACTGTGGATGTCACTGTTATTATGGGGGCACTGTGGATGTCACTGTTATTATGGGGGCACTGTGGATATCACTGTTATTATGGAGGCACTGTGGATGTCACTGTTATTATGGGAGCACTGTGGATATCACTGTTATTATGGGAGCACTGTGGATATCACTGTTATTATGGGGGCACTGTGGATATCGCTGTTATTATGGGAGCACTGTGGATGTCGCTGTTATTATGGGAGCACTGTGGATGTCACTGTTATTATGGGGGCACTGTGGATGTCACTGTTATTATGGGGGCACTGTGGATATCACTGTTATTATGGGAGCACTGTGGATATCACTGTTATTATGGGGGCACTGTGGATGTCGCTGTTATTATGGGAGCACTGTGGATGTCACTGTTATTATGGGGGCACTGTGGATGTCACTGTTATTATGGCGGCACTGTGGATATCACTGTTATTATGGGAGCACTGTGGATGTCACTGTTATTATGGGAGCACTGTGGATGTCACTGTTATTATGGGGGCACTGTGGATATCACTGTTATTATGGGGGCACTGTGGATATCACTGTTATTATGGGAGCACTGTGGATATCACTGTTATTATGGGGGCACTGTGGATGTCGCTGTTATTATGGGTGCACTGTGGATATCACTGTTATTATGGGAGCACTGTGGATGTCACTGTTATTATGGGGGCACTGTGGATGTCACTGTTATTATGGGAGCACTGTGGATGTCACTGTTATTATGGGGGCACTGTGGATGTCACTGTTATTATGGCGGCACTGTGGATATCACTGTTATTATGGGAGCACTGTGGATATCACTGTTATTATGGGGGCACTGTGGATATCACTGTTATTATGGGAGCACTGTGGATATCACTGTTATTATGGGAGCACTGTGGATATCACTGTTATTATGGGGGCACTGTGGATGTCGCTGTTATTATGGGAGCACTGTGGATGTCACTGTTATTATGGGGGCACTGTGGATGTCACTGTTATTATGGGAGCACTGTGGATGTCACTGTTATTATGGGGGCACTGTGGATGTCACTGTTATTATGGGAGCACTGTGGATGTCACTGTTATTATGGGGGCACTGTGGATGTCACTGTTATTATGGGAGCACTGTGGATATCACTGTTATTATGGGAGCACTGTGGATATCACTGTTATTATGGGGGCACTGTGGATATCAGTGTTATTATGGGGGGCACTGTGGATATCACTGTTATTATGGGGGCACTGTGGATATCACTGTTATTATGGCGGCACTGTGGATATCACTGTTATTATGGGAGCACTGTGGATATCACTGTTATTATGGGGGCACTGTGGATATCACTGTTATTATGGGGGCACCGTGGATATCACTGTTATTATGGGGGCACTGTGGATATCGCTGTTATTATGGGGGCACTGTGGATGTCACTGTTATTATGGGGGCACTGTGGATATCACTGTTATTATGGGGGCACTGTGGATATCACTGTTATTATGGGAGCACTGTGGATGTCACTGTTATTATGGGGGCACCGTGGATATCACTGTTATTATGGGGGCACTGTGGATATCGCTGTTATTATGGGGGCACTGTGGATGTCACTGTTATTATGGGGGCACTGTGGATGTCACTGTTATTATGGGGGCACTGTGGATATCACTGTTATTATGGGGGCACTGTGGATATCACTGTTATTATGGGAGCACTGTGGATATCACTGTTATTATGGGAGCACTGTGGATGTCGCTGTTATTATGGGGGCACTGAGGATATCACTGTTATTATGGGAGCACTGTGGATATCACTGTTATTATGGGGGCACTGTGGATATCACTGTTATTATGGGAGCACTGTGGATGTCACTGTTATTATGGGAGCACTGTGGATATCACTGTTATTATGGGAGCACTGTGGATATCACTGTTATTATGGGGGCACTGTGGATGTCGCTGTTATTATGGGGGCACTGTGGATGTCACTGTTATTATGGAGGCACTGTGGATGTCACTGTTATTATGGGGGCACTGTGGATGTCACTGTTATTATGGGGGCACTGTGGATATCACTGTTATTATGGAGGCACTGTGGATGTCACTGTTATTATGGGAGCACTGTGGATATCACTGTTATTATGGGAGCACTGTGGATATCACTGTTATTATGGGGGCACTGTGGATATCGCTGTTATTATGGGAGCACTGTGGATGTCGCTGTTATTATGGGAGCACTGTGGATGTCACTGTTATTATGGGGGCACTGTGGATGTCACTGTTATTATGGGGGCACTGTGGATATCACTGTTATTATGGGAGCACTGTGGATATCACTGTTATTATGGGGGCACTGTGGATGTCGCTGTTATTATGGGAGCACTGTGGATGTCACTGTTATTATGGGGGCACTGTGGATGTCACTGTTATTATGGCGGCACTGTGGATATCACTGTTATTATGGGAGCACTGTGGATGTCGCTGTTATTATGGGAGCACTGTGGATGTCACTGTTATTATGGGGGCACTGTGGATATCACTGTTATTATGGGGGCACTGTGGATATCACTGTTATTATGGGAGCACTGTGGATATCACTGTTATTATGGGGGCACTGTGGATGTCGCTGTTATTATGGGAGCACTGTGGATGTCACTGTTATTATGGGGGCACTGTGGATGTCACTGTTATTATGGCGGCACTGTGGATATCACTGTTATTATGGGAGCACTGTGGATATCACTGTTATTATGGGGGCACTGTGGATATCACTGTTATTATGGGAGCACTGTGGATATCACTGTTATTATGGGAGCACTGTGGATATCACTGTTATTATGGGGGCACTGTGGATGTCGCTGTTATTATGGGAGCACTGTGGATGTCACTGTTATTATGGGGGCACTGTGGATGTCACTGTTATTATGGGAGCACTGTGGATGTCACTGTTATTATGGGGGCACTGTGGATGTCACTGTTATTATGGGAGCACTGTGGATGTCACTGTTATTATGGGGGCACTGTGGATGTCACTGTTATTATGGGAGCACTGTGGATATCACTGTTATTATGGGAGCACTGTGGATATCACTGTTATTATGGGGGCACTGTGGATATCACTGTTATTATGGCGGCACTGTGGATATCACTGTTATTATGGGAGCACTGTGGATATCACTGTTATTATGGGGGCACTGTGGATATCACTGTTATTATGGGAGCACTGTGGATATCACTGTTATTATGGGAGCACTGTGGATATCACTGTTATTATGGGAGCACTGTGGATATCACTGTTATTATGGGGGCACTGTGGATGTCGCTGTTATTATGGGAGCACTGTGGATGTCACTGTTATTATGGGGGCACTGTGGATGTCACTGTTATTATGGGAGCACTGTGGATGTCACTGTTATTATGGGGGCACTGTGGATGTCACTGTTATTATGGGAGCACTGTGGATGTCACTGTTATTATGGGGGCACTGTGGATGTCACTGTTATTATGGGAGCACTGTGGATATCACTGTTATTATGGGAGCACTGTGGATATCACTGTTATTATGGGGGCACTGTGGATATCACTGTTATTATGGCGGCACTGTGGATATCACTGTTATTATGGGAGCACTGTGGATATCACTGTTATTATGGGGGCACTGTGGATATCACTGTTATTATGGGGGCACCGTGGATATCACTGTTATTATGGGGGCACTGTGGATATCGCTGTTATTATGGGGGCACTGTGGATGTCACTGTTATTATGGGGGCACTGTGGATATCACTGTTATTATGGGGGCACTGTGGATATCACTGTTATTATGGGAGCACTGTGGATGTCACTGTTATTATGGGGGCACCGTGGATATCACTGTTATTATGGGGGCACTGTGGATATCGCTGTTATTATGGGGGCACTGTGGATGTCACTGTTATTATGGGGGCACTGTGGATATCACTGTTATTATGGGGGCACTGTGGATATCACTGTTATTATGGGAGCACTGTGGATATCACTGTTATTATGGGAGCACTGTGGATGTCGCTGTTATTATGGGGGCACTGAGGATATCACTGTTATTATGGGAGCACTGTGGATATCACTGTTATTATGGGGGCACTGTGGATATCACTGTTATTATGGGAGCACTGTGGATGTCACTGTTATTATGGGAGCACTGTGGATATCACTGTTATTATGGGAGCACTGTGGATATCACTGTTATTATGGGGGCACTGTGGATATCACTGTTATTATGGGAGCACTGTGGATGTCACTGTTATTATGGGAGCACTGTGGATGTCACTGTTATTATGGGAGCACTGTGGATTTCGCTGTTATTATGGGAGCACTGTGGATGTCACTGTTATTATGGGGGCACTGTGGATATCACTGTTATTATGGGGGCACTGTGGATGTCACTGTTATTATGGGAGCACTGTGGATGTCACTGTTATTATGGGAGCACTGTGGATATCGCTGTTATTATGGGAGCACTGTGGATATCACTGTTATTATGGGAGCACTGTGGATATCGCTGTTATTATGGGAGCACTGTGGATATCACTGTTATTATGGGAGCACTGTGGATATCACTGTTATTATGGGGGGCACTGTGGATATCACTGTTATTATGGGGAGCACTGTGGATATCACTGTTATTATGGGGGCACTGTGGATATCACTGTTATTATGGGAGCACTGTGGATATCGCTGTTATTATGGGAGCACTGTGGATATCACTGTTATTATGGGAGCACTGTGGATATCACTGTTATTATGGGGGGCACTGTGGATATCACTGTTATTATGGGGAGCACTGTGGATATCACTGTTATTATGGGGGCACTGTGGATATCACTGTTATTATGGGAGCACTGTGGATGTCGCTGTTATTATGTGGGCACTGTGGATGTCACTGTTATTATGGGAGCACTGTGGATATCACTGTTATTATGGGAGCACTGTGGATATCACTGTTATTATGGGGGGCACTGTGGATATCACTGTTATTATGGGGAGCACTGTGGATATCACTGTTATTATGGGAGCACTGTGGATATCACTGTTATTATGGGAGCACTGTGGATATCACTGTTATTATGGGAGCACTGTGGATATCACTGTTATTATGGGAGCACTGTGGATATCGCTGTTATTATGGGAGCACTGTGGATATCACTGTTATTATGGGAGCACTGTGGATATCACTGTTATTATGGGGGGCACTGTGGATATCACTGTTATTATGGGGAGCACTGTGGATATCACTGTTATTATGGGGGCACTGTGGATATCACTGTTATTATGGGAGCACTGTGGATATCGCTGTTATTATGGGAGCACTGTGGATATCACTGTTATTATGGGAGCACTGTGGATATCACTGTTATTATGGGGGGCACTGTGGATATCACTGTTATTATGGGGAGCACTGTGGATATCACTGTTATTATGGGGGCACTGTGGATATCACTGTTATTATGGGAGCACTGTGGATGTCGCTGTTATTATGTGGGCACTGTGGATGTCACTGTTATTATGGGAGCACTGTGGATATCACTGTTATTATGGGAGCACTGTGGATATCACTGTTATTATGGGGGGCACTGTGGATATCACTGTTATTATGGGGAGCACTGTGGATATCACTGTTATTATGGGAGCACTGTGGATATCACTGTTATTATGGGAGCACTGTGGATATCGCTGTTATTATGGGAGCACTGTGGATATCACTGTTATTATGGGAGCACTGTGGATATCACTGTTATTATGGGGGCACTGTGGATATCACTGTTATTATGGGGAGCACTGTGGATATCACTGTTATTATGGGGGCACTGTGGATATCACTGTTATTATGGGAGCACTGTGGATGTCGCTGTTATTATGTGGGCACTGTGGATGTCACTGTTATTATGGGAGCACTGTGGATATCACTGTTATTATGGGAGCACTGTGGATATCGCTGTTATTATGGGAGCACTGTGGATATCGCTGTTATTATGGGGGCACTGTGGATGTCACTGTTATTATGGGAGCACTGTGGATATCACTGTTATTATGGGGGCACTGTGGATATCGCTGTTATTATGGGAGCACTGTGGATATCGCTGTTATTATGGGAGCACTGTGGATTTCACTGTTATTATGGGAGCACTGTGGATATCACTGTTATTATGGGAGCACTGTGGATATCACTGTTATTATGGGAGCACTGTGGATATCGCTGTTATTATGGGGGCACTGTGGATGTCACTGTTATTATGGGAGCATTGCGGATATCACTGTTATTATGGGAGCACTGTGGATGTCACTGTTATTATGGGGGCACTGTGGATGTCACTGTTATTATGGGAGCACTGCGGATATCACTGTTATTATGGGAGTACTGTGGATATCACTGTTATTATGGGGGCACTGTGGATGTCACTGTTATTATGGGGGCACTGTGGATGTCACTGTTATTATGGGAGCACTGTGGATATCACTGTTATTATGGGAGTACTGTGGATATCACTGTTATTATGGGGGCACTGTGGATGTCACTGTTATTATGGGAGCACTGTGGATATCACTGTTATTATGGGAGCACTGTGGATTTTGCTGTTATTATGGGGGCACTGTGGATGTCCCTGTTATTATGGGAGCACTGTGGATATCACTGTTATTATGGGAGTACTGTGGATATCACTGTTATTATGGGAGTACTGTGGATGTCACTGTTATTATGGGAGCACTGTGGATGTCACTGTTATTATGGGAGCACTGTGGATATCACTGTTATTATGGGAGCACTGTGGATGTTACTGTTATTATGGGGCACTGTGGATGTTACTGTTATTATGGGAGCACTGTGGATGTCACTGTTATTATGGAGGCACTGTGGATGTCACTGTTATTATGGGAGCACTGTGGATATCACTGTTATTATGGGGGCACTGTGGATTTTGCTGTTATTATGGTTGCACTGTGGATATCACTGTTATTATGGGAGCACTGTGGATTTTGCTGTTATTATGGGGGCACTGTGGATGTCACTGTTATTATGGGGGCACTGTGGATGTCACTGTTATTATGGGGGCACTGTGGATATCACTGTTATTATGGGGGCACTGTGGATGTCACTGTTATTATGGGGGCACTGTGGATATCACTGTTATTATGGGGGCACTGTGGATGTTACTGTTATTATGGGGGCACTGTGGATGTCACTGTTATTATGGGGGCACTGTGGATGTCACTGTTATTATGGGGGCACTGTGGATGTCACTGTTATTATGGGGGCACTGTGGATGTCACTGTTATTATGGGAGCACTGTGGATGTCACTGTTATTATGGGGGCACTGTGGATGTCACTGTTATTATGGGGGCACTGTGGATGTCGCTGTTATTATGGGGGCACTGTGGATGTCGCTGTTATTATGGGGGCACTGTGGATGTCACTGTTATTATGGGGGCACTGTGGATGTCGCTGTTATTATGGGGGCACTGTGGATGTCGCTGTTATTATGGGGGCACTGCGGCATGCTGGATTACACTGATCACATATCTGGTCCCGTTCTTGCTCACTACCTATGCTGGAGATCAGCGTGTCCAGGACTCTGACCGCGGCCGTGTAGATACCGGAGTGCTTGGAGTTCAGGTTGTCGGTAATGACGGTCACCATAGGGACTAAGACGTGGTGCAGACTGTCCTTTAGAATAGGGATCATGGCAGCGGCCGACTCCAGCGCGAACTGATTCACCTTCTTGTTGGCATCCTGCATCCTTGGGTTAAATGCATCAAAAATCTGCATAAATCATAAAATTGATTGTAAATTATTTGGTGACATCTACATAATACAAGAGTATAATAAATAACATATACAGTGTTTTTATAAATATTCACCCCTGCGGTTCAGCTGACCTCCTTTAATACTGGGGGAGGTGGACAGTTATTTTTCCGTTCATCTTTGGCAGGTACATAGATGACGTTTTTTTGTTCTGTTCATGAATACTGAACCTCAGATGCCGACACTTATTATCGCACACAAAGTGTCGTCTGAGTTATCTCCTCGTTAAAATGTAACTTAATTTAATTTAAAAAAAGGGTCATCAATCGGCCTTTTCAAAGTTATGAATCGTTAGAATCTACTCTATCTTATTTTGCTTCCTCCTATCTCAAACACCTGGGAGAAAGTGCTGGTTTATCTGTCTCACTGATGCTCTTTTATAGCCGCTTTGAAGTGCTGCTCTAACAAGGATCCGTCCTCTGACACGATTTAAACACAGTCTCCCCATATGAGCTTCACTCCTCCCCTCCCCCATGCTCACACAGTGTTTGTAAACAGCATCTGAGTATGGATCCCTGCTAGAGCAGCAGTTCAAAGCAGCTATAAAAGCAAAATAAGGTAATAAAGTATATTGCAAAGATTTATAACTTTGCAAAGGCTGATCAATAATTAAACAAACAAAAAAAAGGAATTTTTGTTACTTTTTAATGATTTTCGGCCACTAACCTGGGTAATGTTGGAAGTGACAAACTTGATGTTATTTCTGCAGTGCTCCATCAACAGCTTCACGCCGTCCATTTTGCTCTGATATTCCTTGGCTGTTAGTAGTTTTGTCAGCTCCTTTAATTGCTCCGTCACCTCCGCTGCACGGACAAGTTGCCGCCGTGGGACCGGGGATTCTTGAGGTTCGGAGTCCACCACTAGTGGTTGGTTTAGGCTAAAGGAACATTTATAGAATAGTACATAGATACAATGTAGCATTAATATATCGGTGTTTTTGCTGCTTACTGTGCATTTAAAATAACAGATTCACTTTATTCTATGGGATGGAGAAAATATTAGGATCCCAAATATGCATAGTTTTTATTCTATCGGATAGTGGAAATTTCGGGAAACCAATTTCTTTTTTACAAAAAATAAAATCATGTTTATGGAAAAATAACTTGTGTTGCTGCATGAACATTTGTTATTTTTGAGTGGTGGGCTGTTTTTTTTGCACGACGGGTTAAAGATTATTTTATTGGTGCTATTTTGGTGCTTAGAAAGTGTTCTAGCATAACTGAAGACGAATTAAAAAAAAGTTTGGGGTTTGTTTTGCATAGTTTTTTTTTTTTTTGGGGTGGGGTTGTCTTTTTTTGGGGTGGGGTGGAGGACTTTTAATTTTTTATATTGAGCCTGTTTCTTATTTTAATTTAGCCAGAGCCTTGGGCCAAGGGGACCCTCTGCCGGCAGCAGGAGCTCGCAAGAAGGGGGCACAAACCCCAACAATACACAATGATACGTTTCTGCAATAAAGCAAATGTTCAGCCACCTCTGTTTCGAAATAAAATAACACCCAGCAGCACAGAGTATTTTAGGAGCTGGTGGGGAGGGGGAGGACAGTGACCTCTACCCTTCTCATATGATTTGGGTAACGTGCACATAGAGACAGGAGGGCGGTCAGGCTGAAAGATGCCTAGCGGAAGGAGGAGAGACGCCAAGAAGCACAGAGTATTTCAGGAGAGGACTGTGCTGAAAATCTAGCAGAACAGAGTATTTCAGATTTTATGGGAGGTGCCAGATTCACGCATAGTAGGAGCGCTGAAACACCCAGCAGCACAGAGTGTTTTAGGAGATAAGTTTGATTACTTTTTGGGTGGCAGCCAGTTACATAGTATAAAGAACTGAAACATCCAGCAGTACAGAGTATTTCAGGACAGGAATAATATGATATTGTGGGAGGTCAGTGACTATTAGTTACCAGGTTGAAGGAGCTAAGACACCCAGCAGCACAGAGTATTTCAGGAGGGGAGTGTGTTAATTTTTCCAGAAGGTTACGTACTGGGAGAAGCTGAGTCACCCAGCAGCACAAAGTATTTCAGGAGGGAAGCGTTCTGACTTTGTGGGAGGTTACAAACTGAGGGTTGCATGGTGGGAGAAGCTGAGACATCCAGCAGCACAGAGTATTTCAGTATGATCATTTTGTGGGAAGTATTTGATTATTACATAGTTTTAGAGGCTAAGACACCTAGCAGCACAGAGTATTTCAGGAGAGGACATCACGTGATATTGTGGGAGATCACTGACTACTAGTTCCATGGTGGAAGGAGCAGGATCTCCCAGCAGCACAGAGTATTTCAGCAGAGGAGTGTGCTGGGCCAATCCTTTAAGTAAAGCTTCCGTCCCACCTCTGCTCGGAGTCCGGCGTGTCCTGGGCTCTCCCCGCCGCACTCACGACCACGCTGCTCTTCTGCACCGGCCGCTGACTCTTGGCGGATGGAACGTCAGAGACAATGTCGTTCGCTTCCTATGAGAAGAAAAATTTTCACCAAACTGGATTCTTGTCCAGAATCACTTGTCGTGAGCTGACGGATGTTCCTGCTGGGAGACAGGAGGCCGCTGCCGTAGTCGGCCATTGTGAAGGCTGTGGAGATCTGCCCTTTGTCACCCGGTCACAGACAAGTTTATGTCATTCCTTCTCCTCTGTCTTCTCTCTCTGCTCCCATACAATACACTGCCAGTGACCGGCCACATGACAGCCCACATCCACCCAGGGAATAGTATTATCATTTTGGCCTGGTCTCAAGCCTACGTACTTTTTGTTTAACGGTAGCGATAAGTTCCCGCAGGTCGTGTGACGGGATCAAGCGCTCCATCTGCTGTTCGAATTTTGGGTGAGTCATGACTAAGCCGAACATCCGACGTCCGTAGAACCTGGGACAGCAGAAGACGAGGGTAAGCTTCGAGTATAACGACGCCATTGTATGATTATAGTCTGCGCCGGATACCTGGTGTCCTGCTGCCCATCCTGCACTAATTTTACCAGGGTCCTGAGGAAGGCGTCTGTGCTCTCCCGAGACCCCGACAGCAGTTTCTCCACCGCCAGCTGCTCCACCACAGCCAGGAGATGCTTCGCTGCGCACTTTCTCACTGAGCTGTTTCTGTGGCTGCAGAAGAGAACAAGACAAAAAATGAGAAAGAAAATATTTTACATCGAGTTCTAAATTATTATGCAAATTGGATTTGTGTCATAAAGGTGTAATTTTGGGCTTTTCACCTAAACTCATGGATGGTTTGTGTCTCAGGGTCTTTGGATCACTGACATCAATCTCAGACCCCTGTGATAATTAGTTGCCAGGTGCCCAATTACAGGAAAACTCCTTAAGAAGGACGTTTTACCTTATTAAGCAGCCGCAGGTTTCCAGCAATATGGGAAAGAAAAAGGATCTCTGATACCGAAAAGCGTCACATAGTAAAATGCCTCTGACAAGGTGTGAAAACATTAGTTATTTCACGAAAATTTAAGCGTGATCATTGTACTGTTAAAAGATTTTTGGCTTATAGGGAACACAGATGAGTTTGTGCAAATAAAGGAATAATGAGGAAGGTTCTTTCAGCTAAAGGCATAATGAGGAAGGTTCCTGCGGTTAGAGGCATAATGAGGAAGGTTCCTGCAGATAGAAGCATAATGAGGAAGGTTCCTGCAGATAGAAGCATAATGAGGAAGGTTCCTGCAGATAGAGGCATAATGAGGAAGGTTCCTGCAGATAGAGGCATAATGAGGAAGGTTCCTGCAGATAGAGGCATAATGAGGAAGGTTCCTGCAGATAGAAGCATAATGAGGAAGGTTCCTGCAGATACAGGCAAAATGAAGCTGCTAAAATCCCATCACAAAGCAGCAGACAGGTATGTGAAGCTGCTGGAGGCTCTGGAGTCCGCAAGGTGTAGGATCCTCCAGAGGCTGCAGATATGCATAAACCTACTATTCGGCCATCCCTAAACAACGCTCACTAGCAGAAACGGCTGTGGTGGCCCAGACAGACATGAGGACTCATTGCAAAACAGTCTTGTGTACTGATGATGCATCCAGCATTTAGGAAAATCAGAGAAATTAGCATTTTCATAATAATTGGGAATGCGGTGTAGAGGGGGGCTACACACATTTTTGGCACAGTGATCAGTCCCACCAGAGACACTACACCCACCTGATGCCCCCGGCGATCAGCGCACCGAGGACCTTTGACGGGCTGACGTATTCCACCATGAGCCCCAAAGACTTATCCGACTCATCGCGAATGAAGTCGTTGGAGTCGCCGATCTTGAGCAGCAGAACCCGGCTGATCTCCTCCACCTCTTGGTCCATATTTCTTCGGAGGGCTTTGAACAGGTCGGCCAGGGTCCTGATGGCGTGGCGGGAGACTTTAGACCGCAGATTGTTCACCTGGCGGTAGACACAGCGGTTTATTTATTTTTTATTTAAAGCAATTGATTCAATTTGGCTTCACATTTCTGGGAAATAAACGCTGCAGGAAGCCATTTACAAATAACGTTTTTGTTTTTTTTAAGTTTTAAAGTTGTTCTGCCATTCAGGACTTTTTGCCTCCTGTTATATGGCTTTGAAGAGCATCTTTCTCTGCAGGACAAGCCATGTTCGTCATTTGACTGAGTAATGTGCAATACTTAATTTCCACACTTGGGGCGCTATAGGGAAATCAAACTCTTTATACCAGGTTCCCTGATATCTACATCTGATCACTGAGGGTCAAAGCATTAAGAAACCTATGATCAGATTATCAATGGGGAACTGATTGTCCAAAGCAGACCACCCACTGAGTGAGATTTTTAGCGTTTTTATTTACTCCATTACCTATTGCCACCGATCATCTTACCTCTCTAGTAACCGCTATACTGACATCATGAAGCCTGGAGAATAGGACCTCCGGATGCCAGGACGCCAGACATCTCACGCTGAGAAGACCCTTCTCCTTCTGCTCCCTGCAGGATAACGACAAGTGTAATATGAGGCTTTACATGACGGAATACTATATTAATAATAATAATATTTATTATAGCGCCATTTATTCCATGGCACTTTACATGTGAAAAACAGGTATACATACAAGAACAATTACAATAATCTGGAACACAATGTGACAGCGACTGGTACAGGAGGAGAGGACCCTGCCCGCGAGGGCTCACAGTCTACCAGGGATAGGTGAGGGTACAGCAGGTGAGGGTAGAGCTGGTAATGCAGCGGTGTGGTGGAGCGGTGGTTACTGCAGGTTGTAGGCTTGTCGGAAGATGTGGGTCTTCAGGTTCCTTTTTGAAGGTTTCCACGGTAGGCGAGAGTCTGATGTGTTGGGGTAGAGAGTTCCAGAGTAGGGGGGATGCACAGGAGAAATCTTGTATGCAATTGTGGGAAGAGGAGATAAGAGGGGAGTAGAGCAGGAGATCTTGTGAGGATCGGAGGCTGCGTGCAGGTAAGTACCGGGAGACTAGGTCAGAGATATATGGAGGAGACAGGTTGTGAATGGCTTTGTATGTCATGGTTAGGGTTTTGAACTGGAGTCTGAGCGATGGGGAGCCAGTGAAGGGATTGACAGAGAGGAGAGACCGGGGAACAGCGGGGGGACAGGTGGATTAGTCAGGTAGCCGAGTTTAGGATAGATTGGAGGGGCGCAAGAGTGTTGGAAGGGAGGCCACAGAGCAGGAGGTTGCAGTAGTCAAGGCAGGAGATGATGAGGGCGTGCACTAGTGTTTTTGTAGATTTATGGTTGCGGAATGTGCAGATCCGGGAGATATTTTTAAGTTGGAGTCGGCAGGAAGTGGACAGGGTTGGATATGTGGTTTGAAGGAGAGTTCAGAGTCCAGGGTTACCCCAAGGCAGCGAGCTTGAGGGACTGGGGAGAGTGGGCAGCCATTGACGTTGATAGATAGGTCAGTTGGGGGGGTTGAATGAGATGGCGGAAAGATGATGAATTCTGTTTTGTCCATGTTAAGTTTTAGAAATCTGGCAGAGAAGAAGGATGAGATAGCGAACAGTCATTGTGGGATTCTGGTTAATAAGGAGGTGATATCGGGTCCAGAGAGGTAGATCTGTGTGTCATCAGCATAGAGGTGATACTGAAAGCCGTGAGACTCTATGAGCTGTCCCAGGCCTAAGGTGTAGAAGGAGAAGAGCAGGGGTCCTAGAACTGAACCTTGGGGGACACCGACAGATAGGGGGTGAGATGAGGAGGTGGTGTGTGAGTGGGAGACACTGAATGTCCTGTCTGTTAGGTATGAGGAGATCCAGGATAGGACCAAGTCTGTGATGCCGAGAGATGAGAGAGTCTGTAGTAAGAGGGAATGGTCCACTGTGTCGAAGGCAGATGACAGGTCTAGGAGGAGGAGGACAGAATAGTGTCGCTTAGATTTGGCGGTTAGTAGGTCGTTGGTGACTTTGGTCAGTGCAGTTTCAGTAGAATGGTGCGGTCGGAAATCAGATTGTAGACGGTCGAAGAGGGAGCAGGAGCAGAGGTGGGAGGACAACTCAGAATGGACGTGTTGTTCCAGTAGTTTTGAGGCATAGGGGAGAAGTGATATGGGGCTATAGCTAGACACGGAGGATGGGTCAAGGGAGGGTTTTTTGAGGATGGGTGTGATTGAGGCGTGTTTGAAGCATGAGGGGAAGACACCAGTTGTTAGTGACAGGTTGAAGAGGTGGGCTAGGGGTGGAATGAAGATAGTGGTAAGGTTTGGGATGAGGTGAGACGGGATTGGGTCAAGTTTACAGGTGGTGAGGTGTGATTTGGAGAGTAAAGAGGAAAGTTGATCTTCAGAAATGGTGGAGAAGGTGGTTTTGGAGGAAGAGGGTTGAGTACGTGTGGGGAGGGGCTGTGGGGGCTTTAGGCAAAAGCTTTGTCTGATGGTGTCAATCTTCTGCTTGAAGAATGAGGCAAAGTCTTCGGCTGAAATAAGAGAAGAGGGAGGAGGCACTGGGGGACGGAGGAGAGAATTGAAGGTGTTGAATAGTTGTTTGGGATTGTGAGACAGGGAGGATATGAGAGATGCGAAGTATGTTTGTTTTGCTGTAGTGAGTGTGGACTTGAAGGTAGTGAGAGACTGTTTGAATGCGACGAAGTGCTCATTGGAGTGGGACCATTTCCATCTACGCTTAGCAACCCTGGAGGCCCGTCGCAGTTCTTTAATTAGGCTGGTGTGCCAGGGTTGTCTGTTGATTGTGCGAGCCTTGGTATGCGTGAGGGGGGCGACTGAATCGAGAGCTGCAGCTGTTGTGGTGTTGTATAAAGTGGCAGCACATCTGCATCATGTAAGGAACTAATGTCTGTAAGAGGGAGGAGGGATTCAGAGAGTGAGTGTAGGTCAAGGTGTTTGAGATTTCTGCGAGGGTATGCAAGTTTGTGGAGTAGGGATTGATGTCCTGGAGAGGAGAGGGTAGAGAATGTAAGTAGGTTGTGGTCAGAGAGAGGGAGAGGTAAGTTAGAGAGGTTAGATAGGGAACAGAGGCGGGTGAAGATGAGGTCCAGTGTGTGGCCGTCTTTGTGGGTGGGTGTGGAAGACCACTGGGTAAGACCAAAGGATGAAGTGAGGGATAGAAGCTTAGAGGCAGCTAAGAGGGAAGTGTCAATGGGGATGTTAAAGTCGCCCATGAGGATAGTGGGGATGTCAACAGAGAGGAAATGAAGTAGCCAAGTGGTGAAGTGGTCAAAGAAAGTGGTGGTTGATCCTGGGGGGCGGTAGATGATAGCCAGTTGGAGGTTGGAGGGGGAGTAGATGCGCACGCAGTGCACTTCAAAAGAGGGGAGAGTAATTGAGGGCAGCAGTGGGATATGGGTGAAGGAGCAGTTATCTGAGAGGAGGAAACCTATTCCTCCACCGTGCTTGCCTGTGGGGCGGGTGGTATGGGAGAGGTGGAATCCGCCATATGAAAGTGCAGCAGGAGAGGCCATGTCAGAGGGGGTGAGCCAGGTTTTCAGGAAAGTTTGTTGCAGACGGAGCGAGCGTTCCATAGATCTCCTGTTAGAGGGACTGGGGAAGCAGGGGCTGGGCGGATGGGTATAAGGTTAGAAGGGTTACGAGAGTTTGGGATAGATCGTGGGTAGGAGGTGGAAGTGATCATAGGGATGTGGTGAGGAAGGCCGGTATGTGGAGAGATGTCGCCAGCAGTGAGGAGGAGCAGAGAAAGCGTTAGTAGGTGGGAGCAGGAGAGGGCATGAGGTGGCTGTCTGTGTTTGGAGACAAAGGATTGTATGTTGAGGAATAGCTCTGAGGAGGAGGTGAGATGGGTGGGGAGAATGAAGGGAGAGATGAAGAGTTCCTTACTAGGTGTAGGGATTAGGGGTGGTTGGAAAAGGTGAAGGATTAAGGGGGTGAGAGTTAAAACAAACACAAACATTGTTTACTGTGATTTAGTTCACTTCAGGATTAATTCATGTTTCTCACACTTCAGCAATGGACACTTAAGGTGATGGACACAGACTAAAGTCTGACACAGACTCCTGGCCCACAATATATCTGTAACAGAATGCATTCAGCTGTGAACCAGAGGGGAGGGGTCTGTGCTCATCTTGATCAGCTGATTAAGGCTGAATCAGATGCTGGATACTCAAAGGCTAAGTAAACAAGGTCATAAATGAAAGTGGGGGGTAGCTGGTGTAACTTGAAGAACATACCATTAGTAAATAGGAGCAGAGAGGTATAGAGAAGTCTGCATGGAAGTCAGGACGGGAAAGGTCACGTACACTTCAGCAATGGACACTTAAGGTGATGGACACAGACTAAAGTCAGTGTCCATCATCTATACTATATACTATATACATCTATACTATATACATCTATACTATATACATTATATATGGCATCAAGAAGTGATGAAGAGCAAACAGTTAACTGGTAAAATGTAAGGAAAAGCTCACCAGTCCTTGTTATTCAGCCACTTCAGAGCCTCCAACAATCCCTGCTCTGGATGAGACATTGGTCCCATGCCAGGACCCCCATTCTCAGAGTCAGAGTCCCAGTCGAAACAATCCAAAAAGGTGGCAGGTAAAGAATATGCTATAAGAAAAAAATGGCATCGCAACATAAATATATCTGCCTGAATCATACAGTGCTGCTCACCATTATTGGCACCCCATCATTTTTCTTAGACTGTACAATATCTTCAGAAATAAATGGAAATGTACCAAAGTTATATCCTCAGGATTTTTTAATTAGTGGTCCAAAGTAATACAACAATAAAACATTTTTTTCAACTTTCCTGTTGCAATTTCAAAGAAAACACAGAATAACCAGCATATGCAGCAATAAAGGCCCCCCTAATTAATACTTGGTTGCACACCCTTTGGCATTGCTGATAGTCTCCAAATATTTCTTGTAGCCATCTACAAGCTTCTTGCACTTCTCAGCTGGAATTTTCTCCCACTCTTCCTTTGCACTTTGTTCGAGCTCTTGAATGTATGCAGGATTCTTTTTCCCAATGGCAGAATTCAGCTCACCCCAAAGATTTTCAATGGGATAGAGGTCAGGACTCATTGCTGGCCAATGTTAGAATCTACAGTATGTTGTTTTACTATCGGCCATCTTTTTGTGGTTTGCTGGCTTCTAGTCTTTTCCTCTGGTGCTGGGTGTCTTGGTCACATGATATCTTCACTCTTTATTACTCAGCACCTGTCTCCCATTCCCCGCTGGACATCAGTGTTGTTACGCTTGTGCTCTGGCTAAGTTGCCTTATTAGTTCTTTGTGCTTAGGACAATTGATATCCTGGGACTTCTGGTTCCACCAGTTTTATTTTCTTTTATCTTTGTTTCTGCAACTAACTTTTCTGTTAGGAGGTCTCCTGTTTTTTCTCCCAGTCCTTAGATCTTTTAGGGACACCCTTTCCCCTTCCTTCAGGTCTTCGTTTGAGTTCAGTGCAGGATCGTTG
Organism: Phyllobates terribilis; assembly: GCF_046119375.1. NCBI lineage: Eukaryota > Metazoa > Chordata > Amphibia > Anura > Dendrobatidae > Phyllobates > Phyllobates terribilis. The sequence goes on along the minus strand of NW_027362763.1, from coordinate 671,476,109 downwards.
GTGGGGCTATTCACAAGGAATAGGGCACCCACCCCAGCGTAGGGTTTAAGCAGAGTCTCAGTGCAGGGACAGCATTTCCCTCCTATTCCTTAGTTCTTAGTTGCAGAACATAACAGCCATGTTAAAACAGTCCATTTTTACTTTTTCAACCATTCCTGTGTGCTTTTGGATGTGTGCTTTGGGTCCTTGTCTTGCTGGAGGACCCATGATCTTCGACTCAGACCAAGTTTTCTTACACAGAGTAGGACATTTCGCTCTAAAATCTCTTGATAATTCTCTGATTTCATGATTCCTGTGATACAGTCAAGGCCTCCAGTAACAGATACAGCAAAGCAACCCCACACCATTATGGATCCTCCACCATGCTTAACTGTTGGTAAGGTGTTCTTTTCCTTATAAGCTTCATTACGCCGACTGTAAACAACCTGTTGCTTTGCATTGCCAAAAAGCTCTATTTTTGTTTTATCTGTCCACAGAACATTTTCCCAGAAGGATTGTGGTTTGTCAAGGTACTCTTTGACAAAGATTAGTTATTCCTTCATGTCTTTCTTCAGTAATGGTTTCTTTCTTTGCCTTCACCCATAAAACTTTGCTTGGTTTAGTGTGCGGCGTACGGTATTTGTTGAAACAATGACCCCAGACTGTTCCAGGTTGGCCTTCAGGTCTTTGGATGTTTGACGTGGTGTTTTCTCCACCATTCGCACCAACTTTTGAAGTCATCTCTTCTCAATTTTCCTCTTTTCCCAACGTTCAGGGAGGTTCTTGATGGTGCCATGCTTGGCAAACTTCTTAATAACATTGCACACTGTTGAACCTGGCATATCAAGGTCTTTGGAAGTCTTCTGTTTGCTAATAATAGCAGTTCTGATGTCCTCAGACATCTCCTTTGTCTTCACCATTGTGACAAAGAAACAGGGCCTACCATGTGGCTTTTTAAAACACTGAAGTAATCATTCATTGGCTAATTCATGTCACATGGGCACCGACAATTAATCACAGGTGAATCTCTTGTTATTTACCATGGGTGAGTCAAAATGTGTTTCCATACTATTTTTCCCTTCCATTGTTTTCTGTTTTAAATTATTGTTTATCATTTGCTCTTTTTTATTTAACACGAGTCTCTATACAAAAAAAACCGTGTCAACTGATTCATTTTTTTTCAGGAGATATTCCACAGTATGTACTTACACTTCATGGGTGACAATAACGATGAGCAGGACTGTATGTACAAGAATATAACTACTATAATACTGCTCCTATGTACAAGAATATAACTACTATAATACTGCTCCTATGTACAAGAATATAACTACTATAATACTGCTCCTATGTACAAGAATATACCTACTATAATACTGCTCCTATGTACAAGAATATACCTACTATAATACTGCTCCTATGTACAAGAATATAACTACTATAATACTGCCCCTATGTACAAGAATATAACTACTATAATACTGCTCCTATGTACAAGAATATACCTACTATAATACTGCTCCTATGTACAAGAATATAACTACTATAATACTGCCCCCTATGTAGAAGAATATAACTACTATAATACTGCACCTATGTACAAGAATATAACTACTATAATACTGCTCCTATGTACAAGAATATAACTGTCAGGGTAAAAAAAGAATATATATATATTTTTCCACTTTTATACTTTTATACGCTTTGCTTATGTACTAACCACCATTTTGTGTCTTATAACAATAAGCTTTCCTTGCTACGTGTTACTTAGATCGAAACTTATCCTAAGATGGTGCCAGTATCAGCCAAGCACCTGTTTCAGAGAAATGAAACCAAAACATCAACTGACTGTTGTCTGCCCAGAGACTGAGTTAAGGAGTTGTGGACCAATCAGGAGTGGCTGGATACTAGACATTTATGGCTTACCCCGCCCCGAACACTCTCTTTCCCCTCCCCATTACGTAGTGTATTTAAGTTTGTGCATGCGGAAATAAAGACAGAACATTGCTGAGATCGTGGCTTGCCAGTAGCCTTCTGAGCTGCTCTGAGTTTGAACCAGCTTGTTGTCTGACTCGTTCTTTGAATGGTTGACCCATGCTCATAGCCTTAATTTGGAGTGACTGGAGGACGAGTGGAATGTCGCTACGACCCCGACATAACTACTATAATACTGCCCCTATGTACAAGAATATAACTACTATAATACTGCTCCTATGTACAAGAATATAACTACTATAATACTGCCCCTATGTACAAGAATATAACTACTATAATACTGCTCCCTATATACAAGAATATAACTACTATAATACTGCTCCTATGTACAAGAATATAACTACTATAATACTGCCCCTATGTACAAGAATATAACTACTATAATACTGCCCCTATGTACAAGAATATAACTACTATAATACTGCCCCTATGTACAAGAATATAACTACTATAATACTGCCCCCTATGTACAAGAATATAACTACTATAATACTGCTCCTATGTACAAGAATATAACTACTATAATACTGCTCCTATGTACAAGAATATAACTACTATAATACTGCCCCTATGTACAAGAATATAACTACTATAATACTGCCCCCTATGTACAAGAACATAACTACTATAATACTGCCCCTATGTACAAGAATATAACTACTGTAATACTGCTCCTATGTACAAGAATATAACTACTATAATACTGCCCCTATGTACAAGAATATAACTACTATAATACTGCCCCTATGTACAAGAATATAACTGCTATAATACTGCCCCTATGTACAAGAATATAACTACTATAATACTGCCCCTATGTACAAGAATATAACTGCTATAATACTGCCCCTATGTACAAGAATATAACTGCTATAATACTGCCCCTATGTACAAGAATATAACTGCTATAATACTGCCCCTATGTACAAGAATATAACTGCTATAATACTGCCCCTATGTACAAGAATATAACTGCTATAATACTGCCCCTATGTACAAGAATATAACTACTATAATACTGCCCCTATGTACAAGAATATAACTACTATAATACTGCCCCTATGTACAAGAATATAACTACTATAATACTGCTCCTATGTACAAGAATATAACTACTATAATACTGCCCCCTATATACAAGAATATAACTACTATAATACTGCCCACATGTACAAGAATATAACTACTATAATACTGTCTTCTATGTACAAGAATATAACTACTATAATACTGTCCCCTATGTACAAGAATATAACTACTATAATACTGCCCCCTATGTACAAGACTATAACTACTATAATACTGCTCCCTATGTACAAAAATATAACTACTATAATACTGTCCCCTATGTACAAGAATATAACTACTATAATACTGCCCCCTATGTACAAGACTATAACTACTATAATACTGCCCCTATGTACAAGAATATAGCTACTATAATACTGTCCCCTATGTGCAAGAATATAACTACTATAATACTGCTCCTGTGTACAAGAATATAACTACTATAATACTGCTCCTATATACAAGACTAGAACTACTATAATACTGCCCCTATGTACAAGAATATAACTACTATAATACTGCCCCCTATGTACAAGAATATAACTACTATAATACTGCTCCTATGTACATGAATATAACTACTATAATACTGATCCTATATACAAGACTAGAACTACTATAATACTGCCCCTATGTACAAGAATATAACTACTATAATACTGCTCCTATGTACCGGAATATAACTACTATAATACTGCCCCCTATGTACAGGAATATAACTACTATAATACTACCCTCTATGTACAGGAATATAACTATAATACTGCTCCTATGTACCGGAATATAACTGCTATAATACTGCCCCCTATGTACAAGAATATAACTGCTATAATACTGCCCCTGTATAAGAATATAACTGCTATAATACTGCCCCCTATGTACAAGAATATAACTACTATAATACTGCCCCTATGTACAAGAATATAACTACTATAATACTACTCCTATGTACAAGACTATAACTACTATAATACTGCCCCTATGGACAAGAATATAACTACTATAATACTGCTCCTATGTACAAGAATATAACTACTATAATACTGCTCCTATCTACAAGACTAACTACTATAATACTGCTCCTATGTACAAGAATATAACTACTATAATACTGCTCCTATGTACAAGAATATAACTACTATAATACTGCCCTCTATGTACAAGAATATAACTACTATAATACTGCCCTCTATGTACAAGAATATAACTACTATAATACTGCCCCCATGCACAAGAATATAACTACTAATATACTGCTCCTATGTACAAGAATATAACTACTATAATACTGCCCTCTATGTACAAGAATATAACTACTATAATACTGCCCCTATGTACAAGAATATAACTACTATAATACTGCCCCTATGTACAAGAATATAACTACTATAATACTGACCCCATGCACAAGAATATAACTACTAATATACTGCTCCTATGTACAAGAATATAACTACTATAATACTGCCCTCTATGTACAAGAATATAACTACTATAATACTGCCCCTATGTACAAGAATATAACTACTATAATACTGCCCCTATGTACAAGAATATAACTACTATAATACTACCCCTATGTACAAGAATATAACTACTATAATACTGCCCCTATGTACAAGAATATAACTACTATAATACTGCCCTCTATGTACAAGAATATAACTACTATAATACTGCCCCCATGTACAAGAATATAACTACCATAATACTGCCCCTATGTACAAGAATATAACTACTATAATACTGCCCTCTATGTACAAGAATATAACTACTATAATACTGCCCCTATGTACAAGAATATAACTACTATAATACTGCCCCTATGTACAAGAATATAACTTCTATAATACTGCCCCCATGTACAAGAATATAACTACTATAATACTGCCCCCATGTACAAGAATATAACTACTATAATACTGCCCCTATGTACAAGAATATAACTACTATAATACTGCTCCTATGTACAAGAATATAACTACTATAATACTGCCCCATGTATAAGAATATAACTACTATAATACTTCTCCTATGTACAAGAATATAACTACTATAATACTGCTCCTATGTACAAGAATATAACTACTATAATACTGCTCCCTATGTACAAGAATATAACTACTATAATACTGCCCCCTATGTATAAGAATATAACTACTATAATACTGCTCCTATGTACAAGAATATAACTACTATAATACTGCTCCCTATGTACAAGAATATAACTACTATAACACTGCCCCCTATGTACAAGAATATAACTACTATAATACTGCTCCTATGTACAATAATATAACTACTATAATACTGCCCCCTATGTATAAGAATATAACTACTATAATACTGCTCCTATGTACAAGAATATAACTACTATAATACTGCCCCCTGTGCACAAGAATATAACTACTATAATACTGCCCCCTGTGCACAAGAATATAACTACTATAATACTGCTCCTATGTACAAGAATATAACTACTATAATACTGCCCCCTGTGCACAAGAATATAACTACTATAATACTGCCCCCTGTGCACAAGAATATAACTACTATAATACTGCTCCTATGTACAAGAATATAACTACTATAATACTGCCCCCTATGTACAAGAATATAACTACTATAATACTGCTCCTATGCACAAGAATATAACTACTATAATACTGCCCCTATGTACAAGAATATAGCTACTATAATACTGCCCCTATGTACAAGAATATAACTACTATAATACTGCCCCCTATGTACAAGAATATAACTACTATAATACTGCTCCTATGCACAAGAATATAACTACTATAATACTGCCCCTATGTACAAGAATATAACTACTATAATACTGCTCCTATGCACAAGAATATAACTACTGTAATACTGCCCCCTATGTACAAGAATATAACTACTATAATACTGCTCCTATGCACAAGAATATAACTACTATAATACTGCTCCTATGTACAAGAATATAACTACTATAATACTGCCCCCTATGTACAAGAATATAACTACTATAATACTGCTCCTATGCACAAGAATATAACTACTATAATACTGCCCCTATGTACAAGAATATAACTACTATAATACTGCCCCCTATGTATAAGAATATAACTACTATAATACTGCTCCTATGTACAAGAATATAACTACTATAATACTGCCCCCTGTGCACAAGAATATAACTACTATAATACTGCTCCTATGTACAAGAATATAACTACTATAATACTGCCCCCTGTGCACAAGAATATAACTACTATAATACTGCCCCCTGTGCACAAGAATATAACTACTATAATACTGCTCCTATGTACAAGAATATAACTACTATAATACTGCCCCCTATGTACAAGAATATAACTACTATAATACTGCTCCTATGCACAAGAATATAACTACTATAATACTGCCCCTATGTACAAGAATATAGCTACTATAATACTGCCCCCTATGTACAAGAATATAACTACTATAATACTGCCCCCTGTGCACAAGAATATAACTACTATAATACTGCTCCTATGTACAAGAATATAACTACTATAATACTGCCCCCTATGTACAAGAATATAACTACTATAATACTGCTCCTATGTACAAGAATATAGCTACTATAATACTGCCCCCTATGTACAAGAATATAACTACTATAATACTGCTCTCTGTGTAGAAGAAGAAAACAAGCTTATATGTAACTTCTAGGTCATAATTAATAAGAACTGTGATGTATGTACCTGATGAGTGTCGAAAATCACTGTTGGCTTCGTCCTGCTTCACAGTGGGGATACTGGGCAAAGACGGGCGGCTCACCCATTTAGTTAAACTTATATTCTGTGATCGCCTTTTTTCTGAGCCGAGAGGAACTGTGCCAAGTCCGCTTAGACTGAATGAGGTAATGTTACCCAACTCTAAGAAACATTAAATACACATTATTTATCACTATATACAAGCTGTACATATAATTGTAGCAATTCCGAGTAGGCTCAAATTAAATTCTAGATCTGGAGGCTTTGATTAGTACACCTGGCTAGCTCTGTATATAAACAGGCTGGGTGTTCATCTAAGTCAGTCTGCTGAGGAAGCTGAGCAGATTGGATGTGTCTTGGGGTTGAAGATAGAAACCAGACAGAATGTCTCTGAGAAGAGTCTGCACAGGCCGTGTGCACCAAACCACAAGTATCAGTAGTTGCTTTGGATGATAGCAGTTTTGTTTCACTGAATTGAGGAAGATGACTGAAGTAGTCAGGGTCTATACTGTTTAAATAGCACCTGGACAAGGCCGGGATTTATGTGTACGATTTTGTTTTTAGTGCTGTGCAACCTATGGAAATAAATGTTATTCTGTTTATAGCATAAGAATCCTGTGATTATGTGAACGCAACCATCTACTAGAGAGAGTGAATTCCTACATTATATACAGAGGATGCCCAAGTTATACCAGTTGTACATATATAATTATATACAGGAGATGCTCAGGTTATACCAGCTGTACATCAATTATTATATACAGGAGATGCTCAGGTTATACCAGCTGTACATCAATTATTATATACAGGAGATACCCAGGTTATACCAGCTGCACATATATAATTATATACAGGAGATGCCCAGGTTATACCAGCTGTACATCTATAATTATATACAGGAGATAGCCCAGGTTATACCAGCTGTACATCTATAATTATATACAGGAGATAGCCGGGTTATACCAGCTGTACATATATAATTATATACAGGAGATGCCCAGGTTATATCCGCTGTACATATATAATTATATACAGGAGATGCCCAGGTTATACCAGCTGTACATATATAATTATATACTGGAGATGCCCAGGTTATACCATCTGTACATATATAATTATATACAGGAGATGCCCAGGTTATACCATCTGTACATATATAATTATATACAGAAGATGCCCGGGTTATACCAGCTGTACATATATAATTATATACAGGAGATGCCCGGGTTATACCAGCTGTACATATATAATTATATACAGGAGATGCCCAGGTTATACCAGCTGTACATATATAATTATATACAGAAGATGCCCAGGTTATACCAGCTGTACATCTATAATTATATACAGGAGATGCCCAGGTTATACCAGCTGCACATCTATAATTATATACAGGAGATAGCCAGGTTATACCAGCTGTACATATAGAATTATATACAGGAGATAGCCGGGTTATACGAGCTGTACATCTATAATTATATACAGGAGATGCCCAGGTAATACCATCTGTACATCTATAATTATATACAGGAGATGCCCAGGTTATACCAGCTGTACATATATAATTATATACAGGAGATGCCCAGGTTATACCAGCTGTACATATATAATTATGTACAGAAGATACCCAGGTTATACCAGCTGTACATATATAATTATATACAGGAGAAACCCAGGTTATACCAGCTGTACATATATAAGTATATACAGGAGATGCCCAGGTTATACCAGCTGTATATATATAATTATATACAGGAGAAGCCCAGGTTATACCAGCTGTACATATATAATTATATACAGGAGAAGCCCAGGTTATACCAGCTGTACATATATAATTATATACAGGAGATGCCCAGGTTATACCAGCTGTACATATACAGTTATATACAGGAGATGCCCAGGTTATACCAGCTGCACATATACAATTATATACAGGAGATGCCCAGGTTATACCAGCTGTACATATATAATTATATACAGGAGATGCCCAGGTTATACCAGCTGTACATATATAATTATATACAGGAGATGCCCAGGTTATACCAGCTGTACATATATAATTATATACAGGAGATGCCCAGGTTATACCAGCTGTACATCTATAATTATATACAGAAGATGCCCAGGTTATACCAGCTGTACATCTATAATTATATACAGGAGATGCCCGGGTTATACCAGCTGCACATATAGAATTATATACAGGAGATGCCCAGGTTATACCAGCTGTACATATAGAATTATATACAGGAGATGCCCAGGTTATACCAGTTGTACATCTATAATTATATACAGGAAATGCCCAGGTTATACCAGCTGCACATATATAATTATATACAGGAGATGCCCAGGTTATACCAGCTGCACATATATAATTATATACAGGAGATGCCCAGGTTATACCAGCTGTACATATATAATTATATACTGGAGATGCACAGGTTATACCAGCTGTGCATCTATAATTATATACAGGAGATGCCCAGGTTATACCAGCTGTACATATATAATTATATACAGGAGATGCCCAGGTTATACCAGCTGTACATATATAATTATATACAGGAGATGCCCAGGTTATACCAGCTGTACATATATAATTATATACAGGAAATGCCCAGGTTATACCAGCTGTACATATATAATTATGTACAGAAGATACCCAGGTTATACCAGCTGTACATATATAATTATATACAGGAGAAACCCAGGTTATACCAGCTGTACATATATAAGTATATACAGGAGATGCCCAGGTTATACCAGCTGTATATATATAATTATATACAGGAGAAGCCCAGGTTATACCAGCTGTCCATATATAATTATATACAGGAGAAGCCCAGGTTATACCAGCTGTACATATATAATTATATACAGGAGATGCCCAGGTTATACCAGCTGTACATATACAGTTATATACAGGAGAAGCCCAGGTTATACCAGCTGTACATATATAATTATATACAGGAGAAGCCCAGGTTATACCAGCTGTACATATATAATTATATACAGGAGATGCCCAGGTTATACCAGCTGTACATACATAATTATATACAGGAGAAGCCCAGGTTATACCAGCTGTACATATATAATTATATACAGGAGATGCCCAGGTTATACCAGCTGTACATATATAATTATATACAGGAAATGCCCAGGTTATACCAGCTGTACATATATAATTATGTACAGAAGATACCCAGGTTATACCAGCTGTACATATATAATTATATACAGGAGAAGCCCAGGTTATACCAGCTGTACATATATAAGTATATACAGGAGATGCCCAGGTTATACCAGCTGTATATATATAATTATATACAGGAGAAGCCCAGGTTATACCAGCTGTATGTATATAATTATATACAGGAGAAGCCCAGGTTATACCAGCTGTACATATATAATTATATACAGGAGATGCCCAGGTTATACCAGCTGTACATATACAGTTATATACAGGAGAAGCCCAGGTTATACCAGCTGTACATATATAATTATATACAGGAGAAGCCCAGGTTATACCAGCTGTACATATATAATTATATACAGGAGATGCCCAGGTTATACCAGCTGTACATATATAATTATATACAGGAGATGCCCAGGTTATACCAGCTGTACATATATAATTATATACAGGAGAAGCCCAGGTTATACCAGCTGTACATATATAATTATATACAGGAGAAGCCCAGGTTATACCAGCTGTACATATATAATTATATACAGGAGATGCCCAGGTTATACCAGCTGTACATATATAATTATATACAGGAGATGCCCAGGTTATACCAGCTGTACATATATAATTATATATAGGAAATGCCCAGGTTATACCAGCTGTACATATATAATTATGTATAGAAGATACCCAGGTTATACCAGCTGTACATATATAATTATATACAGGAGAAACCCAGGTTATACCAGCTGTACATATATAATTATATACAGGAGATGCCCAGGTTATACCAGCTGTATATATATAATTATATACAGGAGAAGCCCAGATTATACCAGCTGTACATATATAATTATATACAGGAGAAGCCCAGGTTATACCAGCTGTACATATATAATTATATACAGGAGATGCCCAGGTTATACCAGCTGTACATATACAATTATATACAGGAGATGCCCAGGTTATACCAGCTGTACATATATAATTATATACAGGAGAAGCCCAGGTTATACCAGCTGTACATATATAATTATATACAGGAGAAGCCCAGGTTATACCAGCTGTACATATATAATTATATACAGGAGATGCCCAGATTATACCAGCTGTACATATATAATTATATACAGGAGAAGCCCAGGTTATACCAGCTGTACATATATAATTATATACAGGAGAAGCCCAGGTTATACCAGCTGTACATATATAATTATATACAGGAGATGCCCAGGTTATACCAGCTGTACATATATAATTATATACAGGAGATGCCCAGGTTATACCAGCTGTACATATATAATTATATACAGGAGAAGCCCAGGTTATACCAGCTGTACATATATAATTATATACAGGAGATGCCCAGGTTATACCAGCTGTACATATATAATTATATACAGGAGATGCCCAGGTTATACCAGCTGTACATATATAATTATATACAGGAGAAGCCCAGGTTATACCAGCTGTACATATATAATTATATACAGGAGATGCCCAAGTTATAACAGCTGTACATATATAATTATATACAGGAGATGCCCAGGTTATACCAGCTGTACATCTATAATTATATACAGGAGATGCCCAGGTTATACCAGCTGTACATCTATAATTATATACAGGAGATGCCCAGGTTATACCAGCTGTACATCTATAATTATATACAGGAGATGGCCGGGTTATACCAGCTGTACATATATAATTATATACAGGAGATGGCCGGGTTATACCAGCTGTACATATATAATTATATACAGGAGATGGCCAGGTTATACCAGCTGTACATATATAATTATATACAGGAGATGACCAGGTTATACCAGCTGTACATATATCATTATATACAGGAGATGCCCAGGTTATACCAGCTGTACATATATAATTATATACAGGATATGCCCAGGTTATACCAGCTGTACATATATAATTATATACAGGAGATGCCCAGGTTATACCAGTTGTACATATATAATTATATACAGGAGATGCCCAGGTTATACCAGCTGTACATATATAATTATATACAGGAGATACCCAGGTTATACCAGCTGTACATCTATAATTATATACAGGAGATGGCCAGGTTATACCAGCTATACATATATAATTATATACAGGAGATACCCAGGTTATACCAGCTGTACATCTATAATTATATACAGGAGATGGCCAGGTTATACCAGCTGTACATGTATAATTATATACAGGAGATGCCCAGATTATACCAGCTGTACATATATAATTATATACAGGAGATGCCCAGGTTATACCAGCTGTACATCTATAATTATATACAGGAGATACCCAGGTTATACCAGCTGTACATCTATAATTATATACAGGAGATGGCCAGGTTATACCAGCTATACATATATAATTATATACAGGAGATACCCAGGTTATACCAGCTGTACATCTATAATTATATACAGGAGATGGCCAGGTTATACCAGTTGTACATATATAATTATATACAGGAGATGGCCAGGTTATACCAGCTGTACATATATAATTATATACAGGAGATGGCCAGGTTATACCAGCTGTACATATATAATGATATACAGGAGATGCCCAGGTTATACCAGCTGTACATATATAATTATATACAGGAGATGCCCAGGTTATACCAGCTGTACATATATAATTATATACAGGAGATGGCCAGGTTATACCAGCTGTACATATATAATGATATACAGGAGATGCCCAGGTTATACCAGCTGGTTCTGACCTCCAGAATCCGCTCCTTGTACTTTGTCCCATAATTGCTGTTGACTTCGCCTTTTTTCATTTCGGATATTTTCTATCTCCTGCTGTTTTTGTCTCATCTTGTCTTGTGCAGACTTTGATATAGTGAAGATAATCTGTGGAGATAATTAATAATATATAAATGTCTGACAATGTCTCATTTAAAAATAGAAGTAAAAATTCTAAAAAAAAAATTAAATCAAGAGAGATTCTAGTTTTAAGCAGTGCCACCCCTGTCCATGGGTAGTCTGTGGTACTGCATCTCAGCCCTATTCACTGCAATAGAGGATATAACCCCTGGACACATGGGGCTGATCTGGGAAAATGCTCCCTCTAGTGGTGGCTGCAGGTAGACTGATTTTTATATTTCACTATCTATGCAGAGTGTTTACAGAGTGTTTGCAGCTCTGTATCAGGAAAACTGATCCCAGACCTCTATAAAGATATATATTTATCCTAAAATATTTATCTTAAAATACAGAAATCTTAGGAAGGAGATTGTCACTCTGATTATTAGGTTATAACATAATGTCTAAGTACAGTGGGTCAAATAGATGAGATGCCTCTATTGGCCAAATGTGGTACTTCAGACTCAAGAAAGTTCTATGTAATAGCCATACTTTGGTGTTAAGAAAAGTATCACCAAAAAGATTATTTTCTTCATCAGATGATTTGTTTCTAAATCTACAGTGTATAAGAAATTCCAATACTTCCTCTAAATAACAAAATTACACTGTATATTAATCCTATGCCATAATATTACTGTATATATTAATTGTAACCCATAAAAATACAGTATATATTAATCCTAGAATAATACAGTATATATTAATCCTACCCTAGAATAATACAGTATATATTAATCCTGCACTAAAATAACTCATAAACTAAAAAAAAAGCTAATTGACGGTAAGCCTCTTGTGGTCACGTTTTGTACTGCAGGTGTCCTGCACTTTTTTTTGCCGTATGATGAATTATTACTCCATCTTTGACTTTGTACTGTAAAATATTCTCGCCTACCCGAGCGTTGTTTTCCTTCCCTTCCTCTTCGACTAGCTGGTGTAGCGGTGCGTCATCAGTGTCTTTGGCTGCAAGTGGTAGGATCGTTTTGGAAGGGATCAGTTCCAATGTGTCTTCCACAACATTCATGGCACGAGTGTCTGTGTGATCAGTGTCTGCAGGGAGAAACAAAATGCATTATTATAAGCAGATGTCCCCACCCCGGCAGACCCCACAGGTCCATCCATTTCTAGCGTCCCTGACTCTGGGAACCCCACAGGTCCATTCATTTCTAGCATCCCCTCCACTGTGGACCCCACAGGTCCATCCATTCCCAGCGTCCCTGCGTCTGCGAACCCCACAGGTCTATCCATTCCTAGCATCCCCGCCCCTGTGGACCCCACTGGTCCATCCATTCCTAGCATCCCTGCACCTGCGGACCCCACAGGTCCATCCATTTCTAGCATCCCCTCCCCTGCAGACCCCACAGGTCCATCCATTCCCAGCGTCCCCGCCCCTGTGGCCCCCACAGGTCTATCCATTCCTAGCATCCCCGCCCCTGTGGACCCCACTGGTCCATCCATTCCTAGCATCCCCGCCCCTGTGGACCCCACAGGTCCATCCATTTCTAGCACCCCCTCCCCTGCAGACCCCACAGGTCCATCCATTCCCAGCGTCCCCGCCCCTGTGGATCCCACAGGTCTATCCATTCCTAGCATCCCCGCCCCTGTGGACCCCACAAGTCCATCAATTTCTAGCGTCCCAGCCCCTGCGGACCCTACAGGCCCTTTCCATTTCTAGCGTCCCCGCCCCTGCGGACCCCACAGGTCCATCCATTTCTAGCGTCCCCGCCCCTGCAGACCCTACAGGTCCATCCATTTCTGGCATCCCTGCCCCTGCGGACCCCACAAGTCCATTCATTTCTAGCGTCCCTGCCCCCTGCAGACTCCACAGGTCCATTAATTTCTAGCGTCCCTGCCCCATGCGGACCCCACAGGTCCATTAATTTCTAGCGTCCCTGCCCCCTGCGGACTCCACAGGTCCATTAATTTCTAGCGTCCCTGCCCCATGCGGACCCCACAGGTCCATTAATTTCTAGCATCCCTGCCCCCTGCAGACCCCACAGGTCCATCCATTTCTAGTGGACCCCACAGATCCATCCATTTCTAGCGTTCCCGCCCCTGCGGACCCCACAGTCCATTGACTCCTAGTAGATAATGAGGATAATACTCATTACCCTAACCCTTCCTGCCCGGGAAAGTTTTCGTTTTTACACTTTAATTTTTTATTCCTCTTCTTCCAAAAGTCAGAACTTTTTTTATTTTTCCCGGGCACAGCCGTATGAGGATTTTTTTTTTCGTGGGACGAGTTGCAGTTTTGATTGACACCATTCATATTACCGTATAGTGTAAAAAAAAATCCAAGCGAGATAAAATGGTAAAAATAATAACACTATTGTTACATTATTATTTTTTTGTCTTGTTTTTAGGGTTTTCATTTTGCAGTAAAAATAACCTGGTGACCTGATCCTCGAGGTCAGTACAATTACAGAGATAACAAATTTATGAATTTTACTTTTATATGTTTTAGTGGTTAAAAAGAAATTCGTTTTGTGTTGCAATTTTCTGAGATCTGTAACTTTTTTTTATTTTTCCATCAATGGAGCTGTGCGAGTTCTTGTTTTTAGATCACACCGTAGAGCGGATGCTTTTATTGATACCATTTTAGAGCACATACAAAGTTTCGATTGCTTTTTATTGCATTTTTTTTGTGAGTTGTAGAAACTAAAAATGCAAATTTGATTTTCATTTTCAATTCAGCAATCATCGAATCAGATAAATATTTTTATATTTGATTATTCTGGACAATTATACGCACATTATAATACCAAATATGTTATTTATTTTACATTTTACTATTTATGTGAGGGGAAAGGGAGTGATTTAAACTTTTTGTGGAGCACCGACTGTAGGTGTACTGGGGGTGTCTCAATGCAGTACAAGTGCTCTCACACGCCACCGGTGCACTTCCAGCCTAATTTGCACATACAGTGGTGTGAAAAAGTGCTTGCCCCCTTCCTGATTTCTTATTCTTTTGCATGTTTGTTGCACTTAAATGTTTCAGATCACAAAACTAATTTAAATATTAGACAAAGATAACACAAGTAAACACAAAATGCAGTTTTTAAATAAAGGTCTTTATTATTAAGGGAAAAAGAAATCCAAACCTACAGGGCCCTGTGTGAGAAAGTGATTGCCCCCTTCCCCCTTAAAACATAAATTAACTGTTGCTTATCACATCTTTGGGAAGCTGAATTCAATTTCCCTAGTCAAACACAGGCCTGATTACTGCCACACCTGTTCCCAATCAAGAAATCACTTAAATGGGACCTGCCTGACAAAGTGAAGTAGACCAAAAGATCCTCAGAAGCTAGACATGCGGGGATCAAAAGAAATTCAGGAACAAATGAGAAATAAAGTAATTGAGATCGATCAGTCTGGAAAAGGTTATAAAGCCATTTCTAAAGCTTTGGGACTCCAGCGAACTACAGTGTGAGCCATTATCCACAAATGACGAAAACATGGAACAGTGGTGAACCTTCCCAGGAGTTGCCGGCCGACCAAAATTACCCCAAGAGCGCAGCAGCGACTCATCCAAGAGGTCAGAAAAGACCCCACAACAACTTCCAAAGAACTGCATGCCTCACTTGCCTCAGTTAAGGTCAGTGTTCATGACTCCACCATAAGAAAGAGACTGGGCAAAAATGGCATGCATGGCAGAGTTCCAAGACGAAAACCACTGCTAGGCAAAAAGAACATAAAGGCTCGTCTCAGTTTTGCCAGAAAACATCTTGATGATTGCCAAGACTTTTGGGAGAATACTCTGTGGACTGACGAAAAAAAGTTGAACTTTTTTGAAGGTGTATGTCCCATTACATCTGGCGTAGAAGTAACACAGCATTTCAGAAAAGGAAAAATCATACCAACAGTAAAATATGGTGGTGCTAGTGTGATGGTCTGGGGCTGTTTTGCTGCTCCAAGACCTGGAAGACTTGCTGTGGTAAATGGAACCATGAATTCTGTTGTCTATCAAAAAATCCTGAAGGAGAACGTCCGGCCATCTGCTCATGACGTCAAACTGAAGTGCACTTGGGTTATGCAGCAGGACAATGATCCAAAACACACCAGCAAGTCTACCTCAGAATGGCTTAAGAAAAACAAAATTAAAACTTTGGAGTGGCCTAGTCAAAGTCCTGACCTTAATCTGATTGAGATGCTGTGGCCGGACCTTAACCCATTTCTGACTCAAGGCGTACTAATATGGATCTGTGCCCTGGGCCTTATGGGCCAGATACGTATTAGTACGCCGTGGCGATTTCGCCCGCACACAGACCGTGCGGGCGCGGTCGCCGCCAGGTGTCAGCTGATTGTCACAGCTGACACCCGGTACGGTGTACAAGGAGTGGTGCCGCACCACTCCCAGCACATTAACCCCCGAAATTCTGCAATCGAAGTCAATCGCAGCATTCCGGGAGCAAGAGGAGGTAAGCACTACTTACTTACCTCCTCTCCGGGGCCCCGCACTGTTTCTGCCGGGTCCCGGATGTTGTCATGGTGACCCGATGTTGTCATGATGACATCTGGGTCACCAGGAGGCAGGAAGTTACTTTGGTCATGCGCAGTGCGTGACCAAAGTAACTTCTGCATGCAGCGCTGACAGGTTGTATATAGCATAGAGATGCTGCTGTATCTCTATGCTATATAAGCGATCAGGCTGCAAAAAGTGAAAGTCCCATAGTGGGACATAGTGTACAGGTAAAAAAAAGTGCCAGAAAGTGAAAAAAAAAATTAAAAAAAATTGTAAAAATATTAAAAACTATAATAATCCTCCAAGAAATAAAAATATTCTGTATCCATAAATGCATATGGGTACAGTGCCCATAAAAAACAAACAAAAAACAATAAAAGTACACATATTTGGTATCACCGCGTCTGGAACGACCTGACCTATAAAAATGTCCCACTAGTTAACCCCTTTAGTGAACACCGTAAGAAAATAAAAAAAAACAAAGCAAAAAACAATGCTTTATCATCATACTGCCAAACAAAAAATGGAATAAAACGCGATCAAAAAGACGAATGTAAATAAAAATGGTACCGCTGAAAACGTCATCTTGTCCCACAAAAAACAAGCCGCCATACAGCTCCATCAGCAGAAAAAAAAGTTATAGCTCTCAGAATAAAGCGATACAAAAAAAATTCTTTTTTCTATAAAATAGTTTTTATTGTGTAAAAGCGCCAAAACAGTAAAAAAAATAAAAAAATATATAAATGTGGTACCGCTGTAAACTTACTGACCCGAAGAATAAAGCTGCCTTATCAATTTTACCACACGCAGAACGGCATAAAAAAAAACAAAAAAACAATTCCTGAATTGTTTTTTATTTATTCTGCCTCCCAAGAATCAGAATAGAAAGCGATCAAAAAATGTCACGTGCCCGAAAATGGTACCAATAAAAATGTCAACTTGTCCCGCAAAAAAACGAGCCGTCACATGACTCTGTCGGACGAAATATGGAAAAATTATAGCTCTCAAAATATGGCGAAGCACAAACCAGTCTTTGCAAAAAAAAAAAGTTTTTTAGTGTGTGACAGCTGTCAATCATAAAAACCCGATAGGAATCTGGTATCGCTGTAATCACACCGACCCGAAGAATAAAGTCGTCTAATCACTTATACTGCATGAGGAAAGGCGTAAAAAATAAACTTTAGGGATAGGGTTGTGCTAGGGTTAGGGTTGTGCTAGGGTTAGGGTTGTGTTAGGGTTAGACTAGGGTTAGGGTTAGGGTTGTGCTAGGGTTAGGGTTGGACTTGTGTTAGGGTTGTGCTAGGGTTAGGGTTGGGCTAGGGTTAGGGTTCAAGGGTTAGGGTTGGGCTAGGGTTAGGGTTGGGCTAGGGTTAGGGTTGTGCTAGGGTTAGGGTTGTGCTAGGGTTAGGGTTGGGCTAGGGTTAGGGTTGGACTAGGGTTAGGGTTGGACTAGTGTTAGGGTTGTGCTAGGGTTACGGTTGGGCTAGGGTTGTTGTAGGGTTAGGGTTGGGCTACGGTTGGGGTTGGACTAGGGTTCGGATTTTTTCAAAAGTAAAGAAAAAAAAATGACGACGATATGGCGACAAGTGCTCACTATTTGAGTTTGCATCGGGTGCTCGGGTCTGCACAAAGTATGACATGCCCCATATGTTTTGAAGCTGTTATACAGCCAAAAAAACCTCTCGGGGATTGCCTGCCATGTACGAGCGATCCCCGCATGTTTTTTTTTGGGTGTCTAATAACCGTGAAACATGCGGGATGGGGACTCGAGCATGTCACTCGACCACCCGCCGCCATACATGGTGTATACCCGAGTACCCAATACAAACTCAAGTAGAGAGCACTTGCGCTCAAGACTAATGACAACTTGTTCAATATGATGACCTAACATAATCAAATTCTGTGTCGTACCTCTGGGTTCAAAATGCTCACTATATCCCTTGATAAAATCCTTGAGGGGTGTAGTTTCCAAAATGGGGTCACTTGTGGGGGGTTCCCACTGTTTAGGCACATGAAGGGCTCTCCAAATGCGACAAGGCGTCCACTCTCGATTCCAGCCAATTTTGTGTTCAAAAAGTCACACAGTGCTCCTTCCCTTCTGAACCCTTCCGAGTGCCCAAACACTGTATTTTCCCCACATATGGTGTATCGGCATACTCAGGAGAAATTGCACAACAGTTCTTGGGATCCATTTTCTCCTCTTACCCTTGTGAAAATTAAAAAATTGGGGCTAAAAGATCATTTTTGTGGAAAAAGTTTGATTTTTTTATTTTCATGGCTCTACGTTATAAACTTCTGTGAAGCACCTGGGGGTTCAGGGTACTCACCACACATCTAGATAAGCTCCCTGAGGGGTCTAGTTTCCAAAATGGTATCACTTGTGGGGGGATTGCCACTGTTTAGGCACATCAGGGGCTCCCCAAACGTGACATTGTATCCGCTATTTATTCAACAAATTTTACATTCAAAAAGTCAAATCGCGCTCCTTCCCTTCTGAACCCTGCTGTGCGCCCAAACAGTGGTTTTTCCCCACATATGGGGTATCGGCGTGCTCAGGAGAAATTGCAAAACAAATTTTGGGGTCCATTTTTTCTTGTTACCATTGCAAAAATAAAAACAAATTGGGTCTAAAGTAACATTTTTGTGAAAAAAAATAAATGTTCATTTTTTACTTCCACAATCCAAAAATTTCTGTGAAGCACCTGAAGGGTTAATAAACTTATTGAATGTGGTTTTGAGTACGTTGAGGGGTGCAGTTTTTAAAATGGTGTTACTTTTGGGTATTTTATGTCTTAAAGGCCACTAAAAGTCACTTCAAATATGATATGGTCCCTAATTTTGTTGGAAAAATGAGAAATCGCTGGTCAACTTTTAACCCTTATAACTTCCTAACAAAAAAAATTTTGGTTCCAAAATTGTGCTAATGTAAAGTAGACATGTGGGAAATGTTATTTATTAACTATTTTGTGCGACATATCTCTCTGATTTAAGGGCATGAAAATTGCAAAATTTTCAACATTTTTGCCAAATTTCTGTTTTTTTCACAATCAAATGCAAGTGATATCGAAGAAATTTTACCACTATCATGAAGTATAATATGTCATGAGAAACAATATCAGATCATTGAGATCCTTTGAAGCGATCCAAAGTTATTACCTCATAAAGTGACAGTGGTCAGAATTGTAAAAATTGGCCTCGTCATTAACGTGCAAACCACCTTGAGGGTTAAAGGGGTTAAAAAGACGGTTCATGCTCAGAAACCCTCCAATGTGGCTGAATTACAACATTTCTACAAAGATGAGAGGCCAAAATTCCTCCTGAGCATTGTAAAAGACTCATTGCCAGTTATCGCAAACAATTGATTGCAGTTGTTACTACTAAGGGACCGACCAGGGCCCTGTAGTTTTTGATTATTTTTTTTCCTTTAATAATAAAGACTTTAATTTAAAAACTGCATTTTGTGGTTATTTGTGTTATCTTTGTCTAATATTTACATTTGTTTTGCGATCTGAAACATTTAAGTGCAACAAACATGCGAAAGAATAAGAGATCAGGAAGGGGGCAAACACTTTCATACCACTATATATTCTTCCCTAGATTTCTCAAGTCTTGTACATTGAATCTCTACAAAAAAGGTGCCATTGTTATTTTTGAATAATGTACAGCCATACCATTACTTCTATGTATAAAAACGTGTTGACAGATTCACTTAAATCGTCTTTTTAGCAGGATCGAGCTTGATGGTGGAAGCCCCGTAGATGGTGTGAACCACCTCCTCTGTGTTTCCTGCCTTTGCTCCAGTAACAATGTGTTTCTTTATGGCGGTAACTGAATATCCTCGCTGGTCACATGAACCCTTCGCCATTGTCAGGCTGCCATTGTGCGCCCGGCGGCTCCTCGGACAGGTTTCTCGCTTATTATCTCATTATGTTGGTTACAATGTGTAGCTGAGGATGTTGCCACTTTGTTTCACTGTAATCATTGAATCAATGTAACAATTCTTCCCCAGCTCAGGTGTAACCTGTAATTACCCGGATACTGATCACATACACTTTCCAGGGTCAGGATGAGAAAATAACATTCATTGCAGCCCGTCAGAGCCTGCTGGGAGTAGTAGTTTCACTACAGCTGGAGAGCCACAGGATCGATGCCACTGATTAGCTATTACCAATTATGCCCTGCTCCTTTCCTCAGTGCCTGTGACATGCGGCATGCTGCTGCACAGGGCGCAGCCGTCTCCTCTCCTGGGCCTCACACCTTCACCGCTTCCAGCTCCCAAATCAGAGTGATCCCAATGGCTGCAGCTTCTGATAGATGTGATCTGGCCACGTCTTCACATGAGGTGCCAGGGCAAGAAATCATACAACACGGGGTTTTGATTTTCCTTTCCAATTTGGCGACCATCAAATGAGATCAATTTTCATCGATTTTATTAGTTTCGATAATTACGCACTCGATAATACCAAATACGTTATTTTTTTTTGTACATTTCGCTATTTATTGGGAAAAAAGGAGTAATTTAATTTTTTTTTGAGGGGAGGTTATTTGTTTCTAAATATTTTTAATTTTTATATATATTTGATTTCATGTCTCTGCTGATAGAAGATGCAATTTAACTGCATTATCCCTTGAAATGCACAGACTTTAAACAATCTATATATAATCAACTATATATTACATATATAATATATATATTATTATTTTATTATATTGATCTTCCTACAAATTGTACGTTAAAAAAAATATATATATATATATATCTATATATATATATATATAGATATATATATATATCTATATATATCTATATATATATATCTATATATATATATATATATATATATATATATATATATATATAAAAGTAGCCCACTCACCTATAGACCTGGTGGATTTCCCATCATTCTCCACAATACTGCTGTAAAGGAGAAGACATCAGTGTTAATCTAGGTGGTAATGTGAGCCCCTCTGTTCCCCTATATTAATTTCTATTTGTATCAACACACAATTTTATGTCTATTAGGGCTCATACTCATTTGCGAGAAAAACGGATGAGTGCAATCCGATAAAAAATCGGATGGCACTCTGACCAATGTTAATCTATGAGTCCCAGCTCATCTCAACTGAAATCGGACTGAGAAAAAAAATCGCAGCATGCAGCATATTCCCGCGTATATCGGACGAGCCTCGCCAATGGAAGTCAATGGGTGCGAGAAAAAAAACGGACGGCACTCGGACCATCCGTATGGCATCTGATTTTTACATTACCATTCTGTAGCAGAGAACACTGTAAATGGTCGTCCTGTAAATGATTGTAGAATAATAGCTGCAGAGAAAAAAAACGCATTGCATACGGACGTCATACGGATGCTAGGTGTGAAAAATCGCATTGTCCACTCATGAAAATCGCATGGCACTCCTCCGATTTTTCGGTACAGATATTGGAAGTTTTTTTTCACACATATGGGTATGAGCCCTAAGGGACATTTCATGGAAGGACTCAGTGGCAGGTATTAGGGCATCTACATATAGGGGTCATCAATAGGATCAATTATAATAGGTTCCAATTTTAAAGGGGCCACAACGCTCAAAATTAATTTAAAAAAAACCCCACATGATTGTGAGCGCCAGCTATCAGGCCCCAAGCCTGATATTAGTGTGGGGTCTCAAAGGTGAAATCCCCCAAGGTTTTGCAGAACTGCCTTTCTGTGCTCAGCGGACATGTCATGTAACACAGAGGTCCCCAACCGCCGGTCCGCGGACCAGGACCGGGCCGTTGGGGTTTTTCAGCCGGTCCGCGGGGAGAGGGGGCCCCTCCAGCCTCCAGCAGGGCCGCCATCAGGGCATGACTGCCCTGACTCCAGTATGGGGCCCGGCCGGTAGGAGCCCCCTCGGAGCCCCCCTCTTGTGCGTCTCTCTCCTCATGGGGCCCCCGGCCGCATGCTAAGCGCCGGGTCCGGGACATCTTAGCGCTGCGCTGCTGCGGCAGCACCTTCATGATTCCCCTGACTTCCGGTCATGTGACGGCGCCGTCACATGGCCGGAAGTCAGGAGAACCTGGTGTCAGCGATTTGGACGAGCGCCAGGATTCTGCAGGGATCGCATGGGGGTAAGTATAACAAGTTTTATTTTTTTTTAAATACAATTAACTAGGAGTGGGGGGAATGGGAGATGCACATGGGGGGAGGGGAGAGATGAGAGATGCACATGGGGGAGGGGAGAGATGAGAGATCCACATGGGGGGGAGGGGAGAGATGAGAGATCCACATGGGGGGAGGGGAGAGATGAGAGATGCACATGGGGGAGGGGAGAGATGAGAGATCCACATGGGGGGGGAGGGGAGAGATGAGAGATGCACATGGGAGGGAGGGGAGAGATGAGAGATGCACATGGGGGGAGGGGAGAGATGAGAGATGCACATGGGAGGGAGGGGAGAGATGAGAGATGCACGGGGGGGTGAGAGATGCACGGGGGGGTGAGAGATGCACGGGGGGGATGAGAGATGCACGGGGGGTGGATGAGAGATGCACGGGGGGGTGAGAGATGCACGGGGGGGTGAGAGATGCACGGGGGGGATGAGAGATGCACGGGGGGTGGATGAGAGATGCACGGGGGGGATGAGAGATGCACGGGGGGGATGAGAGATGCACGGGGGGGATGAGAGATGCACGGGGGGGATGAGAGATGCACGGAGGGGATGAGAGATGCACGGAGGGGATGAGAGATGCACGGGGGGTGGATGAGAGATGCACGGAGGGGGATGAGAGATGCACGGAGGGGGATGAGAGATGCACGGGGGTGAGAGATGCACATGGGGGGGTTATGTTTACATAACTTTGTTGCCTTATGAAGGGCGGGGGGGGCCCCCAAAAATTTCTTGCACAGGGGCCCACTACAGTCTGTGTCCGCCCCTGGGATGAAGTAAATGCAGCTGAACAGCAGCTGTCAGGACAGCTGCCCTGTCCTGCTGCAGGGCGTAATGGGGCCTCAGTGATGCGGCTCCTGGCACAGCACATTATGTGGGGCTCCTGGCATAGCTCCTGGCGGGGACCTGGTCTACACTATATGATAAGTATGCACTAAACTCCAAATCCCTCCATTAGCCCGCCCCCATATGACCAAAGCCCCGCCCACCCCACCCCCTCCTTGCTGGGCCATGGAAAAATGATCTTGCTTCAAGCCGGTCCCTGGTGCAAAAAAGGTTGGGGACCACTGATGTAACACACTGTCAAGCCCATTCTCCCACTACTATTATATGTCTTCCCAAGACTTGGATGACCCTTGTTTAGTGTTACAGGATGGTTTCTACACTGCAGTAAAGGCTTACACCTATGTGCGTCCTTCTCCGCCCACTCTTATATATTCTGATAAAGAAAATGAAGTCCCAGCTGAGATCCACCCAGAAGTTTAGAAATTGCCAGCTGGAAGCAATGCCTCATAGGAGATAAAGACGGTAACATTATATCGCCTGCACTGTGCCCCCCAGAGCCTGGCAGATGGTCACCTTCTCTGTTGGGCTCCTGGTCTGGGGACCGGTGAGGATCTCCTCAGTTGACCATTAGTAGTGATTTGAGAAAGACCATTCGGTTCTGCTGGAACACCAGATGATTTATTTATGGGAGGAATCACCACCCCACCAAGAGGCTTCCGACTCGTATCCTCGCCAGAGCGCAAGTGTTGTTGAGACTGCGAGTATAAAACAGTGAGAAAGAGAGCCATTAAGAGATTGATTAGGCAAGGAGGCAGTACTATCTGTGCCTACATCATGTACAGGAAGAGACAGAGAGACAATACTATCTGTGCCTACATCATTTACAGGACGAGAAAGAGACAATACTATCTGTGCCTACATCATGTACAGGAAGAGACAGAGAGACAATACTATCTGTGCCTACATCATTTACAGGACGAGAAAGAGAGACAATACTATCTGTGCCTACATCATTTACAGGTAGAGACAGAGAGACAATACTATCTGTGCCTACATCATTTACAGGACGAGAAAGAGAGATAGTACTATCTGAGCCTACAGGAAGAGACAGTACTATTTGTGCCAACATCATTTACAGGAAGAGACAAAAAGACAATACTATCTGTGCCTACATAATGTACAGGAAGAGAAAGAGAGATACTACTATCTGTGCCTACATCATTTACAGGAAGAATCAGGGAGGCAGTACTATCTATGCCTACATCATTTACAGGAAGAGACAAAAAGACAGCGCTATCTGTGCCTACATCACTTACAGGAAGAAACAGGGAGGCAGTAATATCTGTGCCTTCATCATTTACAGGAAAAGACAAAAGTACAGTACTATCTGCGCCTACATAATGTACAGGAAGAGAAAGAGAGATAGTACTATCTGTGCCTACATAATGTACAGGAAGAGACAGAGACAGTACTATATGTGCCTGTGTGTCACCCTGGCCTGGATGCCACAAAATGTAATAAAGCTGTGTCTGAGAGCAAGGTGGAGGTTCTCTAGTCAGGGAAACATTAGCATGCAGTACCTCCTGTCTCAGGCCAGTAGGGGGAGCTGGCTGCCCCTATAAAAGCTGGTACTGGGGGCAGGGTTAGAGAGAACTTGATGGCCTGTCTCAGCACTGAGACTTGTCCCAGAGCAGAGCAGGGACAGACAGTTGTATTGCACCTAAGAGGAAGTGTGGCAGGAGGAGAGCCACAAGCCAGAGACAAGAGGCGAAGAGAGCCTGTCTTGGCAGATAAGAGACTGACTTTACCAGACTTTGGTGTCTGAGGCTGGGAGGATTCCACATCCCCCAGCAGATAACCAGTCCGCAAGGGACTGTATTATATTCCTTGGCCTAAGAAGCCTGGAGGCTCTGCCACAACAGAAGGGACCAGTAAAGCCGTACCAGGCCGGGAGCAGCAAGGAACCCACGTCGCAGGCCATACAGGCGAGAATACACAGAAAGCTTGGAAACGTGGGCTGTTACCCTATAACAAGGAGATAGCCAGAAGGAGCACAGAAAGCACGGTAGGCCTACACCCTCACCCTGACCAGGGCCAATCTCCCCGTTGCTCTCAGACATCCAGGTCCCCTCCTAGCTGGGACTGTTTGTGGGTCAATTTACCTGTTCTAGTAAAGACCCTGGACTGCAACCTGTTGTCTGTGTGCTCCTTGCTCCTCCAGCACTATCAGCACTGGGACTCACACTACCATCACTCCCACCATCCACTACACTGCCCTGGGGCCGCACTCTTCCCGTGGGGAGTCACACTACCCTAGCTGCACACCTCATCAGCCCCAGCGGTCTGCATGCAGCGGCGGTTCCTAATAACCGCAATCCACGGGTGGCGTAGTCGGACATAATCAACAGCACATAACGGACTACCACTGGCCTGACCACCCTGAGCCACGGAACCGGGTTGCCACTACTACTCCCACCGTTTCCCTATTTGCCCGGATTCGAGTGCCCCACGGCCCAGAGGGCGAGTCAGCTTTGGCGTAGTCGGCAGGATTTCGTGCCCGCAACCACCGGGTACTGCGTGCCTGAAAAAAGACTTTTGTAACCTACCTGTGGCGAAGTTTCCCGCCGTCCGGAGTCGTTTCCCGCCATCCGGAGCCGATTCCCGCCATCAGACGCCATCTTGGACCGTTTCCCGCCGTCTTCTGCCGTCTTCCCGCCATCCGCAGCTGCTTCCCGCCATCGGACGCCATCTTCAGGACGCCGCGCGGGAAGAAGAGGGGCATGGACGTCAAAACCGCGCGAGATCCGAAGCTCTGCCCCACGCACCGACGCTGCGCAAGGTCCTGGAAGGGAGAGAGAGCGTCGCTGACGTCATCAGGACGCGACGCCAGGTCCTCGTCCATAGCAGCAGCAGCGGAGCCGCGGCCTACAGAAGAGGATCGTCGGAAGGTAGGCCACGCTTAACTAGGGGGGAGGAAGATGTCGGACACAGAGGCGCCCACTACCACCAACGCAGCTGCAGCAGCGGTGATGCCCTTTTCCCTGCCCTACATCCCTGGAGCGGCCTGGCTGCCCAAGTACTCAGGGGAGCCCCATGCCCTAACTGACTTTAAGGAAAGGCTGTACAGTTTGTTCCAGGTTTACCCCCTGACAGAGGAACAGAAGGTCAGCATATTGACAGGGCAGTTAACTGCCGCAGCCCAGCGGGAGGTAAAGTCATGGCCCGCTGAGGAGAAAAGAACTGTAAAGGGTATTCTGGCCCGGCTGCGGGGTACCTTTGACACACGTACCTCCGCTGAGATTAAAATGAGGTTCTATGGATGTAAGCAGCGGGCGCAGGACAGCATCAGAGACTATGCCCTAAATCTGCAGGAAGCCTTGAGGGCTATTCAACAAACTGACCCTGGCAGTGTGCAGGAAACGGATAAGCTGCTAACAGAACAGTTCATAGAGGGTCTGCTGTCCAGCGCCCACAGGGCCCAGCTGCGCCTCATGTTCTTTCAGAACCCCGACCTGACCTTTGCCCAATTTAAGGATAGGGCCATAAGGGTGCTCCGTGAATCTGCAACCAGTGGCGCTATAAACCCCCGGCGCCCTGCTCTCACCTACCACCAGGAGGCGGCACCCTCCTCTATGGACCCCGTGGGGGCTGATGCACAGGCCCTGAACCAAGCCCCGTCGAAAGACCTGCACCACCAAGTCCAGGAGCTGACCAGGAGCGTCGCTGCGTTGACCAGGACCGTCCAGGCGTTGCAAGTGGACCCGTCAAGACCCATCGAGCTGGCTTCAAGTCCGGAGGATGTCCCGTGGCGTCGACAGAGGAGGATCCCGTCGTTCCGAGGGAGGCCCACAGACTGCTACGCAGAGGATGGACAGCCCATTTGCCGTCGATGCAACCAGCCCGGACACATTTCCAGGTACTGTAATTTAAACGGGTCCAACCTGGGGCAGAGGGCCAACCCCCAGGCATAAGATCACCAGGCCCTTACAATTGGCGTAATAAGTACGTTGGGGGGCGCCCGGTTTTACCCGTGGTGCTGGACGGTATCCCCATGAGCGCCTTGCTGGATACTGGGTCACAAGTAACCACTATCCCTTATGTACTTTTTAAGCAGTATTGGACTGATGCTGATATAACACGGTATCCAGACAGTAACTTGAGCATCATCGCCAGTAATGGCTTACCCGTGCCGCAGATGGGGTTCAAGGAGATGACCATTAAAATTGGTAAAGTTGAACTGCCGGCACAGGGAGTGATTATTGTGGACATTGACCGTCGTGAAAGTC
Organism: Phyllobates terribilis; assembly: GCF_046119375.1. Classification (NCBI taxonomy): domain Eukaryota; kingdom Metazoa; phylum Chordata; class Amphibia; order Anura; family Dendrobatidae; genus Phyllobates; species Phyllobates terribilis. The sequence goes on along the minus strand of NW_027362763.1, from coordinate 671,447,570 downwards.
ACCCTAAAATAACTGTGGGTACTAACGTGATTGAAAATTGTCTTTCAGAGGTAATTGTAATCTTACAACAGGTGGCGGTGAATGCTAGTTCCAGCCAACAGAGAGTCCTCAACAAGGAGATAAAAGCCCTGATGAGACGGCAGCAGGTAGAACTGTCTGGTGGTGAGATCGGTAGCGTAAGACTGAGTGACCCATTCCCCATTTCCATGCCTCCCAAAAGTGAAATGATGATCTGGTGTCGGACTGCAATCGGGTTGAGAGGTAGAGACTACCAAGCCATGGTAGAACCCGTGTACTCAGACAGCAGGCCCACCATTTTGACAGCCTGGGGGGTGGTTGATGTCCGTCATGGGAGGGTGCCCGTCCGCATCCTCAACATTGGGGAGAGGGAAGTACACTTACCCAGGTACGCTACACTCGCCAAACTGTTTGTCGTCGAACACCAAGCTATCAGGGCCGTGGAACCCTTGCCTCCATCTCCTCAGGCGGAGGGTAATGGCTCCCAGAAACAAAAGGAGGACTGGTGCCAGAAACTCCACGTGGGTGCTGACTCCACTCCCCTGCACCAAAAACAAGGAGTCTATCGGGTGGTACAGGAGTAATACGTCCGTTACAACACTTGTCATAATACTTAGGGCTCCAGGAATTAATTTCATTGGTAGACCAATCCAGTACAGGATTGTGCAATTTTAACCAGGGTAACCCCAATATTACTGGAGAAGGCAAATTATCCAATACCACCAAATCCAAATTCTCTTGATGAATACCATTAATAGTGAGGGGAAATTCACAGACCTTATGAGTAACACTCTTCAAGGGAGAGCCATCAACAGAAACCACAGCAATAGGGGATGACAAAGTTTTAGGTTCTAATCTAAGTTTTTCCAAGAATCCCCCATCAATCACATTCAGAGTAGAACCACAATCCACAAATACCCAAAATGCAATTAATTCATCCTGAGCAGCGGTAGTAGCAGATAGGAATACTCCCTTAGAATTTAAACAGGCAATACGTGCATGACTGACCATTTTTTTTTCTTTCTTCATACGAAGCACACAGTTCTTAATAAAATGACCAGAATTTCCGCAATAGAAGCACAAGCCTTCAGAAAGCCTGCGGTCTTTTTCCTGAGAGCGGGGTACCATCGCCCCAATCTCCATTGGCTCTCCATTGTCAGCACAGACCCTCTCAGGACTCGGAGCTGACATAGCAGAGGATTTGCTCTCATTAACCCTTGCACGCAGTCTCCTGTCCACCCGTATAGCTAATTGCATTGCCTCCTGCAAGTTTCCAGGTGTGGGATAAGCAATCAGTAAATCCTTAACCCTTTCACCTAGCCCTGCAAGAAACAAGCTTTTCAAAGCTGAATCGTTCCACCCCACCTGGGCAGACCACCGACGGAAGTGAGAACAATATTTTTCCACATTACCTGATCCCTGCCTCAAACGTCTCAATTCAGACTCAGCAGATGAGACACGATCAGGATCATCGTACAACAAACCCAAAGCAGAAAAAAAACTATCCACTGATCTAAAGCACGGATCACTAGGTTGGAGAGAGAAGGCCCATCCCTGAGGATCTTTGCGCAAAAGTGACATTATGAACCCTATGCGCTGTGATTCATCACCAGAGGATCCGGGTCTCAAACGAAAATACAATAAACAAGCATTTTTAAAAGAAAAAAAATCTTGTTGTTCGCCAAAAAATAAATCAGGCAGACGTACCTTTGGTTCCACAAAATGTGCTCCAGAACAGCTACTCACGTGTTGTTGGAGCTTGGCCACCTCCAGAGAGTGTCCCTGCAAGCGTTGAGCCAAATCTTGAACCGAAACCATGATGGAAAACTGGAGGTCTTTCCTTAGAGAAAATTTTTTTTTTTCTTTTAGGGCTGGACTTACTGTTATGATCTGCTACAGGGACTAAGGAAAGACAGGAGATCTGTCCCTACAATAGAACTAAACTAGATCCCTACGATGTAACGGGGAACCTGATCCTGCGATCAGACCCGCTAAAGTCCTCGGCTAGTCTGTACGAAGACCTATAGAAGTGAGGGAGGGATCCCTACAAGAACTAGGGACTGGGATAAGTTGGACACCTCCTAGCAGAAATAGTAGCAGTCAAAGACAAACACACAACAAAAAGCATAGAGGTCAGAAGACCTAGCAAAACTAACAGAGAACGGCAAGAGAGCACCAAGCTAGCTCAAGAGTAGAAAATACAATGAAGTCCAGCAAGGCCAGGAGGGCGGAGCCGGATTAAATAGGCAAAAATGGTCATGTGACCAGCAAACTAAAAAAGACCTAACAGGAGAGTTCTAACAGTTATGACACCTAGTGTGGTCATATATTGACGTGAAGTCATTATCGGACTTTACTCCTCTTTGGTCAGACCTCATCTGGAATACTGTGTACAGTTTTGGGCACCACATTTTAAAAAAGACATAGACAAACTGGAGCAAGTTCAGAGAAGAGCGACCAGAATGGTGACTGGTCTGCAAACCATGTCCTATGAGGAACGGTTGCAGGATTTGGGAATGTTTAGCTTGCAAAAAAGAAGACTGAGAGGAGACTTAATATGTCAAGGGCTGTCACATTGTAGAAGGATCATCTTTATTCTCATTTGCACAAGGAAAGACTAGAAGCAATGGGATGAAACTAAATGGGAGGAGACACAGATTAGATATTAGAAAAAACTTTTTGACAGTGAGGGTGATCAATGAGTGGAACAGGCTACCACGAGAGGTGGTGAGTTCCCCTTCAATGGACGTCTTCAAACAGAGGCTGGACAGACATCTGTTTGAGATGATTTAGTGAATCCTGCTTTGAGCAGGGGGTTGGACCAGATGACCCAGGAGGTCCCTTCCAACTCTACATTCTATGATTCTATGATGTCTGTCATGGGAGGGTGCCCGTCCGCATCCTCAACATTGGGGAGAGGGAAGTACACTTACCCAGGTACGCTTCTCTCGCCAAACTGTTTGTTGTCGAACACAAAGCTATCAGGGCCGTGGAACCCTTGCCTCCATCTCCTCAGGCGGAGGGTAATGGCTCCCAGAAACAAAAGGAGGACTGGTGCCAGAAACTCCATGTGGGTGCTGACTCCACTCCCCTGCACCAAAAACAAGGAGTCTACCGGGTGGTTCAGGAGTACGAGAGAGTCTTTAGTAAGCACCCGCTAGACTTCGGCAGAGTAAAGGGGATAGAACACCACATCCCCACCGGGAGCCACCCACCAATAAAAGAGAGACACAGGCCTGTACCCCCAGCACATTATCAGAACGCAAAGGGCATGCTAAGAGAGATGAAAGAAGCTGGGGTTATTAGAGACAGCTGTAGCCCCTGGGCAGCCCCCTTGGTTCTGGTCAAAAAGAAAGACGGCACCATGAGAATGTGCGTGGACTATAGACAAATCAACCGTATCACCCACAAAGACGCATATCCGCTGCCTAGAATAGAGGAGTCTTTAGCCAAACTAAAATCAGCTAACTTATTTTCTACTTTGGACCTTACTAGCGGGTACTGGCAGGTTCCTGTGGCAGAGGCTGACAAGGAGAAGACCTCCTTCACCACCCCGATGGGACTGAGCGAGTTCAACTGTATGCCTTTCGGGCTCTGCAACGCACCAGGGACCTTCCAGTGGCTGATGGAATGCTGTCAAGGGCACCGAAACTTCAAGACGGTCCTCCTTTACCTGGACGACGTGATCGTCTATTCGAAGACCTACGAGGACCACCTAAAGCACCTGGCCGAGGTGTTCGAAGCCCTGGCAGGCTATGGCCTGAAGGTAAAACCATTGAAGTGTCACCTGCTGAAACCAAAGGTCCAGTACCTAGGGCACGTGGTAAGTGCGGAAGGAGTGGCCCCCGACCCTGACATGGTCATGGCAATCAAGAGCTGGCCAAGCCCCTCGAACATCAAAGAGGTGAGACAGTTTCTCGGGTTGGTAGGCTACTACCGAAGATTCATCCCCGGGTTCACCAAGATGGCAGCTCCTATGCAGGACCTCCTGATCGGACAGTCTAAGTCCAGGAGCCAAAAGCGGCCCTTCAAGTGGGATAAACCAGAAGAGGAGTCCTTCCGCCAGCTGAAGATGGCCCTCACAGGGGACGAGATCCTGGCCTACCCTGATTATGGCCAGCCTTTCATTCTCCACACAGATGCCAGTAATGTGGGACTGGGAGCCGTACTGTCCCAAAACCAACAGGGCAGAGAAAGGGTGATCGCGTACGCTAGCCGGAAGCTGAGGCCCACCGAGAGGAACCCGGAGAATTACAGCTCCTTCAAGCTAGAATTCTTGGCAGTGTTGTGGGCCGTGACGGAACGCTTCAAGCATTACCTGGCCTCCGCAAAGTTCACCGTGTACACGGACAACAACCCGTTGACACACCTGGACAATGCAAAACTGGGTGCCCTGGAACAGCGGTGGATGGCGCGACTCTCGAACTACGACTTCGTGATCAAGTACCGGGCAGGCAAAACCAACGCCAACGCGGACGCCCTATCAAGGATGCCTCACTTACCTGAAGGTGATGAAGACCCAGAAGAGTTGGAAGAGGTAGAACTCCCCGCGTTTCACCGGTATGGAGCCGCTCAATACTCCCACCGCGTGAAGGAGGAGGATCTAACAACCGTGATGATCAATCCCCTACCTCACCACAGCTGGGCCGAGACCCAAGATAGTGACCCTGCAGTCCGCCTGGTGAAAGATCTGCTGACCCGGGAAGACGCCCGCTTAGATCCAGATGCCCCAGAGGAAGCCAAGCAGCTATGGAAGGAGAAGAGCAAGCTGTTCCTCTACGAAGGCAAGTTGTGCAGAAGGATTGTCAACCACCGGACGCACGAGCTGACCTGGCAAGTCGTGGTCCCAAGGCGGGATGCAGCTATGGTCCTGGGGGCTTACCATGACAGAGCGGGACACTTCGGTTGGAAGAAACTGGAGTTCCTACTAAGAGGAAGGTTCTTTTGGGTCAGCATGAGAGGAGCTGTAGAAAAATGGTTCTGAGACTGTGGCCCTTGTCACCTAAGGAGGAAGGACCGTGCCAGCCAGAAGACACCCTTGAGGCCCATCGTCACCACGCAGCCTCTTGAGCTGGTAGCTCTGGACCATGTCAAGTTGGCTCCCAGCCGGTCAGGATACATCTATGCCCTGACAATCGTGGACCACTGTAGTGCCGGCGTCCCTGCCCTCTGCTAGGCAGGGACGCTGCTCCCCTCACCGCTCTGCTCCGTGCCCGGCTTCCTTCCCCCGCTCTGCTGTCAGCGCGCGCTCCGTCCCGGCGTCCTCCTCCTGCTCTGCTCTCAGCGCGCGCTCCTTCCCGGCCCCTGTGCTTAGGGCGCGCGCGCGCGCGCTCCCCTCCTCTTAAAGGGGCCGCGCGCGCCGCCCTAAAGAGTCCCCGGCCAATGGCCGGAGGACTTCATCATATATAAGGCACCTCCTCCAAAATGGAGGTGCCCGAGCAATGTTGTTTGCACCTGTGTCTCACCTGTGCTTCAGCCCTCAGGTCCCGTTGCCAGTTACCTGCCAGTTACCTGCCAGTTTCCTGCTAGTTACCTGCCTGATTCCTGCCTGAATACTTGTTACCTGCCTGCCTGCCTGAGGTCCGACGGTCTGCCTTACAACTCCGGTCAGTCTGTCTAAGGACCAACTTGTCCGCTCACCTGGGAGCGCACATCAGCTACCTGCCTGCTTGCCTGAGGTCCGACGGTCTGCCTTACAACTCCGGTCAGTCTGTCTATGGACCAGCTTGCCCGCTCACCTGGGAGCGCTTCTCCGCTACCTGCCTGCTTGCCAGCCCGGAGGCTCCGTTGTCACGTGCTGTGACCACCAGCTATCTCAGAGACTCTTGCCCGCTCACCTGGGAGCGCTTCTCCGTTACCTACCTGCCTGCCAGCCCGGAGGTTCCGCCGTCACGTGCCGTGACCACCTGCTATTCCAGAGACTCTCGCTTGCTCACCTGGGAGCACACATCTACCATCTGCCTGCTAGCCTACCCGGAGGCTCTGCCATCACAGGTCGTACCTACCCCTTACCCAGAGACTGCCCTGATCACTTGCCGTAACTCCCTGTCCGTTCATCCAGAGACTGCCACCCGCTCCCTTACAAGGGCCGCCCCCTTGTATAGTAGCTCAGAGGTTCCGCCTCCCGGACCCGTTACAGTTTGCTCGGGCCATGGAACCCGGTGGCACCCAAGCTCCCTCGCTCTCGGACCTCTGTCTTGAACTGTCCCGTCAGAGGTCCCAACAGGAGGCCATCCTGGGTCACCTGCGGAATGTTAATACTCGCCTGAACACTCTGTCTGATCCACCAACAACCTCCGCCAGTGCCATATCTTGCAATCCGGCAGCTCCGCTGCCCACTAATACTATGGTATCCTACCCCGGACCCCGGCTCTCTGCACCTCCTCGCTTCGGAGGCGACCCCGTCCTGGCTCGGGGCTTCATAAATCAGTGCACCCTGCACTTTGAACTTCTGTCCCATCAGTTTAATTCCGACCGGGCCAAAATTGCCTTTATCATGTCCCATCTCACCGGGGAGGCCCTGGCCTGGCTAAATCCTCTATGGGAGAGAGGAGACCCCCTGGTGTCCAACTTGCCTGCTTTTCTCTCGGCTTTCCGGAAAGTCTTCGACGAACCCGGACGGAAGACCTCATCTGCATCATCGTTGCTACGCCTCCGTCAGGGGAGTCTCACCGTGGGCCAATATGCCATACGGTTCCGTACCCTTGCCTCGGAGCTGGCCTGGGATAACGACGCTCTGGTTTCCGTCTTCTGGGAGGGTCTGTCCGGCCGTATTAAAGATGAACTTGCCGGTCGGGACATTCCTACCACTCTCGATGACTTAATAACTCTTGCCACCCGGATTGACCTACGGTTCCAGGAGCGTGCCAAAGAGGTCACCCGTGAGAGAAGGATTCCACGTTTAGCTCCTACTTTCCAGAAACCCGTCATTCCCTCCATCTCTCCCCAGGTACACTCTCCTGAGCCTATGCAGGTCGACCAGACCAAGATGGTCAAAACCCGTCAGGACTCACGCCGTGCCGAGGGGAGCTGCTTCTACTGTGGCAGTAAGGAGCACCGGATCCGTGCCTGCCCGGAGAGGTCGGGAAACGCCTGTGTCTAGGTTCGCTCAGAGAGGTCCACCTAGACAAGAATAAATCCTCTCCATCCCTGCTGTTGTCAGTTTCGATCATCTACGGGGAGAACCGTTATTTCGAACTAGCCCAACTTGACTCTGGAGCAGCCGGGAACCTTATTTCACAGTCCCTGGTTGAGAAATACCGCATCCCCACCAAACCTTTGGCTGTACCCTTGTCTGTCGCTGCCGTGGATGGGGGCCTCTTACCTCGCCCCATTCAACTCATCACCGAATCCATTACTCTGCAGGTGGGAATGCTGCACTCTGAAAGTATCTCCTTTCATGTTCTACCTGGACTCTCTCACGCCCTCTTGCTAGGTCTGCCCTGGCTCCAGAGACATGCACCCGTGCTAGACTGGCAAACCGGAGAGGTCCTTCGCTGGGGACAAGACTGTCATAAAACTTGCCTGGTACCCGTCCATCCCGTCCGTCCCTCTCCTACCCCAGCTAATCTACCTGGACTTCCGATTCCTTATTGGTCTTATGCAGATGTCTTTAATAAAAAGGAGGCAGAGACATTACCACCACATAGACCATACGACTGTCCCATCGATCTGCTACCCGGTACTACTCCTCCCCGTGGGCGTATCTATCCTTTATCCGCTGCTGAGACCCGGTCAATGTCCGAATATATTGAGGAGAATCTGGCCAGAGGATTCATCCGGAAATCTACCTCCCCGGCGGGAGCAGGCTTCTTTTTCGTCAAAAAGAAGGACGGCTCTCTCCGTCCCTGTATAGACTATAGAGGCCTAAACCTGATCACGGTGAAGAATAAGTACCCCCTTCCGCTCATTCCAGAATTATTTGATCGTCTGAGGGGGGCTAGGATCTTCACCAAACTGGACCTTCGTGGGGCGTACAACCTGGTTCGTATTCGTCAGGGGGATGAATGGAAGACGGCATTCAACACCCGGGACGGCCACTATGAATACCTGGTAATGCCCTTTGGTCTCTGTAACGCTCCTGCCGTCTTTCAAGAGTTGGTCAATGACATCTTCCGGGACCTTCTCTACTCCTGCGTAGTGGTGTACCTGGACGACATCTTGGTCTTCTCTCCGGATCTCCAGACTCACCGGAGGGACGTTCGTCAGGTCCTGCTCAGGCTAAGGCAGAACCATCTCTACGCTAAATTTGAGAAGTGCCTCTTTGAGCAGACCTCGCTTCCGTTTCTAGGCTACATTATCTCTCAGACCGGCCTACAAATGGATCCTGAGAAACTGTCTGCCATCGAGAAATGGCCCCGACCGGAGGGGTTGAAGGCCATTCAGCGATTCCTGGGCTTCGCCAACTACTACCGCCTCTTCATACCACACTTCTCTTCCCGGACGGCCCCAATTTCTGCGCTCACCCGTAAAGGTACTAATCCCAAAGAGTGGCCACCCGAAGCAGAGGAGGCCTTTCTTTCCCTTAAACAGGCCTTCTCTTCCGCCCCGGTGCTGCATCGCCCAGATGGCAACAAGCAGTTCTTCCTGGAAGTTGACGCCTCCTCCTCTGGAGCCGGAGCGGTACTTACTCAAAAATCATCTTCCGGGAGGATGGTAACTTGTGGCTTCTTCTCTAAACTCTTCTCCTCCTCTGAGCGCAACTATTCCATAGGAGACCGAGAGTTATTGGCCATCAAACTGGCATTGGAGGAGTGGCGTTACCTGCTCGAGGGGGCTCTTCACCCGGTAATAATTTACACTGACCACAAGAACTTGGCTTACCTCCAGCATGCCCAGAGACTTAACCCGCGCCAAGCCCGGTGGTCCTTGTTTTTTGCTCGTTTTGATTTTGTCCTTCATTTTCGCCCGGCTGACAAAAACGTCAAGGCGGACGCCTTGTCTCGATCCTTTCTGGTGTCTGATCTCGAGGAGGATCCGAAACATATCATCGATCCCGCCAGAGTAATGCAGGTGGCTCCCGTGAGTCTAAATCGTCTTCCTCCTGGTAAGACGTTCGTACCAGTACCTAATCGGGAGAAGATCCTACACTGGGGTCATTCGTCTAAACTAGCTGGCCACGCCGGTCAGAAAAAGACCCTCCAGCTTATTACCCGGCACTACTGGTGGCCTAACCTGCACAAGGATGTAATAGACTTTGTTTCTGCCTGTGTGTCCTGCGCCCGCAACAAAGTTCCGAGACACCTGCCGGCCGGCCGCCTCCTACCTCTGCCAGTACCTGCTGCCCCCTGGCAGCATATAGCGATGGACTTCATTACTGATCTGCCCGTCTCTGCCGGTTGTACGGTCATTTGGGTGGTCGCTGACCGCTTCTCCAAGATGGCTCACTTCATTCCACTGCCAGGTCTTCCGTCTGCACCCGAGCTGGCTAAAGACTTTATCCGCCACATCTTCCGTCTTCATGGCCTGCCCCGTCACATCGTGTCGGATCGTGGGGTACAGTTCACTTCCCGTTTCTGGAGAGCCACTTGTAAATTGCTGGACGTCACCCTGGACTTCTCCTCCGCTTACCACCCACAGTCTAATGGTCAAGTGGAGCGGATCAATCAGAACCTGACCAGTTACCTTCGGCACTTCGTTAATGCCCACCATTCTGACTGGGTGGATCTCCTGCCATGGGCCGAATTCTCGTACAACAATCACGAGAGCGAGTCTTCCTCCAAATCCCCGTTTTTTGTAGTCTACGGTCAGCATCCTCGGATCCCGTTTCCCGTCTCCACCTCGGCGGACAATCCGGCTGCGGAATCTCTTGTTAACAAATTTTCCTCCATATGGGAGAGTACCCGGTCCGCACTCCTTCTGTCATCCGAGCGTATGAAAAGACACGCTGACAAAAAACGTCTGGACCCTCCTCAATTCCGCCCTGGGGATAAAGTCTGGCTCTCGTCCAAATATGTCCGGCTCAAGATCCCTTCCTATAAGTTAGGGCCTCGGTTCATCGGCCCACTGGAGGTCATCAGTCAGATCAACCCGGTGGCCTATAAATTGAAACTCCCGGCCAACTTACGGATCCCTAACTCCTTCCATGTATCTCTCCTCAAACCTGTGGTACTTAACTCTTTTTCCAAGTCTACAGGTACGCCTCCTGCTCCGGTTTCTGCTGAGGACGAGTTTGAGGTAGAGAACATTCTTGCCACCAAAAGGGTAAGAGGAAAGACCTTTTTTCTGGTAGATTGGAAGGGGTTTGGTCCTGAGGAGAGAACGTGGGAGCCCCGGGAGAACATCCATGCCCCTCTCATCCTAGCTAAATTTCTGTCTGGCCTAAAAAAGGGGGGGCCTAAAGGGGGGGGTACTGTAGTGCCGGCGTCCCTGCCCTCTGCTAGGCAGGGACGCTGCTCCCCTCACCGCTCTGCTCCGTGCCCGGCTTCCTTCCCCCGCTCTGCTGTCAGCGCGCGCTCCGTCCCGGCGTCCTCCTCCTGCTCTGCTCTCAGCGCGCGCTCCTTCCCGGCCCCTGTGCTTAGGGCGCGCGCGCGCGCGCTCCCCTCCTCTTAAAGGGGCCGCGCGCGCCGCCCTAAAGAGTCCCCGGCCAATGGCCGGAGGACTTCATCATATATAAGGCACCTCCTCCAAAATGGAGGTGCCCGAGCAATGTTGTTTGCACCTGTGTCTCACCTGTGCTTCAGCCCTCAGGTCCCGTTGCCAGTTACCTGCCAGTTACCTGCCAGTTTCCTGCTAGTTACCTGCCTGATTCCTGCCTGAATACTTGTTACCTGCCTGCCTGCCTGAGGTCCGACGGTCTGCCTTACAACTCCGGTCAGTCTGTCTAAGGACCAACTTGTCCGCTCACCTGGGAGCGCACATCAGCTACCTGCCTGCTTGCCTGAGGTCCGACGGTCTGCCTTACAACTCCGGTCAGTCTGTCTATGGACCAGCTTGCCCGCTCACCTGGGAGCGCTTCTCCGCTACCTGCCTGCTTGCCAGCCCGGAGGCTCCGTTGTCACGTGCTGTGACCACCAGCTATCTCAGAGACTCTTGCCCGCTCACCTGGGAGCGCTTCTCCGTTACCTACCTGCCTGCCAGCCCGGAGGTTCCGCCGTCACGTGCTGTGACCACCTGCTATTCCAGAGACTCTCGCTTGCTCACCTGGGAGCACACATCTACCATCTGCCTGCTAGCCTACCCGGAGGCTCTGCCATCACAGGTCGTACCTACCCCTTACCCAGAGACTGCCCTGATCACTTGCCGTAACTCCCTGTCCGTTCATCCAGAGACTGCCACCCGCTCCCTTACAAGGGCCGCCCCCTTGTATAGTAGCTCAGAGGTTCCGCCTCCCGGACCCGTTACAACCACTATTCCCGTTTTCTAGTGGTGGTCCCGGTAAAGGACTTGACAGCCCAAACAGCGGCCAGAGTCTTCCAGCAATACTTCTGCCGTCCACACGGGTATCCGGAACAGGTCCTGACAGACCAGGGTCCAGCGTTCGAGGCTGAAATCTTCCAGGAGTTCTGCAACCTCTATGGCTGTAAGAAGATTCGTACAACGCCTTACCACCCCCAAACCAATGGGATGTGTGAGAAGATGAACAATATAGTCATTGATCTCCTGAAGACGTTGCCCCTGGAGGAACGCAGCCTGTGGCCAGAAAAACTGCCGGACCTGATAGACCTATACAACAATATCCCGGTGAATGCTACAAACTGCACCCCGGCTTACCTGATGCGAGCTAGACCAGGTAAGCTGCCCGTAGACCTGGAGATGGAAGTCCTAATACCTGAGGACACCTCCCCGGATGCGGACTGGGATACGGAAAGGCAACTGCAGTACAAGAAGGTACAGGAGAGTGTGGAGAAGAGCCTGGCCCAGGTGAGAGAGAAGCAAGAAAAACTCTTCAATCAACACGCCCCTGCTGGTCCCCTAGAACCTGGTGAGCAAGTCCTGAAGCGGAAGAGAAGGCTACATAAGTTGGACGACCAGTGGGAAAGGGAACCCTACACCGTACTGCAGACTGATCACGACAACCCGAAGGTGTGCGTGATCACCAAGGACGGAGGAGAAACCACTAGCACCGTCTCCAGAGACCACCTCAAAAGATGCCCCGAGCAACTCCGTAGTGCAGAAGAGGATCAGAGTGACCTTGAACCCGCAGAGGACAAGGAAGAAATGATCAGCACCGTTCTCGGAGAGTTCCCTCAGTCCTGGACTCGCATAAATGATGCCATAGTAGTACCCGTCCTGCATTTCCTGCAACCGGCACAGCAACAACCAACACCAGAGCCGGAAGGTGAAGAGGAGCAAGCGGTTCCAGAGGCAGAAGAGCCTGTACCAGCAGCCCAGGAGAGTCAACCCTCTGCTGACAGTGAGCCTGCCATGCCTGCGGTAAGCCAAAGGACCCACAGACAGCTGCCTGCCCTACCTGTACACCCAGCTGGTAGCTGTACCCCTAACGCTAGTGGGGATAGCCAGGTTGGTCCACCACCAGACAGTGGGCTACGTAGATCAACCAGGAGCACAAAGGGGCAGATACCCGCTCGCTGGAGAATATAGGGTGCACTAAAATTGTAAATAACCCTGTTCCCAAATGTTGAATTGTTTGCCAAGTTACATGCATGTTTGGTAATTCTGTGTTTCAGTTTCTTGCAGCTACCGTAAGGACTCAAAGGTTATGGACTTTTTATAACCGGGACCTTGTATGGACTGCGTTCGGAGCCTAACCCAGAAATGAACTAAGACTGTGAAGGACTTGGGGTAGGACAGACCCCCGCCTGGTTAAGGCTCCCCGTTGTGCTGGTGATATGGACACCCGGTCACAGACCACACTGTAACCTTAAGAACTCAATCTGTGCGTCGTTTGTCTATTAATGTTTTATGGTTATGCATATTGTCTTTGTTTATTGTTTAGTCCCGGAGTACTAAATTTCACTAGGGGGGAATGTGTCACCCTGGCCTGGATGCCACAAAATGTAATAAAGCTGTGTCTGAGAGCAAGGGGGAGGTTCTCTAGTCAGGGAAACATTAGCATGCAGTACCTCCTGTCTCAGGCCAGTAGGGGGAGCTGGCTGCCCCTATAAAAGCTGGTACTGGGGGCAGGGTTAGAGAGAACTTGATGGCCTGTCTCAGCACTGAGACTTGTCCCAGAGCAGAGCAGGGACAGACAGTTGCACTGCACCTAAGAGGAAGTGTGGCAGGAGGAGAGCCACAAGCCAGAGACAAGAGGCGAAGCAAGCCTGTCTTGGCAGATAAGAGACTGACTTTACCAGACTTTGGTGTCTGAGGCTGGGAGGATTCTACATCCTCCAGCAGAGAACCAGTCCACAAGGGACTGTATATTCCTTGGCCTAAGAAGCCTGGAGGCCCTGCCACAACCGAAGGGACCAGTAAAGCCGTACAAGGCTGGGAGCAGAAAGGAACCCACGTCGCAGGCCATACAGGCGAGAATACACGGAAAGCTTGGAAACGTGGGCTGTTACCCTATAATGAGGAGATAGCCAGAAGGAGCGCAGAAAGCACGGTAGGCCTACACCCTCACCCTGACCAGGGCCAATTTCCCAGTTGCTCTCAGACATCCAGGTCCCCTCCTAGCTGGGACTGTTTGTGGGTCAATTTACCTGTTCTAGTAAAGACCCTGGACTGCAACCTGTTGTCTGTGTGCTCCTTGCTCCTCCAGCACTATCAGCACTGGGACTCTCACTACCATCACTCCCACCATCCACTACACTGCCCTGGGGCCGCACTCTTCCCGTGGGGAGTCACACTACCCTAGCTGCACACCTCATCAGCCCCAGCGGTCTGCATGCAGCGGCGGTTCCTAATAACCGCAATCCACGGGTGGCGTAGTCGGACATATTCAACAGCACATAACGGACTACCACTGGCCTGACCACCTTGAGCCACGGAACTGGGTTGCCACTACTACTCCCACCGTTTCCCTATTTGCCCGGATCCGAGTGCCCCACGGCCCAGGGGGCGAGTCACCTGCACAATTTACAGGAAGAGACAGAGAGACAGTACTATCTGTGCCTACATCATTTACAGGAAGAAACAGGTAGGGAGTAATATCTGTGCCTGCACCATTTACAGGAAGAAACAGTGAGGCAGTACTATCTGTACCTACATCATTTACAGGAAGAGAAAGGGAGGCAGAACTATTGCTGCCAATTTACATGCAAAGACACAGAGGCAGTACTATCTGTCCCTTTATTATTTACTCAGAGGAACAGTGCAATAGTGATATCTTTACCTACATCATCTACATAGAGATACCGAAGGGCAGTACATACTAACTATACAGGAAGTATAAGTACTATAGTCAGGTAGGCAGTGCTACCTGTACCTACATTATTTACAGGAAGGGACATGTAAGTACAGTGGGTACGGAAAGTATTCAGACCCCTTCACATTTTTCACTCTTTGTTTCATTGCAGCCATTTGGTAAATTCTAAAAAGTTCATTTTTTTTTTCTCATTAACCCCTTCCTGGCCCAGAGCGTATTAATATGTATCTGTGCCCTGGGCCTTATTTACGAATGTAAATAAAAATGGTACTGCTGAAAACGTCATCTTGTCCCGCAAAAAAACATGCCACCATACAGCTCCAACGGCCGAAAAATAAAAAATTTATAGCTCTCAGAATAAAGCGATGCAAAAACAATTCTTTTTTCTATAAAATAGTTTTTATTGTGTAAAAGCGCCAAAATATAAAAAAAATATATAAATGTGGTACCGCTGTAAATGTACTGACCCGAAGAATAATGCTGCCTGATCAATTTTACCACATGCAGAACGGCATAAAAAAAAACAAAAAAACAATTCCTAAATTGTTGGTTTTTGTTTATTCTACCTTCTAAAAATCAGAATAGAAAGCGATCAAAAAATGTCACGTGCCGGAAAATGGTACCAATAAAAACATTCAACTTGTCCCGCAAAAAACAAGCAGTCACATGACTCTGTCGGCCGAAATATGGAAAAATGATAACTCTCAAAATATGGCTACTAGTCTTTGCAAAAAAATGCGTCTTTTAGTGTGTGACAGCTGTCAATCATAAAAACCCGATATGAATCTGGTATCACTGTAATCGCACCGACCCGAAGAATAAATCACTTATACCGCACGAGGAACGGCGTAAAATTAAACTATAGGGTTAGGGTTGTGCTAGGGTTAGGGTTGTGCTAGGGTTAGGGTTAGGGTTGTGCTAGGGTTTGGGCTGTGCTAGGGTTGTGCTAGGGTTAGGGTTGGACTAGGGTTAGGGTTGTGCTAGGGTTAGGGTTAGGCTAGGGTAAGGTTTGGGCTAGGGTTAAGGTTGTGCTAGGGTTAGGGTAGGGTTAGGGTTGGGTTATGGTTAGGGTTGGGCTAGGGTTAGGGTTGGGCTAGGGTTAGGGTAGGGTTAGGGTTGTGCTAGGGTTACGGTTGTGCTAGGGTTACGGTTGTGCTAGGCTTAGGGTTAGGCTAGGCTTAGGGTTAGGCTAAGGTTAGGGTTAGGTTAGGGTTAGGCTAGGGTTAGAGTTGGGCAAGGGTTGGGCTAGGGTTAGGGTTGGGCTAAGGTTAGGGTAGGGATTTTTTCAGAAGTAAAGAAAAAAAAATTACGATATGGTGACTGATGTTGAGCGCAAGTGCTCGCTACTTGAGTTTGCATCGGGTGCTTGGGTATGCACCAAGTATAGCGGGTGCTCGAGTGACATACTCGAGTCTCCGCCCCAAATGTTTTGCAGCTGTTATACAGCCAAAAAAATCTTGCGGGGATTGCCTGCCCCGCGATACTTGGTGCACCGAGCACTTGCACTCAAGACTAATGACAACTTATTCAATATGATGACCTAATGTAATTAAATACTGTGTCGTACCTCTGGGTTCAAAATGTTCAATATACCTCTTGATAAAATCCTGGAGGGGTGTAGTTTCCAAAATGGAGTCACTGAGGGGAGGGGGTGTGGTTTCCACTATTTAGGCACATCAGGGACTCCCCAAAAGCAACATGGCGTCCGCTAATTATTCAAGCAAATTTTACATTCAAAAAGTCAAATGGTGCTCCTTCCCTTCTGAGCCCTGCCGTGCGCCCAAACAGTGTTTTTTCCCCACGTATGGGGTATCTGCGTGCTCAGGGGAAATTTCACAACAAATTTTGGGGTCCATTTTTTCCTGTTACCCCTGCAAAAATTAAAAAATTTGGGTCTAAAGTAACATTTTTGTGAAAAAATTTAAATGTTCATTTTTTTCTTCCACATTCCAAAAATTCCTGTGACGGACCTGAAGGGTTAATAAAGTTCTTGAATGTGGTTTTGAGCACCTTGAGGGGTGCAGTTTTTTAGAATGGTGTCACTTTTGGGTATTTTCTGTCATAAAGGCCCCTCAAAGTCACGTCAAATGTGATGTGGTCTCTAAACAAATGTTTTTGTAAATTTTGTGATAAAAATGAGAAATCGCTGGTCAACTTTTAACCCTTATAGCTCCCTACTAAAAAAAAATTTTGGTTCCAAAATTGTGCTGATGTTAAGTAGACATGTGGGAAATGTTATTTATTAACTCTTTTGTGTGACATATCTCTCTGATTTAAGGGCATGAAAATTTAAATTTTGAAAATTGCGAAATTTTCTAAATTTTTGCCAAATTTCCAATTTTTTCACAAATAAACGCAAGTGATATCGAATAAATTTTACCACTATCATGAAGTACAATATGTCATGAAAAAACAATCTCATAAAGTGACAGTGGTCAGAATTGTAAAAATTGGCCTGCTCATTAACGTGCAAACCACCTTCGGGAGTACAGGGGTTATTAAAAAAGAAAAACTGAAATATCACATGGTCATAAGTATTCAGACCCTTTGCTCAGACACTCATATTTAAGTCACATGCTGTCCTTTTCCTTGCGATCCTCCTTGAGATGGTTCTACTCCTTCATTGGAGTCCAGCTGTGTTTAATTAAACTGATAGGACTTGATTTGGAAAGGCACACACCTGTCTATATAAGACCTCACAGCTCACAGTGCATGTCAGACCAAATGAGAATCATGAGCTCAAAGGAACTGCCCAAGGAGCTCAGAGACAGAATTGTGGCAACAGACCTGGCCAAGGTTACACAATAATTTCTGCATTACTCAAGGTTCCTAAGAGCATAGTGGCCTCCATAATCCTTAAATGGAAGAAGATTGGGACCACCAGAAGTCTTCCTAGACCTGGCAGTCCAGCCAAACTATGCAATCGTGGGAGAAGAGCCTTGGTGAGAGAGGTAAAGAAGATCACTGTGGCTGAGCTCCAGAGATGAAGTAGGGAGATGGGAGAAAGGACTCCCAGACTATGAGAAATAAGATTCTCTGCTCTAATGAGATAAAGATAGAACTTTTTGGTAATAATTCTAAGCGGCATGTGTGGAGAAAACCCGGCACTGCTCATCACCTGCCCAATACAATCCCAACAGTGAAACATGGTGGTGGCAGCATCATGCTATGGGGGTGTTATACAGCTGCAGGGACCGAACGACTGGGTGCAATTGAAGGAAACATGAATGCGGCCAAGTACAGAGATATCCTGGATGAAAACCTCTTCCAGAGTGCTCTGGACCTCAGCCTTGGCCGAAGGTTCACCTTCCAACAAGACAATGACCCTAAGTGTAGCACCCTGAGGATTCGGCTGCTACAGGGGTATTGCACCTCAACCCAGAGGTGTGATATTCCACTCCCGGGTAAGGATGGAGTGTGGAACTGAGCTCGGTAGGCTGCATGCACTACACACATCCCATTTCCGAGGAGCAGACCGACGGTACTCCCACTTAGAAATGTGCAGGTACGACCGAGTCTGTTCCTGGCTGGAGTGGGAGGGGGGTGGTACATCCCAAGTAGTGTAGGGGCAGATAGGGGGAGCAGCCTGGGTAAAGATAGGAGCTCATTGGGTGCTGGTCACCTGAGCTCACACATAGAGGGTGTATATAAGGTGGGCACCATCAAAGATCAGGGTCAGTCAGTCTGTCAGAGTAAGAAGCAGAGGAGCAGAGCAGCCCAAGAGAGAGAGAGGAGAAAGAAAGAGAGACCCAGAGGGGGAAGCAGAAGAGAGGACTCTAAGACCCCAAATCCAATCCACGGGTGAAGAGTCGGCATCAGGGTACCGGAACCCAAGCTGGTGGGGGCAAAAACACACCCCAGCCAGAGACCGGAGGCCGTGGGCAGCGCCTGCCACGGCCACCCACCATATCCACCACGAAGGCATACCACGTGGAGGGTCAGGGAACCCAAGGCCAAGGGTCTCCCAGCAGAAGGCCCGAGGGAGCTGGACCTGGGTGGATCAATAGTGGGGACGGCCAGAGAAAGGACAGAAGGAGAGCTCAGGGTCACGCTCCGGACTCGCTTGGGGGTTGGCTGGATCCAGGACCTGGTGGATGCAGCACGGCTCGGGTGGTCACTTGAAGCTAGAGTGACCGGAACATCAGCAGTGAGTAAACACCCTTAACTGCATAACCCGACTCTGTCTTCCTTTAACACCTATGCTGCACCACCACAACCCCCATCCTCTGCACCTGACCCCCTGAGGCTATACCCCACCCGTTGGGGGTTATCTATCACAAGCTGCACCTATACCATCAGCCTCAGCGGACCCTGCTGCAGCGGCGGCCATAGTGACCGCAATACAACGGGTGGTGTAGTCGACAATAAAGAACTTAATAACATCTGTAGGACTGCCACATACAACTCAGTTTGACACCCTGGGCACGGACCGGGTCATAGCCACTCGGAAGACTACAACTCCCATCTGATCCGGCTCCGGATATTCCCCCTAAAAGAATATGGCCCAGGGGGCGCGTCATAAGCACACAGCTAAAATAACAAAGGAGTGGCTTCAGAACAACTCTGTGACCATTCTTAACTGGTCCAGCCAGAGCCCTGACCTAAACCCAATTGAGCATCTCTGGAGAGACCTGAAAATGGCTGTCCATCAACGTTCACCATCCTACCTGACGGAACTGGAGAGGATCTGCAAGGAAGAATGGCAGAGGATCCCCAAATCCAAGGGTGTAAAACTTCTTGCATCATTCCCAAGAAGACTCATGGCTGTACTAGCTCAAAAGGGGGCTTCTACTCACTACTGAGCAAAGGGTCTGAATACTTATGACCATGTCAGATTTCAGTTTTTCTTTTTTAATAAATTTGCAAAAATTTCTACATTTCTGTTTTTTTTCAGTCCAGATGGGGTGCAGAGTGTACTTTAATGAGAAAAAAGTGAACTTTTTAGAATTTATCAAATGGCTGCAATGAAACAAAGAGTGAAAAATGTAAAGGGGTCTGAATACTTTACGTACCCACTGTATGAGATAAACATTCGAGCGAGAGAGAGATAGACAGACAAGATAAATAGAAGGATAGATGATAGATAGATAGATGATAGATAGATGATAGATAGATAATAGATAGATAATAGATAGATGATAGATAGATAATAGATAGATAATAGATAGCTATGAGCTTCTGCTCTCCTTCTATCACTCTCATCTTAGTACCTCTATACATGATGTGTTTTCTCCCCTTTTTCCATTCCCTTTCTCTGTTTCGTTCCTCTCTGTGCCGCACTCTTCTTCTGTGTTACTGGGGGTCGGACTCCTCTGTATAGGGGGTACAGGCCTCGTCATATTCAGTAACCTCTGGGAGGCGCTCCTGGGCACTGCAGGCTTCAGAGGAGCGTTCTGCAAGCTTATAAGGTCAGATGGAGCTGTAATGGAGATTGTAGATGATCATGAATGATACTTCTAGAAATATTCATGGGGTTACGCTGCTTTAACCCTTTTGTATAGTGGTGATATATACAATACTGTGCAAAAGTTTTAGGCAGGTGTGAAAAACAATGCTGCAATGTAAGAAGCTTCCCCAAATAGAAATGTTAATAGTTTATTTTTATCATTTAACAGAATGAAAAGTGAATGAAGAAAAGAGAAATGTAAATCCAGTCAGTATCTGGTGACCGCTTGTCACCTCCATCATCAGTATCTGGTGACCGCCCGTCGCCTCCATCATCTGTATCTGGTGACAGCTTGTCATCTCCATCATCTGTATCTGGTGACTGCCCGTCACCTCCATAATCAGTATCTGGTGACCGCCCGTCGCCTCCATCATCAGTATCTGGTGACCGCCCATCGCCTCTATCATCAGTATCTGGTGACCGCCCGTCACCTCCATTATCAGTATCTGGTGACCGCCCGTCGCTTCTGGTCGCCACAGTGGCAGCAATGTCATGTCTGAGAGCAGGTGGGAGGTTCCCTGGTTGGGGACAATTAGCTTGCAGCACCTCCTGCCTCAGTCCAGGGAGGGGAGAAACCTGTCCTTTATAAACTGGATCTGGGGCGGGGTTAAGGAGACAAGTTCCAGACAAGTTCCAGACAAGGTTCCAGTGAAGTTGCAGATAGGGACAGGTCAGCAGCAGGCTGAGGAGTCCCTGTAGGCAAAGGAGGAACACAAGGCCAGGAGGGGAGCTAGCAGAGTTCATCCTGGCTAGAGACTTGCAAAGCCGGACACTGGAGTCTGAGGCTGTGAGGGTTATAAGCCCAGCAGCAGAAAACCATCATGCAGGGGACTTCAAGTCCTCTGGCCCAAGGAAGCCAGGAGGCTCAGCCACACGAGAGGGACCACTACTGCCCGGAGGGGTGAGGAGTACGGAAGGACCGAGTCGCCAGTCATACGGGTGAGAACAACACGGTACACTCAGAGACGTGGGCTACCACCACACTACAGCGGGATAGCCAAGAAAGAGTGAAGTCAGCACGGTAGGCCTACAAACTCCCCGTGACCAGCGGGATTTCTCAGTTGCTCTCAGACTGACCAGGCCTCCATTGTTAACCTGTATTCCGGACGGGTCTCTTAACACCACCAACAGTAAAGACCCTGAATTGCAAGACAGACTCCGTGTGGTTACTGCTGCTCCCGCGCACCATCACCACCAACATCCCTATTTACTGCCCTGAGGCTATACTCCTCCCGTGGGGAGTTATACTACCCTCAGCTGCACCCACAACACCAGCCTCAGCGGTCTGCCCTGCAGCGGCGGTTCACTCTGACCGCAATCCACGGGTGGAGTAGTCGGACATTTAATCACAAAACCCTATAAATAGACCGCCATTTGGGTTGACCACCCTGAGCCACGGGATCGGGTCCCTGCCACGCAAGGACTACAACCCCCAGCATCCACAAAAGGTCCGGTTCCGGGTATCCCCACACACACACGGCCCAGGGGGCGCGTCACTTCCATCATCAGTATCTGGTGACCGCCCGTCGCCTCCATCATCAGTATCTGGTGACCGCCCATCACCTCCATCATCAGTATCTGGTGACCGCCCGTCACTTCCATCATCAGTATCTGGTGACCGCCCATCGCCTCCATCATCAGTATCTGGTGACCGCCCGTCACCTCCATCATCAGTATCTAGTGTCCGCCCATCACCTTCATCATCAGTACCTGGTGACCGCCCGTCGCCTCCATCATCAGTATCTGGTGACCGCTCATCACCTCCATCATCAGTATCTGGTGACCGCCCGTCGCCTCCATCATTAGTATCTGGTGACCGCTTATCACCTCCATCATCAGTATCTGGTGACCGCCCGTCGCCTCCATCATTAGTATCTGGTGACCACCCATCACCTCCATCATCAGTATCTGGTGACCGCTCGTCACCTCCATCATCAGTATCTGGTGACTGCCCGTCACCTCCATCATCAGTATCTGGTGACTGCCCATCGCCTCCATCACCAATATCTGGTGACCGCCCGTCACCTCCATCATCAGTATCTGGTGACCGCCCGTCACCTCCATCAACAGTATCTGGTGATCGCCCTTTGCCTCCATCATCAGTATCTGGTGACTGCCCATCGCCTCCATCATCAGTATCTGGTGACCGCTCGTCACCTCCGTCATCAGTGTCTGGTGTACACCCACCACCTTCATCATCAGTACCTGGTGACCACCCTTTGCCTCCATCATCAGTATCTGGTGACCGCCCATCGCCTACATCATCAGTATCTGGTGACCACTTGTCACCTCCATCATCAGTATCTGGTGACCGTCCGTCGCCTCCATCATCAGTATCTGGTGACCGCCCATTGCTTCCATCATCAGTATCTGGTGACCGCCCGTCACCTCCATCATCAGTATCTGGTGACCGCCCATCGCCTCCATCATCAGTATCTGGTGACTGCCCATCGCCTCCATCATCAGTATCTGGTGACCGCTCGTCACCTCCGTCATCAGTGTCTGGTGTCCACCCACCACCTTCATCATCAGTACCTGGTGACCGCCCGTTGCCTCCATCATCAGTATCTGGTGACCGCCCATCGCCTACATCATCAGTATCTGGTGACCACTCGTCACCTCCATCATCAGTATCTGGTGACCGCCCGTCGCCTCCATCATCAGTATCTGGTGACCGCCCATCACCTCCATCATCAGTATCTGGTGACCGCCCGTCGCTTCCATTATCAGTATCTGGTGACCGCCCATCGCCTCCATCATCAGTATCTGGTGACCGCCCGTCACCTCCATCATCAGTATCTAGTGTCCGCCCATCACCTTCATCATCAGTACCTGGTGACCGCCCGTCGCCTCCATCATCAGTATCTGGTGACCGCTCATCACCTCCATCATCAGTATCTGGTGACCGCCCGTCGCCTCCATCATCAGTATCTGGTGACCACCCGTCGCCTCCATCATCAGTATCTGGTGACCGCCCATCGCCTCTATCATCAGTATCTGGTGACCGCCCGTCACCTCCATTATCAGTATCTGGTGACCGCCCGTCGCTTCTGGTCGCCACAGTGGCAGCAATGTCATGTCTGAGAGCAGGTGGGAGGTTCCCTGGTTGGGGACAATTAGCATGTAGCACCTCCTGCCTCAGTCCAGGGAGGGGAGAAACCTGTCCTTTATAAACTGGATCTGGGGCGGGGTTAGGGAGACAAGTTCCAGACAAGTTCCAGACAAGGTTCCAGTGAAGTTGCAGATAGGGACAGGTCAGCAGCAAGCTGAGGAGTCCCTGTAGGCAGAGGAGGAACACAAGGCCAGGAGGGGAGCTAGCAGAGTTCATCCTGGCTAGAGACTTGCAAAGCCGGACACTGGAGTCTGAGGCTGCGAGGGTTATAAGCCCAGCAGCAGAAAACCATCACGCAGGGGACTTCAAGTCCTCTGGCCCAAGGAAGCCAGGAGGCTCAGCCACACGAGAGGGACCACTACTGCCCCGGAGGGGTGAGGAGTACGGAAGGCCCGAGTCGCCAGTCATACGGGTGAGAACAACACGGTACACTCAGAGACGTGGGCTACCACCACACTACAGCGGGATAGCCAAGAAAGAGTGAAGTCAGCACGGTAGGCCTACAAACTCCCCGTGACCAGCGGGATTTCTCAGTTGCTCTCAGACTGACCAGGCCTCCATTGTTAACCTGTATTCCGGACGGGTCCCTTAACACCACCAACAGTAAAGACCCTGAATTGCAAGACAGACTCCGTGTGGTTACTGCTGCTCCCGCGCACCATCACCACCAACATCCCTATTTACTGCCCTGAGGCTATACTCCTCCCGTGGGGAGTTATACTACCCTCAGCTGCACCCACAACACCAGCCTCAGCGGTCTGCCCTGCAGCGGCGGTTCACTCTGACCGCAATCCACGGGTGGCGTAGTCGGACATTTAATCACAAAACCCTATAAATAGACCGCCATTTGGGTTGACCACCCTGAGCCTCGGGACCGGGTCCCCGCCACGCAAGGACTACAACCCCCAGCATCCACAAAAGGTCCGGTTCCGGGTATCCCCACACACACACGGCCCAGGGGGCGCGTCACTTCCATCATCAGTATCTGGTGACCGCCCGTCGCCTCCATCATCAGTATCTGGTGACCGCCCATCACCTCCATCATCAGTATCTGGTGACCGCCCGTCGCTTCCATCATCAGTATCTGGTGACCGCCCATCGCCTCCATCATCAGTATCTGGTGACCGCCCGTCACCTCCATCATCAGTATCTAGTGTCCGCCCATCACCTTCATCATCAGTACCTGGTGACCGCCCGTCGCCTCCATCATCAGTATCTGGTGACCGCTCATCACCTCCATCATCAGTATCTGGTGACCGCCCGTCGCCTCCATCATTAGTATCTGGTGACCACCCATCACCTCCATCATCAGTATCTGGTGACCGCTCATCACCTCCATCATCAGTATCTGGTGACTGCCCATCGCCTCCATCATCAGTATCTGGTGACCGCTCGTCACCTCCGTCATCAGTGTCTGGTGTACACCCACCACCTTCATCATCAGTACCTGTTGACCGCCCTTTGCCT
Source organism: Phyllobates terribilis (assembly GCF_046119375.1). Classification (NCBI taxonomy): domain Eukaryota; kingdom Metazoa; phylum Chordata; class Amphibia; order Anura; family Dendrobatidae; genus Phyllobates; species Phyllobates terribilis. The sequence goes on along the minus strand of NW_027362763.1, from coordinate 671,423,258 downwards.
CCATCATCAGTATCTGGTGACCGCCCATCGCCTACATCATCAGTATCTGGTGACCACTCGTCACCTCCATCATCAGTATCTGGTGACCGCCCGTCGCCTCCATCATCAGTATCTGGTGACCGCCTATCGCTTCCATCATCAGTATCTGGTGACCGCCCGTCACCTCCATCATCAGTATCTGGTGACCGCCCATCGCCTCCATCATCAGTATCTGGTGACTGCCCATCGCCTCCATCATCAGTATCTGGTGACCGCTCGTCACCTCCGTCATCAGTGTCTGGTGTCCACCCACCACCTTCATCATCAGTACCTGGTGACCGCCCGTTACCTCCATCATCAGTATCTGGTGACCGCCCATCGCCTACATCATCAGTATCTGGTGACCACTCGTCACCTCCATCATCAGTATCTGGTGACCGCCCGTCGCCTCCATCATCAGTATCTGGTGACCGCCCATCGCTTCCATCATCAGTATCTGGTGACCGCCCGTCACCTCCATCATCAGTATCTGGTGACCGCCCATCGCCTCCATCATCAGTATCTGGTGACTGCCCATCGCCTCCATCATCAGTATCTGGTGACCGCTCGTCACCTCCGTCATCAGTGTCTGGTGTCCACCCACCACCTTCATCATCAGTACCTGGTGACCGCCCGTTGCCTCCATCATCAGTATCTGGTGACCGCCCATCGCCTACATCATCAGTATCTGGTGACCACTTGTCACCTCCATCATCAGTATCTGGTGACCGCCCATCGCTTCCATCATCAGTATCTGGTAACCGCCCGTCACCTCCATCATCAGTATCTGGTGACCGCCCATCGCCTACATCATCAGTATCTGGTGACCGCCCGTCACCTCCATCATCAGTATCTGGTGACCGCCTGTCACCTCCATCATCAGTATCTGGTGACCGCCCATCGCCTACATCATCGCCTACATCATCAGTACCTGGTGACCGCTCGTCGCCTCCATCACTTCTTCTCATCACTTGTACACAGGTTATGGAGGATCTCGGCAGGAGGTTTTCCAAACATCTTGGAGAACTGACCCCAGATCTTCTGTGTATGAGGCTTGTGCGGATCCTTCTGTCTCTTCATGTGATCCCAGACAGACGGGATGATGTGATGACATTGACTGGATGTTGGGGGTCATTGTCCGACTGCAGAATAAATTTGGAACGGATCAGATGCCCCCTGATGGTGTTAAATGATGGGTAAGGATCTGACTGTATTTCTCAGCATTGAGGACACCATTAATCCTGATCAAATCCCCAACTCCATTTGCTGAAATGCAGAAACTTGCAGGACCCTCCATTGTGCGTCACTGCTCCTGCGGACCCTCATCATTGCGCCGTTCTCCTGTGTTTCAGAGAACAAACTGCTTCTGTTACAGCCAAATATTCCACATGGTGACTCCTCAGTCCAGAGACATGCTGACATAGTTCTGCACCCCAGTTCCTATGTTTTCGTGCATAGGCACCACTTTGCCTTGTTTCCATGTTGAAGGTTTGGGTTATGGCTGCAATCTTCCCGTCAGGGCCACTTCTGGCCAGACCTCTTTGAACAGTTGATGGGTGTAGCAGAGTCCCACTGGTTGCTGTCAGGTCTGAGCTGATGGCACTGCTGGACATCTTTAGATTTCGAAGGGAGGTAAATATGATGAGTCTTTCATCTGCTGCCCTAAGTCTCCTTGGCCGATTACTGCATCTACAATCTTCAACGTTGCCTATTTTTTGGTGCTTCTTCAAAAGAGCTTGATCATCACATCTTAAAACCCCGGTCTGCTGTGATATCTTTCCCTGGTAGAGACCTCGCTGATGCAGTATAACTAGCTTGTGTCTTGTTGCTGCACTCAGTTTTGCCATGGTGTATGACCTATGGCATGAAACCATCTTCCACAACCTCACCTTTGTAGCAGAGTTTGTCTATTCCTCACCCAGTTTTAAGCCTCCTATAAAGCTGTTTCTGTTTCAGTTAATGATAAATTTTCAACCTACATATGAAAATGATGATCATCACTTGTTTGGTATAATTGTTTATTCAATTGTTTTAATCTAGAATTGATGCAAATTGATCTGATTTACATTTATCTTTTGTTCATTCACTTTGAATTATGTTAATTATTAAAAACAAACTATTAACACTTCCACTTTTTCCAAGAAGCATTCTTACTCTTATTCTTACTTTTGCAGTCCTGTATATACCAAGGAGTTGCTTCCTTCGCTCTTATTAGCAATAGACATCTTTAAAGGAGCCCACTCACCCCCACGGGCAGTGGACCCATCAGACATTTTCCTCTTGAGCTTGTCCTTTAGCCTGGCGGTTTCCAGAGCTGCACTGTCCACCTCCTCCTCCCTTGGGCTTGTGAGATTGTGCGTTTTAAGTTGAAAGGATTCATTTTTCCATTCATTATCCAGTGTCGATGGCAGAATCTCAGGCTGCAGATCGTCTGCCCCCCACATGTACGACCTCCTCACCTGCAGTCCTAATGTAGACTGAAGGGCGGCTGATGGGTATAGAAAGCGTGAGAAATGTGTAACTGGAAGGTAATGTCTCCGAAATATCAGCGGAGTTCTCTGGTCTAACAACTACAGTCCAGGCAGTATTATAGTAGTTATATTCTTGTACATAGGGGCAGTATTATAGTAGTTATATTCTTGTACATAGGGGCAGTATTATAGTAGTTATATTCTTGTACATAGGAGCAGTATTATAGTAGTTATATTCTTGTACATAGGAGCAGTATTATAGTAGTTATATTCTTGTACATAGGGAGCAGTGTTATAGTAGTTATATTCTTATACATATGGAGCAGTATTATAGTAGTTATATTCTTGTACATAGGGGTAGTATTATAGTAGTTATATTCTTGTACATAGGGGGCAGTATTATAGTAGTTATATTCTTGTACATATGGGCAGTATTATAGTAGTTATATTCTTGCACATAGGAGCCAGTATTATAGTAGCTATATTCTTGTACATAGGAGCAGTATTATAGTAGTTATATTCCTGTACATAGGGGGCAGTATTATAGTAGTTATATTCTTGTACATAGGGGGCAGTATTATAGTAGTTATATTCTTGTACATAGGAGCAGTATCATAGTAGTTATATTCTTGTACATAGGGGCAGTAATACAGTAGTTATATTCTTGTACACAGGAGCAGTATTATAGTAGTTATATTCTTGTACATAGGGGGCAGTATTATAGTAATTATATTCTTGTACATAGGGGCAGTATTATAGTAGTTATATTCCTGTACATAGGGGCAGTATTATAGTAGTTATATTCTTGCACATAGGGGCAGTATTACAGTAGTTATATTCTTGTACAGAGGAGCAGTATTATAGTACTTATATTCTTGTACATAGGGGGCAGTATTATAGTAGCTATATTCTTGTATATAGGAGCAGTATTATAGTAGTTATATTCCTGTACATAGGGGGCAGTATTATAGTAGTTATATTCTTGTACATAGGAGGCAGTATTATAGTAGTTATATTCTTGTACATAGGGGACAGTATAATAGTAGTTATATTCCTGTACATAGGGGCAGTATTATAGTAGTTATATTCCTGTACATAGGGAGCAGTATTATAGTAGTTATATTCCTGTACATAGGGAGCAGTATTATAGTAGTTATATTCCTGCACATATGGAGCAATATTATAGTAGTTATATTCCTGTACATAGGGGGCAGTATTATAGTAGTTATATTTTTGTACATAGGGGGCAGTATTGTAGTAGTTATATTCTTGTACACAGGAGCAGTATTATAGTAGTTATATTCTTGTACATAGGGATCAGTATTATAGTAGTTATATTCCTGTACACAGGAACAGTATTATAGTAGTTATATTCTTGTACATAGGGATCAGTATTATAGTAGTTATATTCTTGTACACAGGAGAAGTATTATAGTAGTTGTATTCTTGTACATAGGGGCAGTATTATAGTAGTTATATTCTTGTACATTGTGGACAGTATTATAGTAGTTATATTCTTGTACACAGGAGCAGTATTATAGTAGTTATATTCTTGTACATAGGGGGCAGTATTATAGTAGTTATATTCTTGTACATATGGAGCAGTATTATAGTAGTTATATTCTTGTACATAGGGGTAGTATTATAGTAGTTATATTCTTGTACATAGGGGCAGTATTATAGTAGTTATATTCTTGTACATAGGGGGCAGTATTATAGTAGTTATATTCTTGTACATATGGGCAGTATTATAGTAGTTATATTCTTGCACATAGGAGCCAGTATTATAGTAGCTATATTCTTGTACATAGGAGCAGTATTATAGTAGTTATATTCCTGTACATAGGGGGCAGTATTATAGTAGTTATATTCTTGTACATAGGGGGCAGTATTATAGTAGTTATATTCTTGTACATAGGAGCAGTATCATAGTAGTTATATTCTTGTACATAGGGGCAGTAATACAGTAGTTATATTCTTGTACACAGGAGCAGTATTATAGTAGTTATATTCTTGTACATAGGGGGCAGTATTATAGTAGTTATATTCTTGTACATAGGGGCAGTATTATAGTAGTTATATTCCTGTACATAGGGGCAGTATTATAGTAGTTATATTCTTGCACATAGGGGCAGTATTACAGTAGTTATATTCTTGTACAGAGGAGCAGTATTATAGTACTTATATTCTTGTACATAGGGGGCAGTATTATAGTAGCTATATTCTTGTATGTAGGAGCAGTATTATAGTAGTTATATTCCTGTACATAGGGGGCAGTATTATAGTAGTTATATTCTTGTACATAGGGGGCAGTATTATAGTAGTTATATTCTTGTACATAGGGGACAGTATTATAGTAGTTATATTCCTGTACATAGGGGCAGTATTATAGTAGTTATATTCCTGTACATAGGGAGCAGTATTATAGTAGTTATATTCCTGTACATAGGGAGCAGTATTATAGTAGTTATATTCCTGCACATATGGAGCAATATTATAGTAGTTATATTCCTGTACATAAGGGGCAGTATTATAGTAGTTATATTCTTGTACATAGGGGGCAGTATTGTAGTAGTTATATTCTTGTACACAGGAGCAGTATTATAGTAGTTATATTCTTGTACATAGTGATCAGTATTATAGTAGTTATATTCCTGTACACAGGAACAGTATTATAGTAGTTATATTCTTGTACATAGGGATCAGTATTATAGTAGTTATATTCTTGTACACAGGAGCAGTATTATAGTGGTTGTATTCTTGTACATAGGGGCAGTATTATAGTAGTTATATTCTTGTACATTGTGGACAGTATTATAGTAGTTATATTCTTGTACACAGGAGCAGTATTATAGTAGTTATATTCTTGTACATAGGGGGCAGTATTATAGTAGTTATATTCTTGTACATATGGAGCAATATTATAGTAGTTATATTCTTGTACATTGTGGGCAGTATTGTAGTAGTTATATTCTTGTACACAGGAGCAGTATTATAGTAGTTATATTCTTGTACATAGGGGGCTGTATTATAGTAGTTATATGCTTGTACATAGGGGGCAGTATTGTAGTAGTTATATTCTTGTACACAGGAGCAGTATTATAGTAGTTATATTCTTGTACATAGGGGGCAGTATTATAGTAGTTATATTCTTGTACATAGGGGGCAGTATTATAGTAGTTATATTCTTGTACATAGGGGGCAGTATTGTAGTAGTTATATTCTTGTACATAGGGGGCAGTATTGTAGTAGTTATATTCTTGTACATAGAGGGCAGTATTATAGTAGATATATTCTTGTACATAGGAGCAGTATTATAGTAGTTATATTCCTGTACATATGGAGCAATATTATAGTAGTTATATTCTTGTACATTGTGGGCAGTATTATAGTAGTTATATTCTTGTACACAGAAGCAGTATTATAGTAGTTATATTCTTGTACATAGGGAGCAGTATTATAGTAGTTATATTCCTGTACATAGGGAGCAGTATTATAGTAGTTATATTCCTGTACATATGGAGCAATATTATAGTAGTTATATTCTTGTACATTGTGGGCAGTATTGTAGTAGTTATATTCTTGTACACAGGAGCAGTATTATAGTAGTTATATTCTTGTACATAGGGGGCAGTATTATAGTAGTTATATGCTTGTACATAGGGGGCAGTATTGTAGTAGTTATATTCTTGTACACAGGAGCAGTATTATAGTAGTTATATTCTTGTACACAGGGGGCAGTATTATAGTAGTTATATTCTTGTACATAGGGGGCAGTATTATAGTAGTTATATTCTTGTACATAGGGGGCAGTATTGTAGTAGTTATATTCTTGTACATAGGGGGCAGTGTTGCAGTAGTTATATTCTTGTACACAGGAGCAGTATTATAGTAGTTATACTCTTGTACATAGGGGGCAGTATTATAGTAGTTATATTCCTGTACATATGGAGCAGTATTATAGTAGTTATATTCTTGTACATAGGGGGCAGTATTAGAGTAGTTATATTCCTGTACATAGGGGCAGTATTATAGTAGTTATATTCCTGTACATAGGGGACAGTATTATAGTAGTTATATTCTTGTACATAGGGGGCAGTATTATAGTAGCCATATTCTTGTACATAGGGGGCAGTATTATAGTAGTTATATTCTTGTACATAGGGGGCAGTATTGTAGTAGTTATATTCTTGTACATAGGGGGCAGTATTGTAGTAGTTATATTCTTGTACACAGGAGAAGTATTATAGTAGTTATATTCTTGTACATAGGGGGCAGTATTATAGTAGTTATATTCCTGTACATATGGAGCAGTATTATAGTAGTTATATTCTTGTACATAGGGGGCAGTATTATAGTAGTTATATTCCTGTACATGGGGGCAGTATTATAGTAGTTATATTCCTGTACATAGGGAGCAGTATTATAGTAGTTATATTCCTGTACATAGGGAGCAGTATTATAGTAGTTATATTCTTGTACATAGGGAGCAGTATTATAGTAGTTATATTCTTGTACATAGGGGCAGTATTATAGTAGTTATATTCTTGTATATAGGATCAGTATTATTGTAGTTATATTCTTGTACATAGGGGGCAGAATTGTAGTAGTTATATTCTTGTACATAGGGGGCAGTATTGTAGTAGTTATATTCTTGTACACAGGAGAAGTATTATAGTAGTTATATTCTTGTACATAGGGGGCAGTATTATAGTAGTTATATTCCTGTACATATGGAGCAGTATTATAGTAGTTATATTCTTCTACATAGGGGGCAGTATTATAGTAGTTATATTCCTGTACATAGGGGCAGTATTATAGTAGTTATATTCCTGTACATAGGGAGCAGTATTATAGTAGTTATATTCCTGTACATAGGGAGCAGTATTATAGTAGTTATATTCTTGTACATAGGGGCAGTATTATAGTAGGTATATTCTTGTATATAGGATCAGTATTATAGTAGTTATATTCTTGTACGTAGGGGCAGTATTATAGTAGTTATATTCTTGCACATAGGAGGCAGTATTATAGTAGCCATATTCTTGTACATAGGAGCAGTATTATAGTAGTTATATTCCTGTACATAGGAGCAATATTATAGTAGTTATATTCTTGTACATAGGGGGCAGTATTACAGTAGTTATATTCTTGTACATAGGGGCAGTATTATAGTAGTTATATTCCTGTACATTGGGGCAGTATTATAGTAGTTATATTCTTGCACATAGGGGCAGTATTACAGTAGTTATATTCTTGTACAGAGGAGCAGTATTATAGTACATATATTCTTGTACATAGGGGGCAGTATTATAGTAGCTATATTCTTGTATATAGGAGCAGTATTATAGTAGTTATATTCCTGTACATAGGGGGCAGTATTATAGTAGTTATATTCTTGTACATAGGGGGCAGTATTATAGTAGTTATATTCTTGTACATAGGGGACAGTATTATAGTAGTTATATTCCTGCACATAGGGGCAGTATTATAGTAGTTATATTCCTGTACATAGGGAGCAGTATTATAGTAGTTATATTCCTGTACATAGGGAGCAGTATTATAGTAGTTATATTCCTGTACATATGGAGCAATATTATAGTAGTTATATTCCTGTACATAGGGGGCAGTATTATAGTAGTTATATTCTTGTACATAGGGGGCAGTATTGTAGTAGTTATATTCTTGTACACAGGAGCAGTATTATAGTAGTTATATTCTTGTACATAGGGATCAGTATTATAGTAGTTATATTCCTGTACACAGGAGCAGTATTATAGTAGTTATATTCTTGTACATAGGGGGCAGTATTACAGTAGTTACATTCTTGTACATAGGAGCAGTATTGTAGTAGTTATATTCCTGTACATAGGGGGCAGTATTATAGTAGTTATATTCTTGTACATAGGGGGCAGTATTATAGTAGTTATATTCTTGTACATAGGGGACAGTATTATAGTAGTTATATTCTTGTACATAGGGGACAGTATTATAGTAGCTATATTCCTGTACATAGGGGCAGTATTATAGTAGTTATATTCCTGTACATAGGGAGCAGTATTATAGTAGTTATATTCCTGTACATATGGAGCAATATTATAGTAGTTATATTCTTGTACATTGTGGGCAGTATTGTAGTAGTTATATTCTTGTACACAGGAGCAGTATTATAGTAGTTGTATTCTTGTACATAGGGGCAGTATTATAGTAGTTATATTCTTGTACATTGTGGACAGTATTATAGTAGTTATATTCTTGTACAAAGGAGCAGTATTATAGTAGTTATATTCTTGTACATAGGGGGCAGTATTATAGTAGTTATATTCTTCTACATATGGAGCAATATTATAGTAGTTATATTCTTGTACATTGTGGGCAGTATTGTAGTAGTTATATTCTTGTACATAGGAGCAGTATTATAGTAGTTATATTCCTGTACATATGGAGCAATATTATAGTAGTTATATTCTTGTACATTGTGGGCAGTATTATAGTAGTTATATTCTTGTACACAGAAGCAGTATTATAGTAGTTATATTCTTGTACATAGGGAGCAGTATTATAGTAGTTATATTCCTGTACATAGGGAGCAGTATTATAGTAGTTATATTCCTGTACATATGGAGCAATATTATAGTAGTTATATTCTTGTACATTGTGGGCAGTATTGTAGTAGTTATATTCTTGTACACAGGAGCAGTATTATAGTAGTTATATTCTTGTACATAGGGGGCAGTATTATAGTAGTTATATGCTTGTACATAGGGGGCAGTATTGTAGTAGTTATATTCTTGTACACAGGAGCAGTATTATAGTAGTTATATTCTTGTACATAGGGGGCAGTATTATAGTAGTTATATTCTTGTACATAGGGGGCAGTATTATAGTAGTTATATTCTTGTACATAGGGGGCAGTATTGTAGTAGTTATATTCTTGTACATAGGGGGCAGTGTTGTAGTAGTTATATTCTTGTACACAGGAGCAGTATTATAGTAGTTATACTCTTGTACATAGGGGGCAGTATTATAGTAGTTATATTCCTGTACATATGGAGCAGTATTATAGTAGTTATATTCTTGTACATAGGGGGCATTATTAGAGTAGTTATATTCCTGTACATAGGGGCAGTATTGTAGTAGTTATATTCCTGTACATAGGGGACAGTATTATAGTAGTTATATTCTTGTACATAGGGGGCAGTATTATAGTAGTTATATTCTTGTACATAGGGGACTGTATTACAGTAGTTATATTCCTGTACATAAGGGCAGTATTATAGTAGTTATATTCCTGTACTTAGGGAGCAGTATTATAGTAGTTATATTCTTTACGTAGAAGCAGTATTATAGTAGTTATATTCCTGTACATAGGGGCAGTATTATAGTAGTTATATTTCTGTACATAGGAGCAGTATTATAGTAGTTATATTCTTGTACATAGGGGGCAGTATTATAGTAGTTATATTCTTGTACATAGGGGCAGTATTATAGTAGTTATATTCTTGTACATAGAAGCAGTATTATAGTAGTTATATTCCTGTACATAGGGAGCAGTATTATAGTAGTTATATTCCTGTACATAGGGGGCAGTATTATAGTAGTTATATTCCTGTACATAGGGGCAGTATTATAGTAGTTATATTCCTGTACATAGGGGCAGTATTATAGTAGTTATATTCTTGTATATAGGGGGCAGTATTATAGTAGTTATATTCTTGTACATAGGGGACAGTATTATAGTAGTTATATTCCTGCACATAGGGGCAGTATTATAGTAGTTATATTCCTGTACATAGGGAGCAGTATTATAGTAGTTATATTCCTGTACATAGGGAGCAGTATTATAGTAGTTATATTCCTGTACATATGGAGCAATATTATAGTAGTTATATTCCTGTACATAGGGGGCAGTATTATAGTAGTTATATTCTTGTACATAGGGGGCAGTATTGTAGTAGTTATATTCTTGTACACAGGAGCAGTATTATAGTAGTTATATTCTTGTACATAGGGATCAGTATTATAGTAGTTATATTCCTGTACACAGGAGCAGTATTATAGTAGTTATATTCTTGTACATAGGGGGCAGTATTACAGTAGTTACATTCTTGTACATAGGAGCAGTATTGTAGTAGTTATATTCCTGTACATAGGGGGCAGTATTATAGTAGTTATATTCTTGTACATAGGGGGCAGTATTATAGTAGTTATATTCTTGTACATAGGGGACAGTATTATAGTAGTTATATTCTTGTACATAGGGGACAGTATTATAGTAGTTATATTCTTGTACATAGGGGGCATTATTAGAGTAGTTATATTCCTGTACATAGGGGCAGTATTGTAGTAGTTATATTCCTGTACATAGGGGACAGTATTATAGTAGTTATATTCTTGTACATAGGGGACTGTATTACAGTAGTTATATTCCTGTACATAAGGGCAGTATTATAGTAGTTTTATTCCTGTACTTAGGGAGCAGTATTATAGTAGTTATATTCTTTACGTAGAAGCAGTATTATAGTAGTTATATTCCTGTACATAGGGGCAGTATTATAGTAGTTATATTTCTGTACATAGGAGCAGTATTATAGTAGTTATATTCTTGTACATAGGGGGCAGTATTATAGTAGTTATATTCTTGTACATAGGGGCAGTATTATAGTAGTTATATTCTTGTACATAGAAGCAGTATTATAGTAGTTATATTCCTGTACATAGGGAGCAGTATTATAGTAGTTATATTCCTGTACATAGGGGGCAGTATTATAGTAGTTATATTCCTGTACATAGGGGCAGTATTATAGTAGTTATATTCCTGTACATAGGGGCAGTATTATAGTAGTTATATTCTTGTATATAGGAGCAGTATTATAGTAGTTATATTCCTGTACATAGGGGCAGTATTATAGTAGTTATATTCCTGTACATAGGGAGCAGTATTATAGTAGTTATATTCTTGTACATAGAAGCAGTATTATAGTAGTTATATTCCTGTACATAGGGGCAGTATTGTAGTAGTTATATTCTTGTACATAGGAGCAGTATTATAGTAGTTATATTCTTGTACATAGGGGGCAGTATTATAGTAGTTATATTCTTGTACATAGGGGGCAGTATTATAGTAGTTATATTCTTGTACATAGGGGGCAGTATTGTAGTAGTTATATTCTTGTACATAGGGGGCAGTGTTGTAGTAGTTATATTCTTGTACACAGGAGCATTATTATAGTAGTTATACTCTTGTACATAGGGGGCAGTATTATAGTAGTTATATTCCTGTACATATGGAGCAGTATTATAGTAGTTATATTCTTGTACATAGGGGGCAGTATTAGAGTAGTTATATTCCTGTACATAGGGGCAGTATTATAGTAGTTATATTCCTGTACATAGGGTACAGTATTATAGTAGTTATATTCTTGTACATAGGGGGCAGTATTATAGTAGTTATATTCTTGTACATAGGGGACTGTATTACAGTAGTTATATTCCTGTACATAAGGGCAGTATTATAGTAGTTATATTCCTGTACTTAGGTAGCAGTATTATAGTAGTTATATTCTTTACGTAGGAGCAGTATTATAGTAGTTATATTCCTGTACATAGGGGCAGTATTATAGTAGTTATATTTCTGTACATAGGAGCAGTATTATAGTAGTTATATTCTTGTACATAGGGGGCAGTATTATAGTAGTTATATTCTTGTGTATAGGAGCAGTATTATAGTAGTTATATTCTTGTACACAGAAGCAGTATTATAGTAGTTATATTCTTGTACATAGAAGCAGTATTATAGTAGTTATATTCCTGTACATAGGGGGCAGTATTATAGTAGTTATATTCCTGTACATTGGGGCAGTATTATAGTAGTTATATTCTTGTACATAGGAGCAGTATTATAGTAGTTATATTCCTGTACATAGGGGCAGTATTATAGTAGTTATATTCCTGTACATAGGGAGCAGTATTATAGTAGTTATATTCTTGTACATAGAAGCAGTATTATAGTAGTTATATTCCTGTACATAGGTGCAGTGTTATAGTAGTTATATTCCTGTACATAGGAGCAGTATTATAGTAGTTATATTCTTGTACATAGGAGCAGTATTATAGTAGTTATATTCCTGTACATAGGGGCAGTATTATAATATTTATATTCTTGTACATAGGGGTAGTATTATAGTAGTTATATTCTTGTACATAGGAGCAGTATTATATTAGTTATATTCTTGTACATAGGAGCAGTATTATAGTAGTTATATTCCTGTACATAGGGAGCAGTATTATAGTAGTTATATTCTTGTACATAGAAGCAGTATTATAGTAGTTATATTCTTGTACATAGGGGGCAGTATTATAGTAGTGATATTCTTGTACGGAGGAGCAGTATTATAGTAGTTATATTCCTGTACATAGGGAGCAGTATTATAGTAGTTATATTCCTGTACATATGGAGCAGAATTATAGTAGTTATATTCTTGTACGTAGGGGGCAGTATTATAGTAGCTATATTCCTGTACATAGGTGCAGTATTATAGTAGTTATATTCCTGTACATAGGGAGCAGTATTATAGTACTTATATTCTTGTACATAGGAGCAGTAATATAGTAGTTATATTCTTGTACATAGGAGCAGTATTATAGTAGTTATATTCCTGTACATAGGAGCAGTATTATAGTAGTTATATTCTTGTACATAGGAGCAGTATTATAGTAGTTATATTCCTGTACATAGGGAGCAGTATTATAGTAGTTATATTCTTGTACATAGAAGCAGTATTATAGTAGTTATATTCCTGTACATAGGGGCAGTGTTATAGTAGTTATATTCCTGTACATAGGGGCAGTATTATAGTATTTATATTCTTGTACATAGGAGCAGTATTATAGTAGTTATATTCCTGTACATAAGGAGCAGTATTATAGCAGTTATATTCTTGTACATAGGAGCAGTATTATAGTAGTTATATTCCTGTACATAGGGGCAGTATTATAGTAGTTATATTCCTGTACATAGGGAGCAGTATTATAGTAGTTATATTCTTGTACATAGGAGCAGTATTATAGTAGTTGTATTCTTGTACATAGGAGCAGTATTATAGTTGTTATATTCCTGTACATAGGGAGCAGTATTATAGTAGTTATATTCTTGTACATAGAAGCAGTATTATAGTAGTTATATTCTTGTACATAGGGGGCAGTATTATAGTAGTTATATTCTTGTACGTAGGAGCAGTATTATAGTAGTTATATTCCTGTACATAGGGAGCAGTGTTATAGTAGTTATATTCCTCTACATAGGGACAGTATTATAGTAGTTCTTTTCTTGACCATAGGAGCAGTATTATAGTAGTTATATTCTTGTACATAGGGGGCAGTATTATAGTAGTTATATTCTTGTACATAGGGGGCAGTATTATAGTAGTTATATTCTTGTACATAGGGGGCAGTATTATAGTAGTCATATTCTTGTACATAGTTGGCAGTATTATAGTAGTTATATTATTGTACATAGGAGCAGTATTATAGTAGTTATATTCTTGTACATAGGGGGCAGTATTATAGTAGTTATATTCCTGTACATAGGGGGCAGTATTATAGTAGTTATATTCTTGTACATAGTTGGCAGTATTATAGTAGTTATATTATTGTACATAGGAGCAGTATCATAGTAGTTATATTCTTGTACATAGGGGGCAGTATTATAGTAGTTATATTCTTGTACAAAGGGGGCAGTATTATAGTAGTTATATTCTTGTACATAGGGGGCAGTATTATAGTAGTTATATTCTTGTACATAGGAGCAGTATTATAGTAGTTATATTCTTGTACATAGGGGGCAGTATTATAGTAGTTATATTCTTGTACATAGGGGGCAGTATTATAGTAGTTATATTCTTGTACATAGTTGGCAGTATTATAGTAGTTATATTATTGTACATAGGAGCAGTATTATAGTAGTTATATTCTTGTACATAGGGAGCAGTATTATAGTAGTTATATTCTTGTACATAGGGAGCAGTATTATAGTAGTTATATTCTTGTACATAGGGGGCAGTATTATAGTAATTATATTCTTGTACATAGGAGCAGTATTATAGTAGTTATATTCTTGTACATACGGGGCTGTATTATAGTAGTTATATTCTTGTACATAGGGAGCAGTATTATAGTAGTTATATTCTTGTACATAGGAGCAGTATTATAGTAGTTATATTCTTGTACATATGGAGCAGTATTATAGTAGTTATATTCTTGTACACAGGAGAAGTATTATAGTAGTTACATTCCTGTATATAGGGGGCAGTATTATAGTAGTTATATTCTTGTACATAGGGGGCAGTATTATAGTAGTTATATTCTTGTACATAGCAGCAGTATTATAGTAGTTATATTCTTGTACATAGGGGCAGTATTATAGTAGTTATATTCTTGTACATAGGGGCAGTATTATAGTAGTTATATTCTTGTACATAGGGGACAGTATTATAGTAGTTATATTCTTGTACATAGGGGCAGTATTATAGTAGTTATATTCTTGTACATAGGAGCAGTATTATAGTAGTTATATTCTTGTACATAGGGGCAGTATTATAGTAGTTATATTCTTGTACATAGGGGGCAGTATTATAGTAGTTATATTCTTGTACATAGTTGGCAGTATTATAGTAGTTATATTACAGAAGATTAGATTAATAGTTTCTCCATAAAATCATCACAGTGTAACAAACTCATGATCTGACACGTCTCAATAGTAACAAACAATACGCTCTTAATCATAGTCCACTATATCAGTAGTATTTCGCCTTTATGGTCAGTGTTACAGTAATTAGTGATTTTGCAGTGATGATATTCAGTTTATTGATTTATTGTAACATATTAATGAAGTGACTTGCTGAATACAGAGAACGTTTCATGCACAGACCTGTGTCACCCGGCCCCCATCGGTTTCCGCACAGCTGAAGGTTGGTGTCGATATTTCCATTGCGGAGTGACATGTACCCAGGTTTCATTTTGGGAACGCTGCCACAATAAACAGCAACGGAGGCTCTGAAGTTGGCTGCAATTATAAAATGACCAAAGAGAATGTTTATTCAGGGCCGATCTTTCATCGTCTGGGGACATTCCTAATTATCGCCCCATTGTCTAATCCATTAGAACAGCTATTACACAAGACATCCCAGCGACGGACGCACGCTTAGCTTTGTCCCCATCAATGTAGTATAGATCGTGTTACAGTTTTCGGATCACGTTGTGTGAATGGTGGGGTCTAGGGCAGAATCGTGTACCTATTATATAGTGATTTATAATATGAATATGTTTAAAAATCTTTACATGGCTTCCTTTTACACAGTGATAAGTAACATGGTAAAATTCTGTCTACCAGCAGCTGCCACTAGGGGGAGCTCACGGCATTGGATTGTATGCAGTTCCACATGCACTGCAATCCCCCTAGTGGCGGCTCTAAGAATTGTTGCCTTTATCTTTTTATTTATCTAGAGAGTTATAGATTGTAACCAGTTCTATACTAAGTGGTTCCATGCATAATATATAGTGTTTCATTTCTATAAGAAGTTGAATCTAACCAGCTGTCCTCCCTTGCTGCAGTATGAGTGCAGGAATAAGGTTGTTAGAAAAAAAAATATTAAAACTGTATCAGACCCCGGAACGTTTGATTACCCTGTCTCACGGCTTGTCGGTGAACAGTGACTAGCATCACACTTACTATCTCATGTGAACAATGCCGAGCAAACATGCAGCAGTAAGAGATGCTGAAGTGTAAAGTATTTAATTTTTTTTTTAAAACTCACCAGATGTCACTTAAAGATGACAACTTTAACCATTTGCAATCCAGCATAGAAAGATGAAAAGCAGGAAGGAACATAAATAGCAAAAATGAGAATTTGCAGGGATATATATATGGGTGTACATTTTATAGTAGAAGAAAAGGGGGTGTTATCGCCTGTGAAATTAGAATAATGAATCCATCTGTTTAACAGAAATTCCAAGAGTCAAATATCACTAGGAAAACTGCAAATGCTCTGCAGGATAGAAATACTCATCCCATCTTTTACTGTGTTCACATCCAAAGCTGCAGTCAAAAGAATGTATATCAGTGCTGCCCCCTGCTGGATCACTGACGAACATTGTTACATCAATTTATATAACTTTTTTGAGCTTACAGGAGACTGTGCTCACACCAGGAACATTAGCGCACTTTACTTTGGTGCCACCACCCTATATATATATATATATATATATATATAAATATATAAATGTATATATCACACTGCAATGTCCAGACACAACAGTAGTGCCAAGCTCAACCATTGTGTCCACCATAAAGAATTACCCAGCTGTGCTAATAAAACACTCACCTAGTAGTACCCATTTTAAAGGTTATTGATATCACACTGCCAATGTAAAAATGCCCTACAATCAGGCTCGTGTTCCTTCTCTCCACTAACAGGAAGATTCCAGCAACCGGAGCTTCCAGAAGACAGCAGAATTTTAAATGCAGCTCTGACTGTGACCAGAGAATAAAATTTAATGTAGCTGTAGAACTATTAGGCTATGTTCACTTGTTGCGTTTTTGCTGTATTTTTTTTCTGCAGGCAAAACTTGCTCTCTTGGCAGTAAAGAAGCTGCTGGAAAAAAAACAGCTTTTTGCTGAGTTTTTTGCTTCTTTTTTTTGCTGCGTTTTTCATGTTGATACAGTTTAGTGCCTGTTTTAATGAGTTTTCTGCACCAAAAACACAGCAAAACCTGATACCTGTGGTTTTTTTGGTGCTTTTTTTGCACTTACTCATTGCTTTCTATGGGTAAAAAACGCTGAAAGAAGTGACATGCTGCAGTTTTCAAAAACACAGCAGGTTTCCAACTCAGTCAGGGAAAAAAAAGTGTGTGCATAGCTCATAGCTTTTGCTGGTACTGTAAAACGCAGCTTTGCATGAAATTTGCATGAAAAACGCAATGTGTGAAAATAGCCTTTGCATACAATGTTTCTCATCTATTACTAGTCATAGCGGACCACCAGCCCAGCCCCCACGCTTCATACCTGCTGTAAAATCATTGTGTGTCATTGTGTCACCAGCGGGTTTGTGGTTTTCCGTCAAAGAACGACTTGTGCAGGACGCCTCTTGTCATTATGAACTTCCATAAATTCCTAAAAGAAATGAAGAGGAAATCAGTAAGAATGATCAGACCCCATAGACTTCACCGTAATCAGATCTGGGCTACTAAAGTGAATGATGGACTTCACCAAGCCAACGAGAAGTCACATATGTAGCAATGGACGGGAATGACATTTGCAATAGTTGGGAACAGTATGGACTCCAAACTGAAACGTTTTACCTAAATTGATACATTGTAACAAACTTGAAAGCTAAGGACATTTTTTTCCTTAATTGCTTGTATTTTAGGCACTGATTTTTGCAGCTATGCTTCTATCACTGAGGATTGTCTAGAGCTGTATGGACACAAATAACCTTCATCAATGAGATATATTGAGAGTTAGGACAGGCTCCCAGTCTCTGCATGTATGAATATCGTTCACAGTGACAGCAAGCAGAGATTTTGAAAATAGAGCGAAATAAAAACATAAAACTATATTAAAAGTTGTAAAACTCTTATTTATGTGCAGGGGAGTTTTAATTCGGGCTGTATTCCTCGAGACCACAGTCCGTCGCTCGGGATGCTTGGATATGAAGTGCTGTATGTTATGGCTTTGTGAACCTGTTGTGAGTCCCCCTGTAAACATTGACAGAGCGACACGCACTAAGGAAACGGAGCATACAATTTCTACACAGCACAATGAGCTTCCCAGTACTCGAAGGGTGTAGTTTTTTTCCATTGCAGAACTTAAAGACACAGTAATCTAATTTTTAAAAACTTTCCGATAAGAATCTTTTAGTCCAGATTCTCCAATACTCTGGATAATCAACTAGACATACAAAAGTGTTACATATTAACTTAGTCCAGTTCAAGTCCAACCTAAAGTTTCTTTCTTGTAACTTTGTGTCTTTTCATCTACTTCTTCCCCTCTGTTCATTCAGCTTCACAGATCTTAATGGGCGCTCCTATTCTTATCTGATAAAAACGACATATCTCGCAGCACCCTGCTCCTCCTCAGTGCTGCAGGTCGCTCCTTCTTCTCTTCTGTATGCTCCCTGGTAGAGATAAATCTCTACATGAGCCATTTTTATTTATATGGATGAGGTGATCATTGATCACTTTGGATGTAGTGAATGGGACTCTTTATTAAACCAATGTTCATTACTATTCACAAATTTAGTTGGTGGCTCATGGGGATCTTCGGAGCATGATTATGCTTTCCCCGGCATGCATAGTAGAGCTGAGCATAGAACAGCTGAGCTGCAGATGTTTTATTAGATAGGGACATAGGGGCATCTGCAGCTAGTATCTTCAGCATAGCATATCTAATCTGTGTTTATAATCCGGCTGTCATATGTCAGAGTCATTAGGTGCATCTGAGCATCCTCGACAGCATTGCAACAAATGGAGAATGGATCCAGTGGAAACGGAGGGTAAAGAGAGTCCTCATGGGTCATCATTGGGGGGGTGAATAATGCAAATCAGTACAGATTGAAAAATAGGTTATATTGGCACAGAATGTACAGAAAGCTGAGACCACATCATGATTTTGGAAATAACCTTTCTTTTAAAGGGTCACAAAAACTGGAAAGAAGAAAATAAAACAAACAAAGCAAAGATTGTACGAGCCGTAAGTAAGGCAGCCGGCAGCAGCCCACCAGATGACCCGCACCAGAGATTATGTCCTCCATGTTCAGTTTGGGACCAATGAAGGGGAGAAGATATGGGTCCATTCAAGAACAGTTTTAAATGTTGACAAACTGGGAAAAGACGGACTCCAAAATCCCTGGGCAAATTAAAACCACCATGTACTATATGGCTAGTATGGTGGTATTATTTGAGAATTAGATATTATATGGTAAATGAATAGCAGTATAATAATGGAACTATAGTGCGGTTTTATGTGAGCTGTTAAGGGAGTATTATTTGGATGCTACATATTATTTTGGGTACTGTAAATGGGTATTATCTGGGCTGTACGTTGCTGCATAATATTGGTACTATATGGCAGTATATTGGCTGAGATTCTGTGTTACCACTCCCGAAAATGGCCATTTTCAGACAAGTGTATTATGGCACTATAGATACAGATGCAATTCCGCACCAAACCTCAGGTCTAAGGACCCAAATTGATAGATTCATAGATCTCTGTAAAGCAGTCAGTACAGATTTTGGTTGTCAGTGGTTCAGGAGATTACTTCATGTTTTTTTTTTCACATTTCCATTATTAAATTAGAGAAACAAGGTAACAGAAGTGAAGGAAATCTTAGATAAGAGTTTACTGTGTTTTTTTTTTTCTTTTGTGGTCTTGTTATCTGTGACAACCACCGAGTCAGAAATGAGCTCAACGCAGTTGTCAGTTCCTTTCTATGCTCCCCTTGATTGGTTTTACACAATATATTGCTCGAGAGGGGGCGACAGTGTGATGTGTGCTCGTTTCTTAATCATGAAGATGGTGTCATTCAAAGGAAAATAGCGATTTAGCTAAACCTAATGTACAAAAAGTCTTGATCTTGAATATTAGTGGTGGTTGCCCTTTAAGCCTTTATCTTTAAATTGACCCTTTAAACTTTAATGTTATAAATGCCTGCCATTGAAAGGAATGATCCTCACTGACCCTCGTTCCTCCATCATATTATTCGGTCCCTTTCTTTTGCTATGGTCGTCACTGTAAGGAAACATTCACTATGTCATGTCGGGACAAATCTCCTCCAACATTAATCAATGTTATACAACTGTTTGCCTCGTGTCCCGGCCTTGGTGGCAGCGTTCCCCCTTGTAGATGGCACATGATGCCCGGGGTTTTGGATAGCACTTGCCCTCCCGGGAGTTGGCACCAGATCTCCATTAGCAGAACAAACAGACGTATGGCTGCAGCACCTGCGCTGGGCTCAGATACGTCACCCGGGTGTACGATGTTCATCCCTCCGGAACACAATAAACAATTATTGCAACCGCAGTAAATAAAACCAGCGTTACGGATACATTTAGACCGGTTATTAGTCAACTGGAGAGTTTGGCCGAGACGGACAACAAATAAACAGAAATAAACCAGTGTCGCTTACAGGAAAGTTCCCGACACTTTATAGTGCTGCTCGAGGCAGAACCTTTACGTCATACAACAAAATAACAAGTCATTTTATAACAATCCGCGCAGTCAACGTAAAAGAAGCAAAATGTTACTTTTTTTTAACTTTCTCTAATGAGTTTTAATTTCTCACCATTTTCAAGATTGCTGCTTGTTATGGAAGTGAATGGAAACATTAGTGTTTACACCCAGAGATTGAAAACCAAACGTCAGTGCAAAGATTCACTGGTGACAATGTAACACTGGTCCTCAGTGGATCCCTCCGGATCACCAGATTAGAAAGGTTGTGAAGTGTAGTAATATACAGAGCAGGGGCTTAAGGGACCGGCAGCCGATCTGTGCACGGTCCATACAAAAAATACTAACAAAAGGATAGAGAAGTATCAAACTATAAAAGATGTATAACAATCTGATCATAGCAAGGTGTCAGGAGAAGGTATGGAGGTACTGTGGATATCGCTGTTATTATGGGGGCACTGTGGATGTCGCTGTTATTATGGGAGCACTGTGGATATCACTGTTATTATGGGAGCACTGTGGATATCACTGTTATTATGGGAGCACTGTGGATATCACTGTTATTATGGGAGCACTGTGGATGTCACTGTTATTATGGAGCACTGTGGATGTCGCTGTTATTATGGGAGCACTGTGGATATCGCTGTTATTATGGGAGCACTGTGGATATCGCTGTTATTATGGGAGCACTGTGGATATCACTGTTATTATGGGGGCACTGTGGATATCATTGTTATTATGGGGGCACTGTGGATATCATTGTTATTATGGGGCACTGTGGATATCACTGTTATTATGGGGGCACTGTGGATATCATTGTTATTATGGGAGCACTGTGGATGTCACTGTTATTATGGGGGCACTGTGGATGTCACTG
This sequence comes from Phyllobates terribilis, assembly GCF_046119375.1. Classification (NCBI taxonomy): domain Eukaryota; kingdom Metazoa; phylum Chordata; class Amphibia; order Anura; family Dendrobatidae; genus Phyllobates; species Phyllobates terribilis. Next base: position 671,401,669 of record NW_027362763.1, on the reverse strand, counting down.
TTATTATGGGGGCACTGTGGATGTCACTGTTATTATGGGAGCACTGTGGATGTCACTGTTATTATGGGGGCACTGTGGATGTCACTGTTATTATGGGAGCACTGTGGATATCACTGTTATTATGGGAGCACTGTGGATATCACTGTTATTATGGGAGCACTGTGGATATCACTGTTATTATGGAGGCACTGTGGATGTCGCTGTTATTATGGGGCCACTGTGAATATCGCTGTTATTATGGGGGCACTGTGGATATCATTGTTATTATGGGAGCACTGTGGATGTCACTGTTATTATGGGGGCACTGTGGATATCATTGTTATTATGGGAGCACTGTGGATATCACTGTTATTATGGGGGCACTGTGGATGTCGCTGTTATTATGGGGCCACTGTGAATATCGCTGTTATTATGGGGGCACTGTGGATATCATTGTTATTATGGGAGCACTGTGGATGTCACTGTTATTATGGGGGCACTGTGGATATCATTGTTATTATGGGAGCACTGTGGATATCACTGTTATTATGGGGGCACTGTGGATGTCGCTGTTATTATGGGGGCACTGTGAATATCGCTGTTATTATGGGGGCACTGTGGATATCACTGTTATTATGGGGCACTGTGGATATCACTGTTATTATGGGGGCACTGTGGATGTGGCTGTTATTATGGGGCACTGTGGATATCACTGTTATTATGGGGGCACTGTGGATATCACTGTTATTATGGGGGCACTGTGAATATAGCTGTTATTATGGGGCATTGTAGATGTCGCTGTTATAATGGGGACACTGTGGATGTTGCGGTTATGGGGCACTGTGGATATCACTGTTATTATGGGAGCACTGTGGATGTCGCTGTTATTATGGGGGCACTGTGGATATCACTGTTATGGGGCACTGTGGATATCGCTGTTATTATGGGGGCACTGTGGATGTCACTGTTATTATGGGAGCACTGTGGATATCACTGTTATTATGGGGCACTGTGAATATAGCTGTTATTATGGGGCATTGTAGATGTCGCTGTTATAATGGGGACACTGTGGATGTTGCGGTTATGGGGCACTGTGGATATCACTGTTATTATGGGGGCACTGTGGATATCGCTGTTATTATGGGGGCACTGTGGATGTCACTGTTATTATATCGCTATTGTTATTATTATTATTTTATTATTTATTATTATAGTGCCATCTATTCCATGGCGCTTTACATGTGATAGGGATATACATAGCAAAAACATTTACATAATCTTAACAAAACGAGTCAGCGACTGGTACAGGAGGAGCGAGGACCCTGCCCACGAGGGCTCACAGTCTACAAGGGATGGGTGAGGATACAGTAGGTGAGGGTAGAGGAGGTCATCCAGTAATGTGGTGGAGCGGTGGTTACTGCAGGTTGTAGGCTTGTCGGAAGAGGTAGGTCTTCAGCTTTCTTTTGAAGACTTCCATGGTAGGCGAGAGTCTGATGTGTTGGGGTAGAGAATTCCAGAGTAGGGGGGATGCGCGGGAGAAATCTTATATGCGATTGTGGGAGGAGGAGATAAGTGGGGAGTAGAGCAGGAGATCTTGTGAGGATCGGAGGTTGAATGCAGGTAAGTACCGGGAGACTAGATCACAGATGTATGGAGGAGACAGGTTAAGGTTTTGAGCTTGAGTCTCTGGGCAATGGGGAGACAGTGAAGGGATTGACAGAGGGGGGAGGCCGGGGAATAGCGGGGGGACAGGTGGATTAGTCGGACAACAGACTTTAGGATAGATTCGAGGGGCGCAAGAGTGTTGGAAGGGAGGCCACAGAGCAGGAGGTTGCAGTAGTCAAGGCGGGAGATGATGAGGGAGTGCACTAGTGTTTTTGCAGAGTCTTTGCTGAGAAATGCATGGATCGGGGAGATATTTTTGAGTTGGAGTCGGCAGGAAGTGGAAAGGGCTTGGATATGTGGTTTGAAGGAGAGATCAGAGTCCAGGGTTACCCCAAGGCAGCGAGCTTGTGGGACTGGGGAGAGTGGACAGCCATTGACGTTGATAGATAGGTCAGATGAGGGATATGAATGAGAGGGTGGAAAGATGATGAACTCTGTTTTATCCATGTTGAGTTTTAGAAATCTGGCAGAGAAGAAGGATGAGATGGCGGACAGACATTGTGGGATTTTGGTTAGTAGGGAGGAGATATCGGGTCCAGAGAGGTGATACTGAAAGCCGTGAGACCATGAGCTGTCCAAGGCCAAAGGTGTAGATGGAGAAGAGCAGGGGTCCTAGAACTGAACCTTGGGGGACACCGACAGATAGGGGGCGAGATGAGGAGGTGGTGTGTGAGTGGGAGACACTGAATGTCCCATCTGTTAGGTATGAGGAGATCCAAGATAGGGCCAAGTCCGTGATGCCAAGAGATGAGAGAATCTGTAGTAAGAGGGAATGGTCCACTGTGTCGAAGGCAGATGACAGGTCCAGAAGGAGGAGGATGGAATAGTGTCGCTTGGATTTGGCGGTTAGTAGGTCGTTGGTGACTTTGGTCAGGGCAGTTTCAGTCGAGTGATGCGGTCGGAAGCCAGATTGTAGGCGGTCAAAGAGGGAACAGGAGGAGAGGTGGGAGGACAGTTCAAGGTGGACATGTTGTTCTAGTAGTTGTGAGGCATAGGGGAGAAGTGATATGGGGCGGTAGCTAGTCAGAGAGGATGGGTCAAGGTAGGGCTTTGTGAGGATGGGTGTGATTGAGGCATGTTTGAAACATGAGGGGAAGACACCGGTTGTTAGTGACAGGTTGAAGAGGTGGGTTAGGGTTGGGATGAAGACTGTGGTAAGGTTAGGGATGAGGTGGGATGGGATTGGGTCAAGTTCGCAGGTGGTGAGGTGTGATTTGGAGAGTAAAGAGGACACTTGACCTTCTGTAATGGTGGAGAAGTGGGGTTTGGAGGAGGAAGGTTGAGTAGATATGAGGAGGGGTTGTGCGGACTTTAGGCAAAAGCTTTATTTTGTTTGTTAATTACTTTGTTATTATGGGGCACTGTGAATATCGCTGTTATTATGGGGCACTATTACTGTTACTATGAGGGCACTGTGGCTGTTACTATGGGGCACTGTGGCTGTTACTATGAGGGCACTGTGAATCTTACTATGGGGGCGCTGTGACATTTGGGATTATGGGTCACTGTAGTTGTCACTGTGTTGTGGGTACCGTGGCTGCAGTATTGGAGGCACCTGGGGTGCGTTTGGGCCTTTTATTCTGCAGTTACCCGGGGTATGTTCTCTCTCCCTCGCCTTTTCTTAGAAGAACACAGTTCCTCGTTAGCGCCATTGTGTTGTGGCGCGGCAGTAAACATGTCATTAAGTCATTACAGGCCGCTGATAATTATACAAATGGCCTCAGCCATTACCTGTAATCTAGATCTCATTTCTCACGTATGGAGGGCTCTGGAAATTCCCGGCTGTAATAACCCGCTATTACAGTATGAACACGTGTTGTAATGCCGTCATACCATGAACGGCCCGGGGATTCCCTGTGGCGGGCACAAAACCCTTCATTATCGAGAAATAGGACACTGCGAGCTAAGGATCTAATTCAATGGAAGTATGTGGACGATTAAGATCCTTCAAGTGTTTTCTATGAAGCCATTAGTTATTTCTGTGTCTAGAATATCCAAAATGGCCGCCATTGTAACGGCCACAAGGCCATGGGACACGTAGCAGCCTCATACCTTTCCTACTAAGCTATTATAGTATGTGGGGCAGGTTTATCTAAATAATGGGGCAGATTAAGCAGATCTGTCTTTACATTAAACCTGTCTTTATTACCCATAGCAACCACAGCGCAGCTTTTCCTTTACCAGAGCAACCAATCAGAGCTCAGTTTTCATGTTACCAGAGCAGTTTAGGAAATGAAAGCTGCGCTGTGACTGGTTGCCATTGGAAACAAAGATTGTTTATTGTTCAGACAGTTTTGAGGCCTGTGGATTCATCGATCACGTGATTCCAGATTTCTAGTAGAATCATGTGATCTGTAATGTAGGTTTCTAGGCAGTTTTCAATCGTGACACATTTTTATATATATATATATTCAGATCACAAAACAAATTTAAATATTAGACAAAGATAACACAAGTAAACATAAAATGCAGTTTTTAAATGTAGGTCTTTATTATTAAGGGAAAAAGAAATCCAAACCTACAGGGTCCTGTGTGAAAAAGTGATTGCCACCTAAACCTAATAACTGGTTGGGCTCTTAGCAGCAACAACTGCAATCAAGCGTTTGCTATAACTGACAATGAGTCTTTACAACTTTCTGGAGGAATTTTGGCCTCTCATCTCTGCAGAATTGTTGTAATTCAGCCACATTGGAGGTTTCCGATCATGAGCCACCTTTTTAAGGTCATGCTACAGCATCTCAATCAGATTAAGGTCAGGACTGTGACTAGGCCACTCCAAAGTCTCAATTTTGTTTTTCTTTAAGCCATTTCAGAAGTGGACTTGCTGGTGTGTTTTGGATCATTGTCCTGCTGCATAACCCAAGTGCGCTTCAGCTTGAGGTCACGGACAGATGGCCGGACTTTCTCCTTCAGGATTTTTTTGGTAGAAAACAGAATTCATGGTTCCATTTACCACAGCAAGTCTTCCAGGTCCTGAAGCAGCAAAACAGCCCCAGACCATCAGGGAGAAGGAGAGAGCGAGAGAGAGAGATCGCTCTCTCTTGCTCTCTTTCACTACCACCACCATATTTTACTGTTGGTATGATGTTCCTTTTCTGAAATGCTGTGTTACGTCTACGCCAGATATAATGGGACATACACCTTCCAAAAAGTTCAACTTTTGTCAATCCACAGAGTATTCTCCCAAAAGTCTTAGCGATCATCAAGATGTTTTCTGGCAAAACTGAGATGAGCCTTTTTGTTCTTTTTGCTCAGCAGTGGTTTTTGTTTTGGAACTCTGCCATGCATGCCATTTTTGCCCAGTCTCTTTGTTATGTTGGAGTCATGAACACTGACCTTAACTGAGGAAAGTGAGGCCTGCAGTTCTTTGGATGTTGTTGTGGGGTCTTTTCTGACCTCTTGGATGAGTCGCTGCTGCGCTCTTGGGGTGATTTTGGTCGGCCGGCCACTCCTGGGAAGTTTCACCACTGTTCCATGTTTTCGCCATTTTGGGGATAATGGCTCTCACTGTGGTTTGCTGGAGTCCCAAAACTTTAAAAATGGCTTTATAACCTTTTCCAGTCTGATAGATCTCAATTACTTTTTCTCATTTGTTCCTGAATTTCTTTGGATCACAGCATGATGTCTAGCTTTTCAGTATCTTTTGGTCTACTTCACTTTGTCAAGCAGGTCCTATATAAGTGATTTCTTGATTGAGAACAGGTGTGGCAGTAATCAGGCCTGTGTGTGTTAATTTATGTTTTAAGCAGGGGGGCAATCACTTTTTCACACAGGGCCCTGTAGGTTTGGATTTCTTTTTCCCTTAATAATAAAGACCTTTATTTAAAAACTGCATTTTGTGGTTATTTGTGTTATCTTTGTCTAATATTTAAATTTGTTTTGTGATCTGAAACATTTAAGTGTGACAAACATGCAAAAGAATAAGAAATCAGGAAGGGGGCAAACACTTTTTCACACCACTTTATACCTCCTTTTTTACAACCTTCCATTCATGATAACCCCATATTGACATCAGACATAACATTATGTCTTACGTCTGGTGAGAGTATATGGAGCGGGCTGAGGAGTTGGGTGCCGACTAGGTGATGTGACCTTGGGGTCCCGAAGGGTTGCCACGGCAGCCAGTAGCCTGCTAAAGACCCCCATGGCTGCCATGTTGGTACACCTGTGAAGCCCAACCACAGGAAGGCCCTCATAGTAGGCCCTGATTTGTTTTAAATATTAGTGTACTGTGATATTACAGTATACAGTACAAGCGATCAAAAATCGCATGTTCAAGTCCTCTATAAGGGCTAAAAAATAGTAAGAAGTACAAAAGTGTTTTTTAAAAATATTTAAAAAAATTAAGAATCTGGATCAGCCTCATTTTCCCATTTTAATAATAAATACCGTACATTAAAAAATAGGCATATTCAGTCTGACTGCATCCGTGAAAATCTGATCTGTAGAAATATAAAATAGTTTAGCTCAAATGGTAAATGCTGTAAAGCAAAAAAAAATAATTGGCAGAATAGTTTTTTTTATGGCTCTTTCAGTAAAAACAAAGCGCAAATATTAAAAATGGCCGATTCAGAAAAAGGTTAATGTTCTATAAGGAATCTGCAGCTCAGAGAAATGACATGCCTGCTTTCTTCTTCTGGTGGAAAAGCTCAGTTCTCCGTGCTGCCACACAGTGCACAATAACAACACCATAAATACCAGTGCCATATAGTGCACAAATAATATCACCACACAGTGCCCAATAACAACACCATAAATACCAGTGCCATAGAGTGCACAAATAATATCACCACACAGTGCCCAATAACAACACCATAAATACCAGTGCCATAGAGTGCACAAATAATATCGCCACAGAGTGCCCCCATAACAACACCATAAATACCAGTGCCATAGAGTGCACAAATAATATCGCCACACAGTGCACAATAACAACACCATAAATACCAATGCCACAGAGTGCACAAATAATATCGCCACACAGTGCACAATAACACCATAAATACCAGTGCCACAGAGTGCACAAATAATATCACCACACAGTGCCCAACAACAACACCATAAATACCAGTGCCATAGAGTGCACAAATAATATCACCACACAGTGCCCAATAACAACACCATAAATACCAATGCCACAGAGTGCACAAATAATATCGCCACACAGTGCACAATAACACCATAAATACCAGTGCCACAGAGTGCACAAATAATATCACCACACAGTGCCCAACAACAACACCATAAATACCAGTGCCATAGAGTGCACAAATAATATCACCACACAGTGCCCAATAACAACACCATAAATACCAATGCCACAGAGTGCACAAATAATATCGCCACACAGTGCACAATAACACCATAAATACCAGTGCAACAGAGTGCACAAATAATATCACCACACAGTGCCCAATAACAACACCATAAATACCAGTGCCATAGAGTGCACAAATAATATCGCCACACAGTGCCCAATAACAACACCATAAATACCAGTGCCATAGAGTGCACAAATAATATCACCACACAGTGCCCAATAACAACACCATAAATACCAGTGTCATAGAGTGCACAAATAATATCACCACACAGTGCCCAATAACAACACCATAAATACCAGTGCCATATATAAATCAAACAATTTCTCCAGACTTAGCCAAAATCATACAACCTGATGGTATCAAACAGTAGTGCCATACTTATCCCCCAAAAGATATAGTGCCCTATTCTGATACAGTACCCAAATCAAATTGCAATATGCTGCAGAAATGACACCATCTTATAGTACCCAAATAATAGTGCCATGCTGTGTACAAGTAATACAAGTCCACCAGGGTCATACAGTGACCAATGATCCAGGGCGACAAATTTATGGCAGCATTTATTTGTAGCTCCTGCGGCTTTGTCTTTGTTCATATCACACTAAGATGTTTAAAGGGGTCCTATAAGAGACCATATAAAGGGGTCCTATAAGAGGCCATATAAAGGGGTCCTATAAGAGACCATATAAAGGGATCCTATAAGAGACCATATAAAGGGGTCCTATAAGAGGCCATATAAAGGGGTCCTGTGGTTTCAGAACCCCAGCCCCCTGGTATCACACTGGTCATGGGGGGTGACCTTCTGCAGCATAGCATGCCATAGCACACTTGCCTGACAAAACTGACGACGTCCACTATTGTTAGACAAGGCTCTTAGTTTCAGATATGAGGGGGCTCATAAGTAAGTGACCCCCAGACACAAGGCAGCCTATTAGTGGGGGTCGTACCTGTCGGAGGTGCCGCTCCTGCTGATGTCAGGCTCAGGGCTGGATATCTGTGTCAGGATCCCGGGATCAGTGTCAGCCTCACACGCTCAGGTGTGTTCTGCATGCCACAGGTGAAGCTGCACATACCACAGGTAAACAGGGCTGCTAGGTAACCGGGCACCTGGGAGCCGCAGTGTGAAGTGTCACTCCTGGGGCCACACACCATTGTTATGTTAATACCACTTGGGTGTCCTTGACAGCATGGGACACAGCAGGAGAGCCAAGATTAACCCTACCCGCACCTTGTCTACCTGAGCGCAGGTGCTGCAGTTGTATCAGAGCACACCATGTGTGATACCGTCTGCTGAGCTGCTGTATCTAAGCTTAATATGCACCATACTGTGGGATAAGCTAATGTATCCAAGCCTATCATGTGTGATACTATCGTATGAGTGGCAGTATTTAACCCCCTCATATGTGATACAGCTGGATAACCTTTGTATCTACTGTTTAATAAAAAGGTGTATCTATATAGGCACAGATAGTACTGCCTTATTGTCTCTCCATGTAAATGATGTAGGCACAGATAGTACTGCCTTCCTTTGTCTCCTTGTAAATGATGTAGGCACAGATAGTACTGCCTTATTGTCTCTCCATGTAAATGATGTAGGCACAGATAGTACTGCCTTATAGTCTCTCCATGTAAATGATGTAGGCACAGATAGTACTGCCTTATTGTCTCTCCATGTAAATGATGTAGGCACAGATAGTACTGCCTTATAGTCTCTCCATGTAAATGATGTAGACACAGATAGTACTGCCTTATTGTCTCTCCATGTAAATGATGTAGACACAGATAGTACTGCCTTCTTTTCTCTCCATGTAAATGATGTAGGCACAGATAGTACTGCCTTCCTCTCTCTCCCTGTAATTAGTTACAGCGTTTTCTCATTTTTGTGTAACATTGGTGCCGCAGGACACCTGTCTCTATGTACTTTTGCCCATATTGCTTTTTCTTCTATTATTTATCCATTTTTGTATACTTTTGGGATATAATGACGGGTTGTGATAAATAGAATTATACTCTTTAGAATATTTGTATTGTTCTTGGTGTTATCCTCTTTTTAGTAGGTTTCTCAATACTTTTACTTCGTTGAGTGCAGTTGAATTAATTTTTTTTTATTTTACAGTGTATGTAAGTTGTCCTTTTACAGACTCTTTGCCCCCTAAGTCACCGATTGGGGGGGGGGGGGGGACTACTTTTTGTGCATTTTAAGCATTGATTCTCTTCTTAATATATGGCACAAAGTATCAAAATCTTTATCCCCTACAGTGCCTGGCAAAAAAAAAAAGAAAAAGGGCCTCATAGCAAAGATTAAAATGGACCATTACGGTAATGAGCTTTGTGCTCACCATTTCCATGACCCCCGGGCTAAGTCCTTGCCCCTTGTTAACAATTCAGTTTCTCTAGTAAAGTGTATCCTGCACAGGTTCTACTGGGACCAAACAGGATTAGCCGCCTCTCTCCAAGGGCCTCATAGCTGAAGGGCAAAAATCTCCATGAGACTAATGACTGAGAGCCCTTTAATAGCCAAAATCTTCCCTCCTGACTCCACACATGGCCCTTGGAATAAATCAACGTGCTCAACGTTCCAGTCAGGAGCCTACAATATTATATTTTCTATAAAAAATCCAGATCCTCCTAGAACTTGTGCAATGAATCAATGATCACATCATGTGACATAGAGTTCCATAGTGTCACTGCTCCAAAACAAAGGAATCCATAGTGTCACTGCTCCAAAACAAAGGAATCCATAGTGTCACTGCTCTTACAGTAAAGAATCCATAGTCTCACAGCTCTTATAGTAAGAATCCATACTGTCACTGCTCTTACAGTAAAGAATCTATAGTCTCACAGCTCTTATAGTAAGAATCCATACTGTCACTGCTCTTACAGTAAAGAATCTATAATCTCACATCTCTTACAGTAAGGATTCCATAGTGTCACTGCTCTTACAGTAAAGAATCTATAGTCTCACATCTCTTACAGTAAGGAGTCTATCGTCTCACAGCTCTTATAGTAAGGAATCTATAGTCTCACTGCTCATACAGTAAGGAATCCATCGTGTCACTGCTCTTACAGTAAATATATCGTCTTACTGCTCTTACAGAAAATAATCTATAGTCTCACAGCTCTTATAGTAAGGAATCCATCGTGTCACTGCTCTTACAGTAAATATATAGTCTTACTGCTCTTACAGCAAATAATCTATAGTCTCACAGCTCTTATAGTAAGGAATCCATAGCGTCACTTCTCTTACAGTAAAGAATCCATAGTGTCACTGGTCTTACAGTAAAGAATACATACTGTCACTGCTCTTGCAGTAAAGAATCTATAGTCTCACCACTCATACAGTAAGGAATCCATCGTTTCACTGCTCTTACAGTAAATATATAGTCTTACTGCTCTTACAGCAAATAATCTATAGTCTCACAGCTCTTATAGTAAAGAATACATAGCGTCACTTCTCTTACAGTAAAGAATCCATAGTCTCACTGCTCATACAGTAAATAATCTATAGTCTCACATCTGTTACAGTAAAGAATCTATAGTCTCACAGCTCTTACAGTAAGAAATCCATAGCGGTACTGCTCGTACAGTAAGGAATCTATAGTCTCACATTTCTTACAGCAAAGAATCCATAGTATCACTGCTCTTACAGTAAATATTCTATAGTCTCACTGCTCTTACAGTAAGGAATATATCATCTCACAGCTCTTATAGTAAGTAATCCATAGTGTAACTTCCCATACAGTAAAGAATCCATAGTGCCATTGCTCATACAGTAAAGAATCCATAGTCTCACTGCTCATAGAGTAAGGAATCCATAGTGTCACTGCTCTTACAGTAAAGAATCTAGAGTCTCACTGCACTTACAGTAAGGAATATATCATCTCACAGCTCTTATAGTAAGGTATCCATAGTGTTACTGCTCATACAGTAAAGAATCCATAGTCTCACTGCTCTTACAGTAAAGAATCCAGAGTCTCACTGCTCTTACATTAAGGAATCCATTGTGTCACTGCTCTTACAGTAAATATTCTATAGTCTCACTGCTCTTACAGTAAGGAATATATCATCTCACAGCTCTTATAGTAAGTAATCCATAGTGTAACTTCCCATACAGTAAAGAATCCATAGTGCCATTGCTCATACAGTAAAGAATCCATAGTCTCACTGCTCATAGAGTAAGGAATCCATAGTGTCACTGCTCTTACAGTAAAGAATCTAGAGTCTCACTGCACTTACAGTAAGGAATCCATTGTGTCACTGCTCTTACAGTAAAGATTCTATACTGTCACTGCTCTTACAATAAAGAATCTATAGTCTCACTACTCATACAGTAAGGAATCCATCGTGTCACTGCTCTTACAGTAAATAATATATAGTCTTACTGCTCTTACAGTAAATAATCTATAGTCTCACAGCTCGTATAGTAAGGAATCCATAGTGTCACTTCTCTTACAGTAAATAATATATAGTCTTACTGCTCTTACAATAAAGAATCTATAGTCTCACTACTCATACAGTAAGGAATCCATCGTGTCACTGCTCTTACAGTAAAGAATCCATAGTCTCACTGCTCTTACAGTAAATAATCTATAGTCTCACAGCTCGTATAGTAAGGAATCCATAGCGTCACTTCTCTTACAGTAAAGAATCTATAGTCTCACAGCTGTTACGGTAAGAAATTCATAGCGTCACTGCTCATACAGTAAAAAATCTAAAGTCTCACATCTTAGTGAAGAATCCATAGTCTCACTGCCCCAAAACTAAGGAATCAAGAGTGTCACTGCTCATACAGTAAAGAATCCATAGTCTAATTTCTCTTACATTCTCTTACAATTTCTCTTTCATAGTCTCACTGCTTTCAAAGTAAAAGATTCATAGCTTCACTATTCACACGATTAATAATCCATAGTCTTACTGCTTGTACAGTAAAATGTACATAATATTGTTACTCGCACAGTAAAGAGCCCATAGTGTCACTGCTCGTACAGTAAAAAAAATCCATAGTGTCACTGCTCTTACAGGAAAGAATCCAAAGTCTCACTGCTGTTACAGTAAGGAATCCATAGTGTCACTGCTGTTACAGTAAGGAATCCATAGTGTCACTGCTCTTACAGTAATGAATCCATAATCTCACTGCTTTTACAGTGCAGTAAGGAATCCATAGACTGCAATTACAATAAATAATCCATACTCTCATTGCTTTCACAGTAAAGGATCTATAGTCTCACTGCTCTTACAGGAAAGAATCCATATTCTCTCTGTTCTTACTGTAAATAATCCATAGTCTCATTGCTTTTACAGTAAAGAATCTATTCTCACTGCTCTTCAGTATGGAATCCATAGACTGCTCGTACACTAAAGAATCCATAGTCTCACTGCTTTTACAGCAAGGAATCCATGGTCTCACTGCTCTTACAGTAAATAATCCATAGTCTCATTGCTTTTACAGTAAAGAATCTATTCTCACTGCTCTTCAGTATGGAATCCATAGACTGCTCGTACACTAAAGAATCCATAGTCTCACTGCTTTTACAGCAAGGAATCCATGGTCTCACTGCTCTTACAGTAAATAATCCATAGTCTCATTGCTCTTACAGTAAAAAAAAATATCCATAGTCTCACTGCTCTTACAGTAAGGAATCCATAGACAGCTCTTACAGTAAAGAATCCATTATACCACTGCTTTCACATTAAAGAATCCATTGTCTCACTGCTCTTACAATAAAGAATCCATTATCTCACTGCTTTCACAGTAAAGAATCCATAGTCTCACTGCTCTTACAGTAAGGAATCCATTCTCTGACTGCTCTTACATTAAAGAATCACCATCGGTGATGATGAAGAAACATTTTTTCTCTAGAGGTAGAGGATTCCCTCTTGTACTCAGTATCTAGGTGTGGCCGCACTAGTGACTTTTATAGGGGCAAAACTATGTTCTTGTCAGGGCCTCTATGATGCACCCCATGATTTTATTTGCCTTTGCGGCAGCTGCCTGGCATTGATCACCACTGTCCACCGATACCCCCAGGCTTTTCCCAGCAGTTTACTATTTCGTACATAACTGGACACGTTGTTTCCATGTTAGATTTTGGACACCTCGATGTCCCTTCTCTGCCTCCAGCTTCTCCAGTTTCTTCGTACCCTGCGTAGTAACTCGGGGTAAATGGACTCACGGGTTCGGCGTCTTCTGGGCAACAAAAGAAGAACAGTGGATTCTCACTGTGGACTGTCCTCAGCCGCATTCACACTGTTGTCACATAACAAGTCACGTTGCAAGGCAAAATAAAATCCAGCCATGATGATGCTGCCAGGATCCACCGCTACGGCCCAGACCCTATAGATCCTATATGATCTCCACGATAGAACCATACACAACGCCTTCCTCACTCACCTGACATCTTGCTCAGGGATCGCTGTCCGCACTTAGTGTTGGCTCAGAGTCACATATTATGGCTCCGGGCCAGTAAGGAACAGAAGCGCGCATTCATCCGCAGGCGCGGCGGCATTGTCTGGAGGACTGAGGACGGCTCTCTACAGGGTTTCTATCATTTAGGACACTTGTTGCATGACACCAAACCGCAACATGACCCACCGGCCCAGGTGCCCCTCTGTGCTCCCCTGCATCTGATCTGAAAGATATGGTCCATGACTACCACATTCTTGCAGGATGTCATTCTGTGTAATTAGCATGCCACAGAGACACCACCACAGAGACACCACCACAGAGACGCCGCCCCGGGCATGGAAGTGTCAGCAGAGACCTCCAAAGACCTGAATCTGTCCCATAGGACAATGAGAAGAAACAGGATGTGTTACACAGTAACCATAAAACAAATACAGAGTAACATCAGCACTACAGCCCTCCGAGAGCACTGACAACCAAACTCATCACAAAATCAGTGGATTATAATTTATATACATAGGCAGTATTATAGTAGTTATATTCTTGTACATAGGGGGCAGTATTATAGTAGTTATATTCTTGTACACAGGGGGCAGTATTATAGTAGTTATATTCTTGTACATAGGGGGCAGTATTATAGTAGTAATATTCTTGTACATAGGAGCAGTATTATAGTAGTTATATTCTTGTACATAGGAGCAGTATTATAGTAGTTATATTCTTGTACACAGGGGGCAGGATTATAGTAGTTATATTCTTGTACATAGGGGGCAGTATTATAGTAGTAATATTCTTGTACATAGGAGCAGTATTACAGTAGTTATATTCTTGTACATAGGAGCAGTATTATGGTAGTTATATTCTTGTACATAGGGGGCAGTATTATAGTAGTTATATTCTTGTACATAGGAGCAGTATTATAGTAGTTATATTCTTGTACATAGGAGGCAGTATTAAAGTAGTTATATTCTTGTACATAGGGGGCAGTATTAAAGTAGTTATATTCTTGTACATAGGGGGCAGTATTATAGTAGTTATATTTTAGTACATAGGGGCAGTATTATAGTAGTTATATCCATGCACATAGGGAGCAGTATTATAGTAGTTATATTCTTGTACATAGGGGGCAGTATTATAGTAGTTATATTCTTGTACATAGGGGGCAGTATTATAGTAGTTATATTCTTGTACACAGGGGGCAGTATTATAGTAGTTATATTCTTGTACATAGGGGGCAGTATTATAGTAGTAATATTCTTGTACATAGGAGCAGTATTATAGTAGTTATATTCTTGTACATAGGAGCAGTATTATAGTAGTTATATTCTTGTACACAGGGGGCAGGATTATAGTAGTTATATTCTTGTACATAGGGGGCAGTATTATAGTAGTAATATTCTTGTACATAGGAGCAGTATTACAGTAGTTATATTCTTGTACATAGGAGCAGTATTATGGTAGTTATATTCTTGTACATAGGGGGCAGTATTATAGTAGTTATATTCTTGTACATAGGAGCAGTATTATAGTAGTTATATTCTTGTACATAGGAGGCAGTATTAAAGTAGTTATATTCTTGTACATAGGGGGCAGTATTAAAGTAGTTATATTCTTGTACATAGGGGGCACTATTATAGTAGTTATATTTTAGTACATAGGGGCAGTATTATAGTAGTTATATCCATGCACATAGGGAGCAGTATTATAGTAGTTATATTCTTGTACATAGGGGGCAGTATTATAGTAGTTATATTCTTGTACATAGGGGGCAGTATTATAGTAGTTATATTCTTGTACATAGGGGGCAGTATTAGAGTAGTTATATTCTTGTACATAGGGAGCAGTATTATAGTAGTTATACTCTTGTACATAGAGGGCAGTATTATAGTAGTTATAGTCTTATATAGGGGCAGTATTATAGCAGTTATATTCTTATACAGGGCAGTATTATAGCAGTTATATTCTTGTACATAGGCGGCAGTATTATAGTAGTTATATTCTTGAACATATGAGCAGTATTATTGTAGTTATATTCTTGTACATAGGGGGCGGTATTATAGTAGTTATATTCTTGTACATAGGGGGCAGTATTAAAGTAGTTATATTCTTGTACATAGGAGCAGAATTATAGCAGTTATATTCTTGAACATAGGGGGCAGTATTGTAGTAGTTATATTCTTGTACATAGTGGAGCAGTATTATAGTAGTTATATTCTTGTACTTAGAGGGCAGTATTATAGTAGTTATATTCTTGTACATAGGGGGCAGTATTATAGTAGTTATATTCTTGTACATAGGGGCAGTATTATAGTAGTTATATTCTTGTACATAGGGGCAGTATTATAGTAGTTATATTCTTGTACATAGGGGGCAGTATTATAGTAGTTATATTCTTGTACATAAGGACAGTATTATAGTAGTTGTATTCTTGATTATAGGAGCAGTATTATAGTAGTTATATTCTTGTACATGGGGCAGTATTATAGTAGTTATATTCTTGTACATAGGGGGCAGTATTATAGTAGTTATATTCTTGTACATAGGGAGCAGTATTATAGTAGTTATATTCTTGTACATAGGAGCAGTATTATAGTAGTTATATTCTTGTACATAGGAGCAGTATTATAGTAGTTATATTCTGGTACATAGGGGCAGTATTATAGTAGTTATATTCTTGTACATAGAAGCAGTATTATAGTAGTTGTATTCTTGTACATAGGAGCAGTATTATAGTAGTTATATTCTTGTACATAGGGGCAGTATTATAGCAGTTATATTCTTGTACATAGGGGGCAGTATTATAGTAGTTATATTCTTGTACATAGGGGACAGTATTATAGTAGTTATATGCTTGTGCATAGGGGCAGTATTATAGTAGTTATATTCTTGTACATAGGAGCAGTATTATAGTAGTTATATTCTTGTACATAGAAGCAGTATTATAGTAGTTGTATTCTTGCATATAGGGGCAGTATTATAGTAGTTGTATTCTTGTACATAGGGAGCAGTATTATAATAGTTATATTCTTGTACATAGGGGCAGTATTATAGTAGTTATATTCTTGTACACAGGGACATTATTATAGTAGTTATATTCTTGTACATAGGAGCAGTATTATAGTAGCTATATTCTTGTACATAGGGAGCAGTATTATAGTAGTTATATTCTTGAACATATGAGCAGTATTATTGTAGTTATATTCTTGTACATAGGGGGCGGTATTATAGTAGTTATATTCTTGTACATAGGGGGCAGTATTAAAGTAGTTATATTCTTGTACATAGGAGCAGAATTATAGCAGTTATATTCTTGAACATAGGGGGCAGTATTGTAGTAGTTATATTCTTGTACATAGTGGAGCAGTATTATAGTAGTTATATTCTTGTACTTAGAGGGCAGTATTATAGTAGTTATATTCTTGTACATAGGGGGCAGTATTATAGTAGTTATATTCTTGTACATAGGGGCAGTATTATAGTAGTTATATTCTTGTACATAGGGGCAGTATTATAGTAGTTATATTCTTGTACATAGGGGGCAGTATTATAGTAGTTATATTCTTGTACATAAGGACAGTATTATAGTAGTTGTATTCTTGATTATAGGAGCAGTATTATAGTAGTTATATTCTTGTACATGGGGCAGTATTATAGTAGTTATATTCTTGTACATAGGGGGCAGTATTATAGTAGTTATATTCTTGTACATAGGGAGCAGTATTATAGTAGTTATATTCTTGTACATAGGAGCAGTATTATAGTAGTTATATTCTTGTACATAGGAGCAGTATTATAGTAGTTATATTCTGGTACATAGGGGCAGTATTATAGTAGTTATATTCTTGTACATAGAAGCAGTATTATAGTAGTTGTATTCTTGTACATAGGAGCAGTATTATAGTAGTTATATTCTTGTACATAGGGGCAGTATTATAGCAGTTATATTCTTGTACATAGGGGGCAGTATTATAGTAGTTATATTCTTGTACATAGGGGACAGTATTATAGTAGTTATATGCTTGTGCATAGGGGCAGTATTATAGTAGTTATATTCTTGTACATAGGAGCAGTATTATAGTAGTTATATTCTTGTACATAGAAGCAGTATTATAGTAGTTGTATTCTTGCATATAGGGGCAGTATTATAGTAGTTGTATTCTTGTACATAGGGAGCAGTATTATAATAGTTATATTCTTGTACATAGGGGCAGTATTATAGTAGTTATATTCTTGTACACAGGGACATTATTATAGTAGTTATATTCTTGTACATAGGAGCAGTATTATAGTAGCTATATTCTTGTACATAGGGAGCAGTATTATAGTAGTTATATTCTTGTACATAGGAGCAGTATTATAGTAGCTATATTCTTGTACATAGGAGCAGTATTATAGTAGCTATATTCTTGTACATAGGAGCAGTATTATAGTAGCTATATTCTTGTACATAGGAGCAGTATT
Organism: Phyllobates terribilis; assembly: GCF_046119375.1. Classification (NCBI taxonomy): domain Eukaryota; kingdom Metazoa; phylum Chordata; class Amphibia; order Anura; family Dendrobatidae; genus Phyllobates; species Phyllobates terribilis. Next base: position 671,383,837 of record NW_027362763.1, on the reverse strand, counting down.
ATAGTAGCTATATTCTTGTACATAGGAGCAGTATTATAGTAGTTATATTCTTGTACATAGGAGCAGTATTATAGTAGTTATATTCTTGTACATAGGGGCAGTATTATAGTAGTTATATTCTTGTACATAGGAGGCAGTATTATAGTAGTTATATTCTTGCACATAGGGGGCAGTATTATAGTAGTTATATGCTTGTACATAGGGGTCAGTATTATAGTAGTTATATTCTTGTACATAGGGGACAGTATTATAGTAGTTATATTCTTGTACATAGGGGCAGTATTATAGTAGTTATATTCTTGTACATAGGGGCAGTATTATAGTAGTTATATTCTTGTACATAGGGAGCAGCATTATAGCAGTTATATTCTTGTACATAGGGGGCAGTATTATAGTAGTTATATTCTTGCACATAGGGGGCAGTATTATAGTAGTTATATTCTTGTACATAGGAGCAGTATAATAGTTATATTCTTGTACATAGGGGACAGTATTATAGTAGTTATATTCTTGTACATAGGGGCAGTATTATAGTAGTTATATTCTTGTACATAGGAGCAGTATTATAGTTGTTATATTCTTGTACATAGGGGCAGTATTATAGCAGTTATATTCTTGTACATAGGGAGCAGTATTATAGTAGTTATATTCTTGCACATAGGGAGCAGTATTATAGTAGTTATATTCTTGTACATAGGGGACAGTATTATAGTAGTTATATTCTTGTACATAGGGGCAGTATTATAGTAGTTATATTCTTGTACATAGGGGCAGTATTATAGTAGTTATATTCTTGTACATAGGGAGCAGTATTATAGTAGTTATATTCTTGTACATACGGGCAGTATTATAGTAGTTATATTCTTTTACATAGGAGGCAGTATTATAGTAGTTATATTCTTGTACATAGGTAGCAGTATTATAGTAGTTATATTCTTGTACATAGGGGCAGTATTATAGTAGTTATATTCTTGTACATAGGGGGCAGTATTCTAGTAGTTATATTCTTGTACATAGGAGCAGTATTATAGTACTTATATTCTTGTACATAGGGGCAGTATTATAGTAGTTATATTTTAGTACATAGGGGCAGTATTATAGTAGTTATATCCATGTACATAGGGAGCAGTATTATAGTAGTTATATTCTTGTACATAGGGGGCAGTATTATAGTAGTTATATTCTTGTACATAGGGGGCAGTATTATAGTAGTTATATTCTTGTACATAGGGGGCAGTATTAGAGTAGTTATATTCTTGTACATAGTGGGCAGTATTATAGTAGTTATATTCTTGTACATAGGGAGCAGTATTATAGTAGTTATACTCTTGTACATAGAGGGCAGTATTATAGTAGTTAAATTCTTATATATGGGCAGTATTATAGCAGTTATATTCTTATACAGGGCAGTATTATAGCAGTTATATTCTTGTACATAGGGGGCAGTATTATAGTAGTTATATTCTTGAACATATGAGCAGTATTAAAGTAGTTATATTCTTGTACATAGGGGGCGGTATTATAGTAGTTATATTCTTGTACATAGGGGGCAGTATTAAAGTAGTTATATTCTTGTACATAGGAGCAGTATTATAGCAGTTATATTCTTGAACATAGGGGGCAGTATTGTAGTAGTTATATTCTTGTACATAGTGGAGCAGTATTATAGTAGTTATATTCTTGTACTTAGAGGGCAGTATTATAGTAGTTATATTCTTGTACATAGGGGGCAGTATTATAGTAGTTATATTCTTGTACATAGGAGCAGTATTATAGCAGTTATATTCTTGTACATAGGGGGCAGTATTGTAGTAGTTATATTCTTGTACATAGGAGCAGTATTATAGTAGTTATATTCTTATACATAGAGGGCAGTATTATAGTAGTTATATTCTTGTACATAGGAGCAGTATTATAGTAGTTATATTCTTGTACATAGGAGCAGTATTATAGTAGTTATATTCTTGTACATAGAGGGCAGTATTATAGTAGTTATATTCTTGTACATAGGAGCAGTATTATAGCAGTTATATTCCTGTACATAGGGGGCAGTATTATAGTAGTTATATTCTTGTACATAGGGGGCAGTATTATAGTAGTTATATTCTTGTACATAAGGACAGTATTATAGTAGTTGTATTCTTGATTATAGGAGCAATATTATAGTAGTTATATTCTTGTACATAGGGGCAGTATTATAGTAGTTATATTCTTGTACATAGGGGGCAGTATTATAGTAGTTATATTCTTGTACATAGGGGGCAGTATTATAGTAGTTATATTCTTGTACATAAGGACAGTATTATAGTAGTTGTATTCTTGATTATAGGAGCAATATTATAGTAGTTATATTCTTGTACATGGGGCAGTATTATAGTAGTTATAGTCTTGTATATAGGAGCAGTATTATAGTAGCTATATTGTTGTACATAGGAGCAGTATTATAGTAGTTATATTCTTCTACATAGGAGCAGTATTATAGTAGTTATATTCCTGTACATAGGGGGCAGTATTATAGTAGTTATATTCTTGTACATAGGAGCAGTATTATAGCAGTTATATTCTTGTACATAGGGGGCAGTATTATAGTAGTTATATTCTTGTACATAGGAGCAGTATTATAGTAGTTATATTCTTGTACATAGGGGCAGTATTATAGCAGTTATATTCTTGTACATAGGGGGCAGTATTATAGTAGTTATATTCTTGTACATAGGGAGCAGTATTATAGTAGTTATATTCTTGTACATAGGAGCAGTATTATAGTAGTTATATTCTTGTACATAGGAGCAGTATTATAGTAGTTATATTCTTGTACATAGAAGCAGTATTATAGTAGTTGTATTCTTGTACATAGGAGCAGTATTATAGTAGTTATATTCTTGTACATAGGGGCAGTATTATAGCAGTTATATTCTTGTACATAGGGGCAGTATTATAGTAGTTATATTCTTGTACATAGGGGGCAGTATTATAGTAGTTATATTCTTGTACATAAGGACAGTATTATAGTAGTTGTATTCTTGATTATAGGAGCAATATTATAGTAGTTATATTCTTGTACATAGGGGCAGTATTATAGTAGTTATATTCTTGTACATAGGGGGCAGTATTATAGTAGTTATATTCTTGTACATAGGGGGCAGTATTATAGTAGTTATATTCTTGTACATAAGGACAGTATTATAGTAGTTGTATTCTTGATTATAGGAGCAATATTATAGTAGTTATATTCTTGTACATGGGGCAGTATTATAGTAGTTATAGTCTTGTATATAGGAGCAGTATTATAGTAGCTATATTGTTGTACATAGGAGCAGTATTATAGTAGTTATATTCTTCTACATAGGAGCAGTATTATAGTAGTTATATTCCTGTACATAGGGGGCAGTATTATAGTAGTTATATTCTTGTACATAGGAGCAGTATTATAGCAGTTATATTCTTGTACATAGGGGGCAGTATTATAGTAGTTATATTCTTGTACATAGGAGCAGTATTATAGTAGTTATATTCTTGTACATAGGGGCAGTATTATAGCAGTTATATTCTTGTACATAGGGGGCAGTATTATAGTAGTTATATTCTTGTACATAGGGAGCAGTATTATAGTAGTTATATTCTTGTACATAGGAGCAGTATTATAGTAGTTATATTCTTGTACATAGGAGCAGTATTATAGTAGTTATATTTTTGTACATAGAAGCAGTATTATAGTAGTTGTATTCTTGTACATAGGAGCAGTATTATAGTAGTTATATTCTTGTACATAGGGGCAGTATTATAGCAGTTATATTCTTGTACATAGGGGCAGTATTATAGTAGTTATATTCTTGTACATAGGGGACAGTATTATAGTAGTTATATGCTTGTGCATAGGGGCAGTATTATAGTAGTTATATTCTTGTACATAGGAGCAGTATTATAGTAGTTATATTCTTGTACATAGAAGCAGTATTATAGTAGTTGTATTCTTGCATATAGGGGCACTATTTGTTATGTTCTGCTACCAAAGCTAAGGAAAGAGAGGAGATCTGTCCCTACTATAGGACTCAGCTGAATCCCTACGATGTAACAGGGAACCTGATCCTGCGATCAGACCTGCTAAAGTCCTAATCTAGTCTGTACGGAGACCTATAGATGTGGGGAGGGAATCCCTACAAGTACTAAGGACTGGGAGGAATATGGGACACCTCCTAACAGAAATAGTAGCAGACAGACGAACAAACAAAATAGATAGAACATAGAGGTCCGTAGACCAAGCAAACTAACAGAGTTAGATACAGAGCACAGGCTAGCTAGAAAGTAGATATACAATGAAGTCCAGCAAAGCCAGAAGGGCGGAGCAGGATTAAATAGGCCAACAAGGTCATGTGACCAGCAAAGGAAAAAAGACCTAAGAGCAAGGTTCTAACAGTACCCCCCCTTCTAAGAGGATCCTCCGGATCCCCTAGGACCAGGCTTATCAGGAAATCTCCTGTGAAACGCTCTGATAAGTCTGGACGCGGAAACATCATCTGACCTCACCCAAGAGTTATCCTCGGGTCCGAAACCTTTCCAGGCCACAAGATACTGCAAAGTACCTCTATACCGTCTAGAGTCAAGGATGCGAGAAATTTCATATTCCCCGTCCTCCACCACCGGAGGAACAGAGGCAGAGGCGTCACCATCCGACACAACAGCTTTTTTTAACAGAGAGACATGAAAGACCGGATTAATTCTCCAGGAGGTAGGAACCTCCAACCTAACAGCAGATTGGTTGACAACCTGAAGCACCTTAAAGGGCCCTACAAACTTGGGACCCAATTTCTTAGAAGGAATCCTCAACCGCAGATTCCTAGAGGACAACCAAACCATGTCACCAACAGCGAACAAAACCTCCTGTCGTTTCCTATCAAAGTAGTCTTTAGATTTTCTGTTGGCCTCCTGAAGATTACCACGCACATCCGTCCAAACTCTTTCCAAATCACCGGAAAAATTCTCCTCCTCAGGCACGGCAGATCCCAACTTGGAGAACGACCCAAACGACGGATGTCTCCCAGAACAACAAAAAAAAGGCGAACAACCAGCAGAAGAAGATGTATGATTGTTCAGAGCAAATTCGGCAAGTGGCAGAAACTCAGACCACCCCTCTTGATTGTCTGCCACAAAACAACGCAAGAACTGCTCAACATCCTGGTTTTTCCTTTCTGTCTGGCCATTAGATTCAGGATGATATCCGGACGAAAACGACAAATGAATTCCCAACCTGTCACAAAAGGCACGCCAAAAACGAGCCACGAACTGAGGACCCCTATCAGAAACAATGTCAGTAGGAACGCCATGAAGTCTGACAATTTCCTTGACAAAGGTCTTAGCGAGAGTTTTAGCGCAGGGCAGTTTGACGAAAGGAACCAAGTGACACATCTTGCTAAAACGGTCCACGACCACCCAGATGACAGTAAAACCCTCAGAGGGGGGAAGGTCAGTTATAAAGTCCATAGCCAAATGTGTCCAAGGAGCACTGGGAACCTCCAAAGGACAAAGCAACCCCGCAGCAGGAGTATGTGAGGACTTAGATCTAGCACATATAGTACATTGGCGCACCCACTTAATGACTTCCTTCTGCCATCCAGGCCACCAAAAACTGCGACCCACCAGTCTCTTGGTCTCAGAGATTCCGGGATGACCTGCCAACCGAGATTCGTGACACTCAACAAACAAATCTCTCCTAAAGGTCCCAGGCACAAACAACCTCCCATGAGGAGTGTTAGATGGGGCATTCTCCTGAGCTTTAAGAATCTCATCTTCCAAAACGGAGTCTAAAGCAGCTATCACAACACCTTCTTGTAAAATGTTTTCCTCTTTCTCAGCACCGACTATGGGAGAAAAACTGCGAGACAAGGCATCCGCCTTAACATTCTTAGTACCAGGGATGTAAGTAACGGAGAAATTAAACCGCGAGAAAAACAGTGCCCACCTAGCCTGACGGGCATTCAGGCGCTTGGCAGCATCAAGATATATCAGATTTTTATGATCCGTAAGAACCTGAACGGGAAATTCCGCACCTTCCAAGAAGTGGCGCCAGTGTTCAAATGCGAGTTTAATAGCCAATAATTCCCGATTACCAATATCGTAATTCAGTTCAGTCTCCGAAAATTTTTTTGAAAAAAAAGGCACAGGGATGTAATCCATCCCCGTTATCCTGAGACAATACTGCGCCAACCCCCACAGAGGAAGCATCAACCTCAACCAAAAACGGCTTAGTCACATCAGGCTGCATAAGGATGGGAGCAGAGGTGAACCTCTCCTTGAGATACACAAAAGCTTCAATGGCCTCAGAAGACCACTGAACCGCATCAGCACCTTTCCTGGTGAGATCGGTCAGCGGTTTGACAATACTAGAAAAATTTTTTATGAATTTTCTATAGTAATTGGCGAAACCCAAAAACCTCTGTATCGATTTCAAACCAATAGGCCTAGGCCATTCCTGCACAGCCTGAACCTTAACCGGATCCATCTCAAAACCTTTGCTGGAGATAATGTAGCCCAAAAAACTAATTCTCTGTACAGCGAACTCACATTTCTCCAGCTTAGCAAAAAGCGAATTGTCCATTAATAACTGTAATACCTCACGCACGCTCCGCCAATGAGACTCCAGATCTGGCGAATAAATCAAAATGTCATCCAAATACACAACCACATTTTTACCGATCAAAGGTCTAAGGATGTCATTAATCAGATTCTGAAAAAATGCAGGAGCATTAGTAAGACCAAAAGGCATAACCAGATTCTCAAAATGACCCACAGGAGTGTTAAAAGCAGTCTTCCATTCGTCACCCTCCTTCATGCGCAACAGATTGTATGCCCCCTTAAGGTCAATTTTAGAGAACCACTTGGCCCCCAATAACTGGTTAAACAGATCAGGAATCAATGGCAGTGGGTAAGGATTGCGTACCGTAATTTTGTTAATCTCACGAAAATCCAGACAAGGACGTAAACCGCCGTCCTTTTTTTTTACAAAAAAAAATCCAACCGCCACAGGAGACTTAGAGGGCCTAATGTGACCGGCGGCCAAACTTGTCTGTATGTATTCCTCCAAAGCCTTCCTCTCAGGAATAGTAAGGTTAAATAAACGACTTTTAGGAAGAGTCGCTCCAGGGACAAATTCAATAGAACAATCATAGTCTCTATGGGGAGGCAAAACCTGCGATTCCTTCTCAGAAAAAAACTCTCCAAAAATCCTGAATAGGAACAGGCAATTCTCCCCTATCCAAAGCTGCAATACGCCCGTTACAACACTTGTCATAACATTTATGGCTCCAGGATTTAATTTCACTGGTAGACCAATCCAGTACAGGATTGTGAAATTTTAACCAGGGCAATCCCAATATTACTGGAGAAGGCAAGTTATTCAAAACTACCAAATCCAATTTCTCATGGTGAACACTATTAATAGTGAGAGGAAATTCACAGACCTTGAGAGTAATATTCTTCAAAGGGGAACCATCCACAGAAACCACAGCAATGGGGGATGATAAAGGTTCGGGTTTTAAATTGAGTTTTTCCACGAATCCCCCATCAATTACATTCAGTGTAGACCCGCAATCAACAAACACCCGAAATTCCATTAATTTTTCCTGAGCAATCGTGGAAGCAGCTAAAAATACACCCTTGGAATTTAAACAGGCAATACGGGCGTGACTGACCATTTTTTTTTCTTTCTTCATACGAAGCTCACAGCCTTTAATCAAATGACCAGATTTTCCGCAATAGAAACACAAGCCTTCCGAAAAACGACGGTCTTTTTCTTGAGAGCGAGGTGCCACCGATCCAATCTCCATCGGTTCACCACTGTTAGTACACACATTCTCATAACTAGAAACTGACATAGCAGAGGATTTTCTCTCATTAACCCTTGCACGCAGTCTTCTATCCACCCGTATAGCTAATTGCATAGCCTGTTGCAAATCCTCAGGTGTAGGATAAGCAATTAGCAGGTCTTTAACCCTTTCACTGAGCCCAGCAAGAAATAGACTTTTCAGAGCAGAATCGTTCCACCCTGTTTGAGTGGACCAACGACGAAAATGAGTACAATATTTTTCCACATTACCTGATCCTTGTTTTAAACGTCTCAACTCAGTCTCAGCTGATGCCACACGGTCAGGATCATCATATAATAGTCCCAAAGCAGAAAAAAAACTATCCACTGATCTGAAGCATGTATCACTAGGTTGCAAAGAAAAGGCCCACTCCTGAGGCTCTTTGCGCAAAAGTGACATTATGAACCCTACGCGCTGGGATTCATCCCCAGAGGACTTGGGTCTCAAACGAAAATACAATAAGCAAGCATTTTTAAATGAAAAAAATTCTCGATGTTCACCAAAAAATAAATCCGGCAAACATACCTTAGGCTCCAAGAAATATGCTCCAGGACAGTTACTCACGTGCTGACGGAGCTCGGCCACCTCCAGAGAGAGTCCCTGCAGGCGATGAGCCAAATCCTGAACCGACACCATGATGGAACAGAAAAATCTTTCCTTAGAGAATTTGCTGGCTGGACTTACTGTTATGTTCTGCTACCAGAGCTAAGGAAAGAGAGGAGATCTGTCCCTACGATAGAACTCAGCTGAATCCCTACGATGTAACAGGGAACCTGATCCTGCGATCAGACCTGCTAAAGTCCTAATCTAGTCTGTACGGAGACCTATAGATGTGGGGAGGGAATCCCTACAAGTACTAAGGACTGGGAGGAATATGGGACACCTCCTAACAGAAATAGTAGCAGACAGACGAACAAACAAAATAGATAGAACATAGAGGTCCGTAGACCAAGCAAACTAACAGAGTTAGATACAGAGCACAGGCTAGCTAGAAAGTAGATATACAATGAAGTCCAGCAAAGCCAGAAGGGCGGAGCAGGATTAAATAGGCCAACAAGGTCATGTGACCAGCAAAGGAAAAAAGACCTAAGAGCAAGGTTCTAACAGTATTATAGTAGTTGTATTCTTGTACATAGGGAGCAGTATTATAATAGTTATATTCTTGTACATAGGAGCAGTATTATTGTAGTTATATTCTTGTACATAGGAGCAGTATTATAGTAGCTATATTCTTGTACATAGGGAGCAGTATTATAGTAGTTATATTCTTGTACATAGGGGGCAGTATTATAGTAGTTATATTCTTGTACATAGGAGCAGTATTATAGTAGCTATATTCTTGTACATAGGAGCAGTATTATAGTAGCTATATTCTTGTACATAGGAGCAGTATTATAGTAGTTATATTCTTGTACATAGGAGCCGTATTATAGTAGTTATATTCTTGTACATAGGAGCAGTATTATAGTAGTTATATTCTTGTACATAGGAGCAGTATTATAGTAGTTATATTCTTGTACATAGGGGCAGTATTATAGTAGTTATATTCTTGTACATAGGAGGCAGTATTATAGTAGTTATATTCTTGCACATAGGGGGCAGTATTATAGTAGTTATATGCTTGTACATAGGGGTCAGTATTATAGTAGTTATATTCTTGTACATAGGGGACAGTATTATAGTAGTTATATTCTTGTACATAGGGGCAGTATTATAGTAGTTATATTCTTGTACATAGGGGCAGTATTATAGTAGTTATATTCTTGTACATAGGGAGCAGTATTATAGTAGTTATATTCTTGTACATAGGGGGCAGTATTATAGTAGTTATATTCTTGCACATAGGGGGCAGTATTATAGTAGTTATATTCTTGTACATAGGAGCAGTATAATAGTAGTTATATTCTTGTACATAGGGGACAGTATTATAGTAGTTATATTCTTGTACATAGGGGCAGTATTATAGTAGTTATATTCTTGTACATAGGAGCAGTATTATAGTTGTTATATTCTTGTACATAGGGGCAGTATTATAGCAGTTATATTCTTGTACATAGGGGTCAGTATTATAGTAGTTATATTCTTGCACATAGGGGTCAGTATTATAGTAGTTATATTCTTGTACATAGGAGGCAGTATTATAGTAGTTATATTCTTGTACATAGGGGCAGTATTATAGTAGTTATATTCTTGTACATAGGGGTCAGTATTATAGTAGTTATATTCTTGCACATAGGGGGCAGTATTATAGTAGATATATTCATGTGCACAGTGACATTCTGACAAGCTGCGGTGAATGATCAGTATTTGGCTTTGCTGACTCCTCTGCCTGTGGCTTTGGCTTCTTCCTGGAGTGACAGCAGCACATTAGTGCTAATCTCCAGGTCTCCGTTTGCTTTTAGTGAATGACATGTGAGCTGAGGGCACTGACTGATCATCTATCTGTTCCTCACCCCCTCACCAGCACGCAGCGGGTTTATCATGGGCAGCTGTTTCGTTTGTCACTGAATGGGGGAGCGTTGTTGTTTAGAAGAGCAAAATGTCCTCTAATTCCTGCGACCCGACAGTGTCCTAAGGACGAGGTCTTCAGGACCAGGGCTACTCAGTGATTATAGATAACCAGTGAATGCTCTTGAACTCCATCTTGAGGGACAAGAAATCAAAAGGATTTTTTTTTATTTGCAGGTAAAAATAATCTATTATTCCCTGTTATCAGCCAGTGGAGAAGCTGCTGCTTTTTTTTTTTACATCTGCATCTGGTGCCATCTAGTGTTCATGTTGCGATACTGCATCTAGCTATTAGAATTTACAGGAATCCACTTCTAACTTTGGAGAGGGGCTGCCATCCAAAAATGTTGTGTATGGAAATCCCAATGTATCAGGACAGGGCCAATATTAGCTAGATCCAGAGGCCGCACCTGTACAGTGTAGGATGGGGTCCACACAAGACGACGGAGGAAGATTTTTAAGAAGAAAAATATCCAGAGTCAGTAAGAAACATCACTCCCTATTGCCCCAGTGCCGACAGCCGCCCTCATTATTCCCAGTAGTTATAGTGAGCCCCTTATACTGTCCTAGTAGCCCCCCCATTGCCATTTTTGATGCAAGGACATTACTAGCAGTCACATTTATCTTTCTGATTTGGTCTTGTTGTATTCGCTGACATTTCTTGCACCAAATTCATCTAAATGGCGCCAACAGCTCCCAGCAGCTCGTGAATTTTGGTCTTTTTTTTTCTTTCTGTAACCATTTTGCGACTTCTCACAAAATTGAACTTTTGAGAAACTTGTCCGTAGGAATGGAATGAATTGTGTCAAATTTTGCAAGTTTTTTAAAAGTCACAATTGGTGAATTGGCTGCAAACATCTGGAATCACTAAAGGAAAATGAAGACAGAAGAGATAAAACTGACCCCAAAAAAGGAGCAAATAGGATGATGAATTGGGTGCAAAAAAAAGAAGCACAAAACCAGACGAAAAGCAGGGGCAAAGGTGATGATGAATCAGAGACTAGAGTCACGTTCACACGTTCAGTATTTGGTCAGTATTTTACATCAGTACTTGTAAGACAAAACCAGGAGTGGGTGATAAATACAGAAGTGGTGACGTGTTTCTATTATACTTTTCCTCGGATTCTTCCACTCCTGATTTTGGCAAAAAAATACTGATGTAAAACACTGACCGAATACTGAACGTGTGAACATGGTCTAAGACTACAAGGGACTGAATACAAATGCACAATGTCACACTCTTCAGATTTATATTTATAAAATAATGAAAAAACCCTCGTATCATTTCCTTTCCACTTCACAAATATTCGCTACATTATGTTGTATTAAAGAAAATCCCAATAAAATACATCTAAGTTTGTCGGTGTAAAGTGGAAAAGGTGACAGGGCGAGGTATGAAGACTTCATCAAGGTATTGTATACAATTATATCCAGAAGATGCCCAGGTTATATCAGGGAGGCCGTGTAACGTACGTGATACTTCATGCACAGAACAGGTAATAGGTTTCACATCACTGAACCCGTCATTCCCAGAAGACAAATAATCACTTGGAAACAAAATGCTTCAGTCACTTGTAGATCGATGTCTTGTAAAACACAATAATCGACTTGTAGAGGAACAAAGGAGCAAATATGAACATCAGTCACCAGCAAAACCCGCAGATCATCAGAGGTCAATGAGAGAAAGGCTGTACTAGATCAACGGGTCGACTTCTCAAGATAAGGTCTGTTATATTCTAGTACATAGGGGGCAGTATTATAGCAGTTATATTCTTGCACATAGGAGCAGTATTATAGTAGTTATATTCTTGTACATAGGGGGCAGTATTATAGTAGTTATATTCTGGTACATAGGGGCAGTATTATAGTAGTTATATTCTTGTACAAAGGAGCAGTATTATAGTAGTTATATTCTGGTACATAGGGGCAGTATTATAGTAGTTATATTCTTGTACATAGGAGCAGTATTATAGTAGTTATATTCTGGTACATAGGGGCAGTATTATAGTAGTTATATTCTTGTACATAGGAGCAGTATTATAGTAGTTATATTCTGGTACATAGGGGCAGTATTATAGTAGTTATATTCTGGTACATAGGAGCAGTATTATAGTAGTTATATTCTTGTACATAGGAGCAGTATTATAGTAGTTATATTCTGGTACATAGGGGTAGTATTATAGTAGTTATATTCTTGTACATAGGAGCAGTATTATAGTAGTTATATTCTTGTACATATGAGCAGTATTACAGTAGTTATATTCTTGTACATAGGGGCACTATTATAGTAGTTATATTCTGGTACATAGGGTCAGTATTATAGTAGTTATATTCTTGTACATATGAGCAGTATTACAGTAGTTATATTCTTGTACATAGGGGCAGTATTATAGTAGTTATATTCTTGTACATAGGGGCAGTATTATAGTAGTTATATTCTGGTACATAGGGGCAGTATTATAGTAGTTATATTCTTGTACATAGGAGCAGTATTACAGTAGTTATATTCTTGTACATAGGGGCAGTATTATAGTAGTTATATTCTTGTACATATGAGCAGTATTACAGTAGTTATATTCTTGTACATAGGGGCAGTATTACAGTAGTTATATTCTTGTACATAGGGGCAGTATTATAGTAGTTATATTCTGGTACATAGGGGCAGTATTATAGTAGTTATATTCTTGTACATAGGAGCAGTATTATAGTAGTTATATTCTGGTACATAGGGGCAGTATTATAGTAGTTATATTCTGGTACATAGGGGCAGTATTATAGTAGTTATATTCTTCCACATAGGAGCAGTATTATAGTAGTTATATTCTTGTACATATGAGCAGTATTATAGTAGTTATATTCTGGTACATAGGGGCAGTATTATAGTAGTTATATTCTTGTACATAGGAGCAGTATTATAGTAGTTATATTCTTGTACATAGGAGCAGTATTATAGTAGTTATATTCTGGTACATAGGGGCAGTATTATAGTAGTTATATTCTGGTACATAGGAGCAGTATTATAGTAGCTATATTCTTGTACATAGGAGCAGTATTATAGTAGTTATATTCTTGTACATAGGGGCAGTATTATAGTAGTTATATTCTTGTACATAGGAGCAGTATTATAGTAGTTATATTCTTGCACATAGGGGCAGTATTATAGTAGTTATATTCTTGTACATAGGAGCAGTATTATAGTAGTTATATTCTTGTACATATGAGCAGTATTATAGTAGTTATATTCTTGTACATAGGAGCAGTATTATAGTAGTTATATTCTGGTACATAGGGTCAGTATTATAGTAGTTATATTCTTGTACATAGGAGCAGTATTATAGTAGTTATATTCTTGTACATATGAGCAGTATTACAGTAGTTATATTCTTGTACATAGGGGCAGTATTATAGTAGTTATATTCTTGTACATAGGAGCAGTATTATAGTAGTTATATTCTTGCACATAGGAGCAGTATTATAGTAGTTATATTCTTGTACATAGGAGCAGTATTATAGTAGTTATATTCTTGTACATATGAGCAGTATTATAGTAGTTATATTCTTGTACATAGGAGCAGTATTATAGTAGTTATATTCTTGTACATAGGGGCAGTGTTATAGTAGTTATAGTCTTGTACATAGGAGCAGTATTATAGTAGTTTTATTCTTGTACATAGGAGGCAGTATTATAGTAGTTATATTCTTGTACATAGGGGCAGTATTATAGTAGTTATATTCTTGTACGTAGGGGCAGTAATATAGTAGTTATATTCTTGTACGTAGGGGCAGTAATATAGTAGTTACATTCCTGTATATAGGGGGCAGTATTATAGTAGTTATATTCTTGTACATAGGAGCAGTATTATAGTAGTTATATTCTTGTACATAGGAGCAGTATTATAGTAGTTATATTCTTGTACATAGGAGCAGTATTATAGTAGTTATATTCTTGTACATAGAAGCAGTATTATAGAAGTTATATTCTTGTACATAGGAGCAGTAATATAGTATTTATATTCCTGTACATAGGAGCAGTATTATAGCAGTTATATTCTTGTATATAGCGGCAGTATTATAGTAGTTATATTTTTGTACATAGGGGCAGTATTATAGTAGTTATATTCTGGTACATAGGGGCAGTATTATAGTAGTTATATTCTTGTACATAAGAGCAGTATTATAGTAGTTATATTCTTGTACATATGAGCAGTATTATAGTAGTTACATTCCTGTATATAGGGGGCAGTATTATAGTAGTTATATTCTTGTACATAGGAGCAGTATTATAGTAGTTATATTCTTGTACATAGGAGCAGTATTATAGTAGTTATATTCTTGTACATAGGAGCAGTATTATAGTAGTTATATTCTTGTACACAGGGGGCAGTATTATAGTAGTTATATTCTTGTACATAGGAGCAGTATTATAGAAGTTATATTCTTGTACATAGGAGCAGTAATATAGTAGTTATATTCCTGTACATAGGAGCAGTATTATAGCAGTTATATTCTTGTATATAGCGCCAGTATTATAGTAGTTATATTCTTGTACACAGGGGGCAGTATTATAGTAGTTATATTCTTGTACATAGGAGCAGTATTATAGTAGTTATATTCTTGTACATAGGAGCAGTATTATAGCATTTATATTCCTGTACATAGGAGCAGTATTATAGTAGTTATATTCTTGTACATAGGAGCAGTATTATAGTAGTTATATTCTTGTACATAGAAGCAGTATTATAGTAGTTATATTCTTGTACATAGGAGCAGTATTATAGTAGTTATATTCTTGTACATAGGGGGCAGTATTATAGTAGTTATATTCTTGTACATAGGGAGCAGTATTATAGTAGTTATATTCTTGTACATAGGGGGCAGTATTATAGTAGTTATATTCTTGTACATAGGGAGCAGTATTATAGTAGATATATTCTTGTACATAGGAGCAGTATTATAGTAGCTATATTCTTGTACATAGGAGCAGTATTATAGTAGTTATATTCTTGTATATAGGGGCAGTATTATAGTAGTTATATTCTTGTATATAGGGGCAGTATTATGGTAGTTATATTCTTGTACATAGGAGCAGTATTATAGCAGTTATATTCCTGTACATAGGGGGCAGTATTATAGTAGTTATATTCTTGTACATAGGGGGCAGTATTATAGTAGTTATATTCTTGTACATAGGAGCAGTATTATAGTAGTTATATTCTTGTACATGGGAGCAGTATTATAGCAGTTATACTCTTGTATATAGGGGCAGTATTATAGTAGTTATATTCTTGTACATAGGGGCAGTATTATAGTAGTTATATTCTTGTACATAAGAGCAGTATTATAGCAGTTATATTCCTGTACATAGGGGGCAGTATTATAGTAGTTATATTCTTGTACATAGGGGGCAGTATTATAGTAGTTATATTCTTGTACATAGGAGCAGTATTATAGTAGTGATATTCTTGTACATAGGAGCAGTATTATAGTAGTTATATTCTTGTACATAGGAGCAGTATTATAGTAGTTATATTCTTGTACACAGGGGCAGTATTATAGTAGTTATATTCTTGTACATAGGAGCAGTATTATAGTAGTTATATTCTTGTACATAGGGGGCAGTATTATAGTAGTTATATTCTTGTACATAGGGAGCAGTATTATAGTAGTTATATACTTGTACATAGGAGCAGTATTATAGCAGTTATACTCCTGTACATAGGGGGCAGTATTATAGTAATTATATTCTTGTACATAGGGGGCAGTATTATAGTAGTTATATTCTTGTACATAGGAGCAGAATTATAGTAGTTATATTCTTGTACATAGGAGCAGTATTATAGTAGTTATATTCTTGTACATAGGGGGCAGTATTATAGTAGTTATACTCTTGTACATAGGGGGCAGTATTATAGTAGTTATATTCTTGTACATAGGAGCAGTATTATAGTAGTTATATTCTTGTACATAGGAGGCAGTATTATAGTAGTTATATTCTTGTACATAGGGGGCTGTATTATAGTAGTTATATTCTTGTACATAGGGGGCAGCATTATAGTAGTTATATTCTTGTACATAGGAGGCAGTATTATAGTAGTTATATTCTTGTACATAGGGGGCTGTATTATAGTAGTTATATTCTTGTACATAGGGGGCAGTATTATAGTAGTTATATTCTTGTACATAGGGGGCTGTATTATAGTAGTTATATTCTTGTACATAGGGGGCAATATTATAGTAGTTATATTCTTGTACATAGGGGGCAGTACTATAGTAGTTATATTCTTGTACATAGGGGGCAGTATTATAGTAGTTATATTCTTGTACATAGGAGCAGTATTATAGTAGTTATATTCTTGTACATAGGGGTAGTATTATAGTAGTTATATTCTTGTACATAGGAGGCAGTATTAAAGTAGTTATATTCTTGTACATAGGGGGCAGTATTATAGAAGTTATATTCTTGTACATAGGAGCAGTATTATAGTAGTTATATTCTTGTACATAGGGGTAGTATTATAGTAGTTATATTCTTGTACATAGGAGGCAGCATTATAGTAGTTATATTCTTGTACATAGGGGGCAGTATTATAGTAGTTATATTCTTGTACATAGGGGGCAGTATTATGGTAGTTATATTCTTGTACATAGGAGCAGTATTATAGTAGTTATATTCTTGTACATAGGAGCAGTATTATAGTAGTTTTATTCTTGTACATAGGAGCAGTATTATAGTAGTTATATTCTTGTACATAGGGGGCAGTATTATAGTAGTTATACTCTTGTACATAGGGGGCAGTATTATAGTAGTTATATTCTTGTACATAGGAGCAGTATTATAGTAGTTATATTCTTGTACATAGGAGGCAGTATTATAGTAGTTATATTCTTGTACATAGGGGGCTGTATTATAGTAGTTATATTCTTGTACATAGGGGGCAGCATTATAGTAGTTATATTCTTGTACATAAGAGGCAGTATTATAGTAGTTATATTCTTGTACATAGGGGGCTGTATTATAGTAGTTATATTCTTGTACATAGGGGGCAGTATTATAGTAGTTATATTCTTGTACATAGGGGGCTGTATTATAGTAGTTATATTCTTGTACATAGGGGGCAATATTATAGTAGTTATATTCTTGTACATAGGGGGCAGTACTATAGTAGTTATATTCTTGTACATAGGGGGCAGTATTATAGTAGTTATATTCTTGTACATAGGAGCAGTATTATAGTAGTTATATTCTTGTACATAGGGGTAGTATTATAGTAGTTATATTCTTGTACATAGGAGGCAGTATTAAAGTAGATATATTCTTGTACATAGGGGGCAGTATTATAGAAGTTATATTCTTGTACATAGGAGCAGTATTATAGTAGTTATATTCTTGTACATAGGGGTAGTATTATAGTAGTTATATTCTTGTACATAGGAGGCAGCATTATAGTAGTTATATTCTTGTACATAGGGGGCAGTATTATAGTAGTTATATTCTTGTACATAGGGGGCAGTATTATGGTAGTTATATTCTTGTACATAGGAGCAGTATTATAGTAGTTATATTCTTGTACATAGGAGCAGTATTATAGTAGTTTTATTCTTGTACATAGGAGCAGTATTATAGTAGTTATATTCTTGTACATAGGGGGCAGTATTATAGTAGTTATACTCTTGTACATAGGGGGCAGTATTATAGTAGTTATATTCTTGTACATAGGAGCAGTATTATAGTAGTTATATTCTTGTACATAGGAGGCAGTATTATAGTAGTTATATTCTTGTACATAGGGGGCTGTATTATAGTAGTTATATTCTTGTACATAGGGGGCAGCATTATAGTAGTTATATTCTTGTACATAAGAGGCAGTATTATAGTAGTTATATTCTTGTACATATGGGGCTGTATTATAGTAGTTATATTCTTGTACATAGGGGGCAGTATTATAGTAGTTATATTCTTGTACATAGGGGGCTGTATTATAGTAGTTATATTCTTGTACATAGGGGGCAGTATTATAGTAGTTATATTCTTGTACATAGGGGGCAGTATTATAGTAGCTATATTCTTGTACATAGGAGCAGTATTATAGTAGTTATATTCTTGTACATAGGGGTAGCATTATTGTAGTTATATTCTTGTACATATGAGGCAGTATTATAGTAGTTATATTCTTGTACATAGGAGGCAGTATTATAGTAGTTATATTCTTGTACATAGGGGGCAGTATTATAGAAGTTATATTCTTGTACATAGGGGGCAGTATTATAGTAGTTATATTCTTGTACATAGGAGCAGTATTATAGTAGTTATATTCTTGTACATAGGGGAAGTATTATAGTAGTTATATTCTTGTACATAGGAGGCAGTATTATAGTAGTTATATTCTTGTACATAGGGGGCAGTATTGTAGTAGTTATATTCTTGTACATAGGAGCAGTATTATAGTAGTTATATTCTTGTACATAGGGGTAGTATTATAGTAGTTATATTCTTGTACATAGGAGGCAGTATTATAGTAGTTATATTCTTGTACATAGGGGGCAGTATTATAGTAGTTATATTCTTGTACATATGAGCAGTATTATAGTAGTTACATTCCTGTATATAGGGGGCAGTATTATAGTAGTTATATTCTTGTACATAGGAGCAGTATTATAGTAGTTATATTCTTGTACATAGGAGCAGTATTATAGTAGTTATATTCTTGTACACAGGGGGTAGTATTATAGTAGTTATATTCTTGTACATAGAAGCAGTATTATAGTAGTTATATTCTTGTACATAGGGGTAGTATTATAGTAGTTATATTCTTGTACATAGGAGGCAGTATTATAGTAGTTATATTCTTGTACATAGGGGGCAGTATTATAGTAGTTATATTCTTGTACATAGGGGGCAGTATTATTGTAGTTATATTCTTGTACATAGGAGCAGTATTATACTAGTTATATTCTTGTACATAGGAGCAGTAATATAGTAGTTATATTCTTGGATATAGGAGCAGTATTATAGTAGTTATATTCTTGTATATAGGAGCAGTATTATAGTAGTTATATTCTTGTACATAGGGGGCAGTATTATAGTAGTTATACTCTTGTACATAGGGGGCAGTATTATAGTAGTTATATTCTTGTACATAGGAGCAGTATTATAGTAGTTATATTCTTGTACATAGGAGGCAGTATTATAGTAGTTATATTCTTGTACATAGGGGGCTGTATTATAGTAGTTATATTCTTGTACATAGGGGGCAGCATTATAGTAGTTATATTCTTGTACATAAGAGGCAGTATTATAGTAGTTATATTCTTGTACATATGGGGCTGTATTATAGTAGTTATATTCTTGTACATAGGGGGCAGTATTATAGTAGTTATATTCTTGTACATAGGGGGCTGTATTATAGTAGTTATATTCTTGTACATAGGGGGCAGTATTATAGTAGTTATATTCTTGTACATAGGGGGCAGTATTATAGTAGCTATATTCTTGTACATAGGAGCAGTATTATAGTAGTTATATTCTTGTACATAGGGGTAGTATTATTGTAGTTATATTCTTGTACATATGAGGCAGTATTATAGTAGTTATATTCTTGTACATAGGAGGCAGTATTATAGTAGTTATATTCTTGTACATAGGGGGCAGTATTATAGAAGTTATATTCTTGTACATAGGGGGCAGTATTATAGTAGTTATATTCTTGTACATAGGAGCAGTATTATAGTAGTTATATTCTTGTACATAGGGGAAGTATTATAGTAGTTATATTCTTGTACATAGGAGGCAGTATTATAGTAGTTATATTCTTGTACATAGGGGGCAGTATTGTAGTAGTTATATTCTTGTACATAGGAGCAGTATTATAGTAGTTATATTCTTGTACATAGGGGTAGTATTATAGTAGTTATATTCTTGTACATAGGAGGCAGTATTATAGTAGTTATATTCTTGTACATAGGGGGCAGTATTATAGTAGTTATATTCTTGTACATATGAGCAGTATTATAGTAGTTACATTCCTGTATATAGGGGGCAGTATTATAGTAGTTATATTCTTGTACATAGGAGCAGTATTATAGTAGTTATATTCTTGTACATAGGAGCAGTATTATAGTAGTTATATTCTTGTACACAGGGGGTAGTATTATAGTAGTTATATTCTTGTACATAGGAGCAGTATTATAGTAGTTATATTCTTGTACATAGGGGTAGTATTATAGTAGTTATATTCTTGTACATAGGAGGCAGTATTATAGTAGTTATATTCTTGTACATAGGGGGCAGTATTATAGTAGTTATATTCTTGTACATAGGGGGCAGTATTATTGTAGTTATATTCTTGTACATAGGAGCAGTATTATACTAGTTATATTCTTGTACATAGGAGCAGTATTATAGTAGTTATATTCTTGTATATAGGAGCAGTATTATAGTAGTTATATTCTTGTATATAGGAGCAGTATTATAGTAGTTATATTCTTGTACATAGGGGGCAGTATTATAGTAGTTATACTCTTGTACATAGGGGGCAGTATTATAGTAGTTATATTCTTGTACATAGGAGCAGTATTATAGTAGTTATATTCTTGTACATAGGAGGCAGTATTATAGTAGTTATATTCTTGTACATAGGGGGCTGTATTATAGTAGTTATATTCTTGTACATAGGGGGCAGCATTATAGTAGTTATATTCTTGTACATAGGAGGCAGTATTATAGTAGTTATATTCTTGTACATAGGGGGCTGTATTATAGTAGTTATATTCTTGTACATAGGGGGCAGTATTATAGTAGTTATATTCTTGTACATAGGGGGCTGTATTATAGTAGTTATATTCTTGTACATAGGGAGCAGTATTATAGTAGTTATATTCTTGTACATAGGGGGCAGTATTATAGTAGCTATATTCTTGTACATAGGAGCAGTATTATAGTAGTTATATTCTTGTACATAGGGGTAGTATTATTGTAGTTATATTCTTATACATTGGAGGCAGTATTATAGTAGTTATATTCTTGTACATAGGAGGCAGTATTATAGTAGTTATATTCTTGTACATAGGGGGCAGTATTATAGTAGTTATATTCTTGTACATAGGGGGCAGTATTATAGTAGTTATATTCTTGTACATAGGAGCAGTATTATAGTAGTTATATTCTTGTACATAGGGGTAGTATTATAGTAGTTATATTCTTGTACATAGGAGGCAGTATTATAGTAGTTATATTCTTGTACATAGGGGGCAGTATTATAGTAGTTATATTCTTGTACATAGGAGCAGTATTATAGTAGTTATATTCTTGTACATAGGGGTAGTATTATAGTAGTTATATTCTTGTACATAGGAGGCAGTATTATAGTAGTTATATTCTTGTACATAGGGGGCAGTATTATAGTAGTTATATTCTTGTACATAGGGGGCAGTATTATTGTAGTTATATTCTTGTACATAGGAGCAGTATTATAGTAGTTATATTCTTGTACATAGGAGCAGTATTATAGTAGTTATATTCTTGTACATAGGAGCAGTATTATAGTAGTTATATTCTGGTACATAGGGGCAGTATTATAGTAGTTATATTCTTGTACATATGAGCAGTATTATAGTAGTTACATTCCTGTATATAGGGGGCAGTATTATAGTAGTTATATTCTTGTACATAGGAGCAGTATTATAGTAGTTATATTCTTGTACATAGGAGCAGTATTATAGTAGTTATATTCTTGTACACAGGGGGCAGTATTATAGTAGTTATATTCTTGTACATAGGAGCAGTATTATAGTAGTTATATTCTTGTACACAGGGGGCAGTATTATAGTAGTTATATTCTTGTACATAGGGGCAGTATTATAGTAGTTATATTCTTGTACATACGAGCAGTATTATAGTAGTTATATTCTTGTACATAGGAGCAGTATTATAGTAGTTATATTCTTGTACACAGGGGCAGTATTATAGTAGTTATATTCTTGTACATAGGAGCAGTATTATAGTAGTTATATTCTTGTACATAGGAGCAGTATTATAGTAGTTATATTCTTGTACATAGGAGCAGTATTATAGTAGTTATATTCTTGTACATAGGGGGCAGTATTATAGTAGTTATATTCTTGTACATAGGGAGCAGTATTATAGTAGTTATATACTTGTACATAGGAGCAGTAATATAGCAGTTATACTCCTGTACATAGAGGGCAGTATTATAGTAATTATATTCTTGTACATAGGGGGCAGTATTATAGTAGTTATATTCTTGTACATAGGAGCAGAATTATAGTAGTTATATTCTTGTACATAGGAGCAGTATTATAGTAGTTATATTCTTGTACACAGGGGGCAGTATTATAGTAGTTATATTCTTGTACATAGGAGCAGTATTATAGTAGTTATATTCTTGTACATAGGAGCAGTATTATAGTAGTTATATTCTTGCACATAGGGGGCAGTATTATGGTAGTTATATTCTTGTACATAGGAGTAGTATTATAGTAGTTATATTCTTGTACAAAGGGAGCAGTATTATAGTAGTTATATTCTTGTACATAGGGGGCAGTATTATAGTAGTTATATTATTGTACATAGGGAGCAGTATTATAGTAATTATATTCTTGTACATAGGAGCAGTATTATAGTAGATATATTCTTGTACATAGGAGCAGTATTATAGTAGTTACATTCCTGTATATAGGGGGCAGTATTATAGTAGTTATATTCTTGTACAGAGGAGCAGTATTATAGTAGTTATATTCTTGTACATAGGAGGAGTATTATAGTAGTTATATTCTTGTACATAGGAGCAGTATTATAGTAGTTATATTCTTATACACAGGGGGCATTATTATAGTTGTTATATTCTTGTACATAGGAGCAGTATTATAGTAGTTATATTCTTGTACATAGGAGCAGTATTATAGTAGTTATATTCTTGTACATAGGAGCAGTATTATAGCAGTTATATTCTTGTATATAGGGGCAGTATTATAGTAGTTATATTCTTGTACATAGGGGCAGTATTATAGTAGTTATATTCTTGTACATAGGAGCAGTATTATAGCAGTTATATTCCTGTACATAGGGGGCAGTATTATAGTAGTTATATTCTTGTACATAGGGGGCAGTATTATAGCAGTTATATTCTTGTACATAGGAGCAGTATTATAGTAGTTATATTCTTGTACATAGGAGCAGTATTATAGTAGTTATATTCTTGTACACAGGGGGCAGTATTATAGTAGTTATATTCTTGTACATAGGAGCAGTATTATAGTAGTTATATTCTTGTACATAGAAGCAGTATTATAGTAGTTATCTTCTTGTACATAGGAGCAGTATTATAGTAGTTATATTCTTGTACATAGGGGGCAGTATTATAGTAGTTATATTCTTGTACATAGGAGCAGTATTATAGTAGTTATATTCTTGTACATAGGAGGCAGTATTATAGTAGTTATATTCTTGTACATAGGGGGCTGTATTATAGTAGTTATATTCTTGTACATAGGGGGCAGCATTATAGTAGTTATATTCTTGTACATAAGAGGCAGTATTATAGTAGTTATATTCTTGTACATAGGGGGCTGTATTATAGTAGTTATATTCTTGTACATAGGGGGCAGTATTATAGTAGTTATATTCTTGTACATAGGGGGCTGTATTATAGTAGTTATATTCTTGTACATAGGGGGCAGTATTATAGTAGTTATATTCTTGTACATAGGGGGCAGTATTATAGTAGCTATATTCTTGTACATAGGAGCAGTATTATAGTAGTTATATTCTTGTACATAGGGGTAGTATTATTGTAGTTATATTCTTGTACATATGAGGCAGTATTATAGTAGTTATATTCTTGTACATAGGAGGCAGTATTATAGTAGTTATATTCTTGTACATAGGGGGCAGTATTATAGTAGTTATATTCTTGTACATAGGAGCAGTATTATAGTAGTTATATTCTTGTACATAGGGGAAGTATTATAGTAGTTATATTCTTGTACATAGGAGGCAGTATTATAGTAGTTATATTCTTGTACATAGGGGGCAGTATTGTAGTAGTTATATTCTTGTACATAGGAGCAGTATTATAGTAGTTATATTCTTGTACATAGGGGTAGTATTATAGTAGTTATATTCTTGTACATAGGAGGCAGTATTATAGTAGTTATATTCTTGTACATAGGGGGCAGTATTATAGTAGTTATATTCTTGTACATATGAGCAGTATTATAGTAGTTACATTCCTGTATATAGGGGGCAGTATTGTAGTAGTTATATTCTTGTACATAGGAGCAGTATTATAGTAGTTATATTCTTGTACATAGGAGCAGTATTATAGTAGTTATATTCTTGTACATAGGGGTAGTATTATAGTAGTTATATTCTTGTACATAGGAGGCAGTATTATAGTAGTTATATTCTTGTACATAGGGGGCAGTATTATAGTAGTTATATTCTTGTACATAGGGGGCAGTATTATTGTAGTTATATTCTTGTACATAGGAGCAGTATTATACTAGTTATATTCTTGTACATAGGAGCAGTATTATAGTAGTTATATTCTTGTATATAGGAGCAGTATTATAGTAGTTATATTCTTGTATATAGGAGCAGTATTATAGTAGTTATATTCTTGTACATAGGGGGCAGTATTATAGTAGTTATACTCTTGTACATAGGGGGCAGTATTATAGTAGTTATATTCTTGTACATAGGAGCAGTATTATAGTAGTTATATTCTTGTACATAGGAGGCAGTATTATAGTAGTTATATTCTTGTACATAGGGGGCTGTATTATAGTAGTTATATTCTTGTACATAGGGGGCAGCATTATAGTAGTTATATTCTTGTACATAGGAGGCAGTATTATAGTAGTTATATTCTTGTACATAGGGGGCTGTATTATAGTAGTTATATTCTTGTACATAGGGGGCAGTATTATAGTAGTTATATTCTTGTACATAGGGGGCTGTATTATAGTAGTTATATTCTTGTACATAGGGGGCAGTATTATAGTAGTTATATTCTTGTACATAGGGGGCAGTATTATAGTAGCTATATTCTTGTACATAGGAGCAGTATTATAGTAGTTATATTCTTGTACATAGGGGTAGTATTATTGTAGTTATATTCTTGTACATAGGAGGCAGTATTATAGTAGTTATATTCTTGTACATAGGAGGCAGTATTATAGTAGTTATATTCTTGTACATAGGGGGCAGTATTATAGTAGTTATATTCTTGTACATAGGGGGCAGTATTATTGTAGTTATATTCTTGTACATAGGAGCAGTATTATAGTAGTTATATTCTTGTACATAGGGGTAGTATTATAGTTGTTATATTCTTGTACATAGGAGGCAGTATTATAGTAGTTATATTCTTGTACATAGGGGGCAGTATTATAGTAGTTATATTCTTGTACATAGGAGCAGTATTATAGTAGTTATATTCTTGTACATAGGGGTAGTATTATAGTAGTTATATTCTTGTACATAGGAGGCAGTATTATAGTAGTTATATTCTTGTACATAGGGGGCAGTATTATAGTAGTTATATTCTTGTACATAGGGGGCAGTATTATTGCAGTTATATTCTTGTACATAGGAGCAGTATTATAGTAGTTATATTCTTGTACATAGGAGCAGTATTATAGTAGTTATATTCTTGTACATAGGAGCAGTATTATAGTAGTTATATTCTGGTACATAGGGGCAGTATTATAGTAGTTATATTCTTGTACATATGAGCAGTATTATAGTAGTTACATTCCTGTATATAGGGGGCAGTATTATAGTAGTTATATTCTTGTACATAGGAGCAGTATTATAGTAGTTATATTCTTGTACATAGGATCAGTATTATAGTAGTTATATTCTTGTACATAGGAGCAGTATTATAGTAGTTATATTCTTGTACACAGGGGGCAGTATTATAGTAGTTATATTCTTGTACATAGGAGCAGTATTATAGTAGTTATATTCTTGTACATATGAACAGTATTATAGTAGTTACATTCCTGTATATAGGGGGCAGTATTATAGTAGTTATATTCTTGTACATAGCAGTATTATAGTAGTTATATTCTTGTACATAGGAGCAGTATTATAGTAGTTATATTCTTGTACACAGGGGGCAGTATTATAGTAGTTATATTCTTGTACATAGGAGCAGTATTATAGTAGTTATATTCTTGTACACAGGGGGCAGTATTATAGTAGTTATATTCTTGTACATAGGGGCAGTATTATAGTAGTTATATTCTTGTACATAGGAGCAGTATTATAGTAATTATATTCTTGTACATAGGAGCAGTATTATAGTAGTTATATTCTTGTACACAGGGGCAGTATTATAGTAGTTATATTCTTGTACATAGGAGCAGTATTATAGTAGTTATATTCTTGTACATAGGAGCAGTATTATAGTAGTTATATTCTTGTACATAGGAGCAGTATTATAGTAGTTATATTCTTGTACATAGGGGGCAGTATTATAGTAGTTATATTCTTGTACATAGGGAGCAGTATTATAGTAGTTATATACTTGTACATAGGAGCAGTATTATAGCAGTTATACTCCTGTACATAGAGGGCAGTATTATAGTAATTATATTCTTGTACATAGGGGGCAGTATTATAGTAGTTATATTCTTGTACATAGGAGCAGAATTATAGTAGTTATATTCTTGTACATAGGAGCAGTATTATAGTAGTTATATTCTTGTACACAGGGGGCAGTATTATAGTAGTTATATTCTTGTACATTGGGAGCAGTATTATAGTAATTATATTCTTGTACATAGGAGCAGTATTATAGTAGATATATTCTTGTACATAGGAGCAGTACTATAGTAGTTACATTCCTGTATATAGGGGGCAGTATTATAGTAGTTATATTCTTGTACAGAGGAGCAGTATTATAGTAGTTATATTCTTGTACATAGGAGGAGTATTATAGTAGTTATATTCTTGTACATAGGAGCAGTATTATAGTAGTTATATTCTTATACACAGGGGGCAGTATTATAGTTGTTATATTCTTGTACATGGGAGCAGTATTATAGTAGTTATATTCTTGTACATAGGAGCAGTATTATAGTAGTTATATTCTTGTACATAGGAGCAGTATTATAGCAGTTATATTCTTGTATATAGGGGCAGTATTATAGTAGTTATATTCTTGTACATAGGGGCAGTATTATAGTAGTTATATTCTTGTACATAGGAGCAGTATTATAGCAGTTAGATTCCTGTACATAGGGGGCAGTATTATAGTAGTTATATTCTTGTACATAGGGGGCAGTATTATAGCAGTTATATTCTTGTACATAGGAGCAGTATTATAGTAGTTATATTCTTGTACATAGGAGCAGTATTATAGTAGTTATATTCTTGTACACAGGGGGCAGTATTATAGTAGTTATATTCTTGTACATAGGAGCAGTATTATAGTAGTTATATTCTTGTACATAGAAGCAGTATTATAGTAGTTATCTTCTTGTACATAGGAGCAGTATTATAGTAGTTATATTCTTGTACATAGGGGGCAGTATTATAGTAGTTATATTCTTGTACATAGGGATCAGTATTATAGTAGTTATATTCTTGTACATAGCGGGCAGTATTATAGTAGTTATATTCTTGTACATAGGGAGCAGTATTATAGTAGTTATATTCTTGTACATAGGAGCAGTATTATAGTAGATATATTCTTGTACATAGGAGCAGTATTATAGTAGCTATATTATTGTACATAGGAGCAGTATTATAGTAGTTATATTCTTGTACATAGGGTCAATATTATGGTAGTTATATTCTTGTACATAGGAGCAGTATTATAGTAGTTATATTCATGTATATAGGGGCAGTATTATAGTAGTTATATTCTTGTACATAGGCGCAGTATTATAGTAGTTATATTCTTGTACATAGGAGCAGTATTATAGCAGTTATATTCCTGTACATTGGGGGCAGTATTATAGTAGTTATATTCTTGTACATAGGGGGCAGTATTATAGTAGTTATATTCTTGTACACAGGAGCAGTATTATAGTAGTTATATTCTTGTACATAGGAGCAGTATTATAGTAGTTATATTCTTGTACATAGGGGCAGTATTATAGTAGTTATATTCTTGTACATAGGGGCAGTATTATAGTAGTTATATTCTTGTACATAGAGAGCAGTATTATAGTAGTTATATACTTGTACATAGGAGCAGTATTATAGCAGTTATATTCCTGTAAATAGGGGGCAGTATTATAGTACTTATATTCTTGTACATAGGGGGCAGTATTATAGTAGTTATATTCTTGTACATAGGAGCAGAATTATAGTAGTTATATTCTTGTACATAGGAGCAGTATTATAGTAGTTATATTCTTGTACACAGGGGGCAGTATCATAGTAGTTATATTCTTGTACATAGGAGCAGTATTGTAGTAGTTATATTCTTGTACGTAGGGAGCAGTATTATCTATATATATAATCGTCTTATCCCGTCTGCCTGTCTGTCTGTGTGTCTGTCTGTCCAGGAAATCCCACGTCGCTCATTGGTCCGGCAGCGGCCAATCAGCGCCGGGGGATTTCTAAAAAAAAAATGGCGGCCGTTAGCGGCTCATCTCCCGGCCGGCAACAGCTGAAGGAACCCGACCGCCGGACCCATCTGCGGGACGGAGATGCAGCCGGGAGATGAGCGGCGCGAGGCGCTCATCTCCCGGCCGGTAGCAGCGGATGGACCGCCGGCGCCGCTGACCTCCATGCGGAAGGGAGGACCGGGGAGCGGCGCTGCGGGTCGGGATACTTCTCCTGCGAGCGCCCGCTACGTCCCGGGTTCGCGCAGCGTAAGTACCCGCACAGGCAGCGCAGCTCCCCGGTCCTCACCAAGACGATTCGGTGATTGGTCGCGGTCTTCGGACCCGACCAATCACTGATCTTAGCGCAAAGTTTAAACACTATTGTGCTGATTGGTCGCCGACGCTGCCCGCGACCAATCACCAATTTGGGCGCCAAATTTAAATATCGGCCGCGACCAATCAGCACAGCGGTGTTTAAATGTGGAGCCAAGATCGGTGATTGGTCGCGGCCGATATTTAAATTTGGCGCCCAAATCGGTGATTGGTCGCGTGCAGCGTCCGCGACCAATCAGCACAGTAGTGTTTAACTTTGGCCGCAAGATCAGTGATTGGTCGCGGGTCAAGTCCGCGACCAATCAACTATTTGTGCGGCACATTTAAGTAGCGGCCGCGACCAATTGGATGTCAGCGCCGCTCCCCGGTCCTCCCTTCATGCCCTAGCCGCATGGTGTTACAAATGTCCGGACATTTGTGTTAAAAAACGCTGATTGGTCGCTGGCGCTGCCCGCGACCAATCACCGATTTCGGTGCCAAATTTAAATATCGCCCGCGACCAATCACCGATCTTGGCTCCACATTTAAACACCGCTGTACTGATTGGTCGCGGACGCTATTTAAATGTGCCGCCCAAATCGGTGATTGGTCGCGCACAGCGTCGGCGACCAATCAGCACAGCGGTGTTTAACTTTAGCGCCAAGATCACTGATTGGTCGCGTGCGGAGAGCGCGACCAATCAGCGAATCGTATTGGTGAGCGGGGAGCGGAATCGTATTAGTGAGGACCGGGGAGCGCCGCTGCCTGTGCGGATACTTCCACTCCGAGAAGCCGAGAGATGAGCGACTGCTCGCAGCAGAAGTATCCCGACCCGCAGCGCCGCTCCCCGGTCCTCCCTTCACACCCTAGCCGCTGATCTCCCCACAGTATCCGCATGGTGTTACAAAGGTCCGGACATTTGTGTTAAAAATCGCTGATTGGTCGCTGGCGCTGCCCGCGACCAATCACCGATTTGGGCGCCAAATTCAAATATCGGCCGCGGTGTTTAAATGTGGAGCCAAGATCGTGATTGGTCTCGGCCGATATTTAAATTTGGCGCCCAAATCGGTGATTGGTTGCGGGCAGCGTCAGCGACCAATCAGCGATTTTTCACACAAATGTCCGGACCTTTGTAACACCATGCGGATACTGTGGGGACATCAGCGGCTAGGGTGTGAAGGGAGCGGCGCTGCGGGTCGGGATACTTCTGCTGTGAGCAGTCGCTCATCTCCCGGCTTCTCGGAGTGGAAGTATCCGCACAGGCAGCGGCGCTCCCCGGTCCTCACTAATACGATTCCGCTCCCCGCTCCTCACCAATACGATTCGCTGATTGGTCGCGCTCTCCACACCCGACGAATCAGTGATCTTGGCGCTAAAGTTAAACACCGCTCTACTGATTGGTCGCGGCCGCTGCCCGCGACCAATCACCGATTTGGATGCCACATTTAAATAGCGGCCGCGACCAATCACAGATCTTAGCGCCACATTTAAACACTGGTGTGCTGATTGGTCACGGACGCTGACCGTGACCAATCACCGATTTGGGCGCCACATTTAAATAGCGGCCGCGACCAATCGCCGATCTTGCCGCGACATTTAAACACTGCTGTGCTAATTGGTCGCGGACGCCAGCCGCGACCAATCAGCGAGCTTGGCGCCAAATTTAAACAACGCTCTGCTCATTGGTCACGGACGCCAGACGCGTGCAATCAGCGAGATTGGCGCCAATTTTAAACAACGCTCTGCTGATTGATCGCGTTCGCTGGCCGAGATCAATCAGCAGTATTGGCGCCAAATTTAAACCCCACTCTGCTAATTGGTCGCGGTCGCCGGCAGCGACCAATCAGCAGTATTGGCGCCAAATTTAAACCTCTCTCTGCTGATTGGTCGCGGCCGTCAGCCGCGAACAATCAGCGAGATTGGCGCCAAATTTAAACGCTCTGCTGATTGGTCGCCGGCCGCGACTAATCAGCGATTTTGGTGCCAAATTTAAACACGCTCTCCATTCCTCACTAACACGGTTCGCTGATTGGTCGCGGCCACCGCCCGCGACCAATCAGCGATTTTGGCGCCAAATTTAAACACCGCTCTGCTGATTGGTCGCGGCCGCCATCCGCGACCAATCAGCCAGATTGGCGCCAAATTTAAACAACGCTCTGCTGATTGGTCGAGGCCGGCGACCGCGACCAATCAGCAGAGCGATGCAGAGCGGGGTTTAAATTTGGCCCCAAAGTCGCTGATTAGTCGTCGCTGACGGCCGCGACCAATCAGCAGAGCGTTGTTTAAATTTTGCGCCAAAATCGCTGATTGGTCGCGGCCGGCGGCCTCGATCAATCAGCAGTATTGGCGCCAAATTTAAACACCGCTCTGCTGATTGGTCGTGACTAATCAGCGATTTTGCTGCCAAATTTAAACACGCTCTCCAGTCCTCACTAACACGGTTCGCTGATTGGTCGCGGCCGCCGCCCGCGACCAATCACCAATATTGCCGCCAAATTTAAACACCGCTTTGCTGATTGGTCGCGGTTGCCGAACGCGACCAATCAGCGATTTTGGCGCAAAATTTAAACACCGCTCTGCTAATTGCGCCCCGTCACCCGCATACCTATTCTAGAATACCCGATGCATTAGAATCGGGCCATCATCTAGTCTATATACTGTATATAATCGTCTTATCCCGTCTGTCTGTCTGTCTTTCTGTCCAGGAAATCCCGCGTCGCTCATTGGTCTGCCAGCGGCCAATCAGCGCCGCGGGATTTCTGAAAAAAGATGGCGGCCGTTAGCGGCTAATCTGCGGGACGGAGCTCAGCGGCGATGCAGCCGGGAGATGACCGGCGCGAGGCGCTCATCTCCCGGCCGGCAACAGCAGAAGGAACCCGACCGCCGGACCCATCTGCGGGACGGAGATGCAGCCGGGAGATGAGCGGCGCGAGGCGCTCATCTCCCGGCCGGTAGCAGCGGAAGGACCGCCGGCGCCGCTGACCTCCATGCGGAAGGGAGGACCGGGGAGCGGCGCTGCGGGTCGGGATACTTCTGCTGCGAGCGCCCGCTATGTCCCGGGTTCTCGCAGCGTAAGTAGCCGCACAGACAGCGCCGCTCCCCGGTCCTCACCAAGACGATTCGATGATTGGTCGCGGTCTTCGGACCCGACCAATCACTGATCTTAGCGCAAAACTTAAACACCGCTGTGCTGATTGGTCGCCGACGCTGCCCGCGACCAATCACCAATTTGGGCGCCAAATTTAAATATCGGCCGCGACCAATCAGCACAGCGGTGTTTAAATGTGGAGCCAAGATCGGTGATTGGTCGCGGCCGATATTTAAATTTGGCGCCCAAATCGGTGATTGGTCGCGGTCAGCGTCCGCGACCAATCAGCACAATAGTGTTTAACTTTGGCGGCAAGATCAGTGATTGGTCGCGGGTCAAGACAGCAACCAATCACCGATTTTGGCGCCACATTTAAATAGCGTCCGCGACCAATCCACACAGCGGTGTTTAAATGTGGAGCCAAGATCGGTGATTGGTCGCGGCCGATATTTGAATGTGGCGCCCAAATCGGTGATTGGTCGCGGGCAGCGTCTGCGACCAATCAGCACCGTAGTGTTTAACTTTTGCGGCAAGATCCGTGATTGGTCGCGGGCCAAGACAGCGACCAATCACCGATTTGTGCGGCACTTTTAAATAGCGGCCACGACCAACTGGATGTCAGTGCCGCTCCCCGGTCCTCCCGTCACACCCTAGCCGCATGGATGTCAGCGGCGCTGCCTGTGCGGCTACTTCCGCTGCGAGAACCCGGGACATGAGCGGGCGCTCGCAGCAGAAGTATCCCGACCCGCAGCGCCGCTCCCCGGTCCTCCCTTCACACCCTAGCCGCTGATGTCCCCACAGTATCCGCATGGTGTTACAAAGGTCCGGACATTTGTGTTAAAAATCGCTGATTGGTCGCTGGCGCTGCCCGCGACCAATCACCTATTTGGGCGCCAAATTTAAATATCGGCCGCGACCAATCACCGATCTTGGCTCCACATTTAAACTCCGCTGTGCTGATTGGTCGCGGACGATATTTAAATTTGGCGCCCAAATCGGTGATTGGTCGCGCCCAGCGTCGGCGACCAATCAGCACAGCGGTGTTTAAATGTGGAGCCAAGATCGGTGATTGGTCGCGGCCGATATTTAAATTTGGCGCCCAAATCGGTGATTGGTCGCGGGCAGCGCCAGCGACCAATCAGCGATTTTTAACACAAATGTCCGGACCTTTGTAACACCATGCGGATACTGTGGGGACATCAGCGGCTAGGGTGTGAAGGGAGGACCGGGAAGCGGCGCTGCGGGTCGGGATACTTCTGCTCCGAGCGCCCGCTCATGTCCCGGGTTCTCGCAGCGGAAGTACCCGCACAGGCAGCAGCGCTCCCCGGTCCTCACTAATACGATTCCGCTCCCCGCTCCTCACCAATACGATTCGCTGATTGGTCGCGTGCGGAGAGCGCGACCAATCAGTGATCTTGGCGCTAAAGTTAAACACCGCTCTGCTGATTGGTCGCGGCCGCTGCCCACGACCAATCACCGATTTGGGCGCCACATTTAAATAGCGGCCGCGACCAATCACCGATCTTGCCTCCAGATTTAAACACTGCTGCGCTAATTGGTCGCGGACGCCAGCCGCAACCAATCAGCGAGCTTGGCGCCAAATTGAAACAACGCTCTGCTGATTGGTCGCGGATGCCAGACGCGTCCAATCAGCGAGATTGGCGCCAAATTTAAACAACGCTCTGCTGATTGGTCGCGGACTCCAGCCGTGACCATTTAACGAGATTGGCGCCAAATTTAAGCAACGCTCTGCTGATTGATCGCTGTCGCTGGCCGAGATCAATCAGCAGTATTGGCGCAAAATTTAAACACCGCTCTGCTGATTGGTCGCGGTTGTTTGCCGTGACCAGTCAGCAGTATTGGCGCCAAATTTAAACCTCACTCTGCTGATTGGTCGCAACCACCGGCCGCCACGAATCTTCGTTTTTTGTGCCAAATTTAAACAACACTCTGCTGATTGGTTGCGGTCGCTGGCCGCGACCAATCAGCAGTATTGGGGCCAAATTTAAACCCCGCTCTGCTGATTGGTCGCGGTCGCCGGCCGCGACCCATCAGCATTATTGGTGCAAAATTTAAACCTCGCTCTGGTGATTCGTCGCGGCCGCCAGCCGCGAACAATCAGCAAGATTGGCGCCAAATTTAAACACCGTTATGCTGATTGGTTGAGGCCGCCGGCCGCGATCAATCAGCGATTTTGGCGCCAAATTTAAACAACGCTCTGCTGATTGGTCGCGGCCAATTATGATAGTAATTATATTCTTGTACATAGGGGGCAGCATTATAGTAGTTATATTCTTGTACATAGGGGGCAGTATTATAGTAGTTATATTCTTGTACATAGGGAGCAGTATTATAGTAGTTATATTCTTGTACATAGGGGCAGTATTATCTACTATATAATCGTCTTATCCCGTCTGTCTGTCTGTCTGTCTCTCTGTCTGTCCAGGAAATCCCGCGTCGCTCATTGGTCCGGCAGCGGCCAATCAGCGCCGCGGGATTTCTGAAAAAAGATGGCGGCCGTTAGCGGCTCATCTACGGGACAGAGCTGAGCGGCGATGCAGCCGGGAGATGACCGGCGCGAGGCGCTCATCTCCCGGCCGGCAACAACAGAAGGACCCCGACCGCCGGACCCATCTGCGGGACGGAGATGCAGCCGGGAGATGAGCGGCGCGAGGCTCTCATCTGCCGGCCGGTAGCAGCGGAAGGACCGCCGGCGCCGCTGACCTCCATGCGGAAGGGAGGACCGGGGAGCGGCGCTGCGGGTCGGGATACTTCTGCTGCGAGCGCCCGCTATGTCCCGGGTTCTCGCAGCGGAAGTAGCCGCAGAGGCAGCGGCGCTCCCCGGTCCTCACCAAGACGATTCGATGATTGGTCGCGGTCTTCGGACCCGACCAATCACTGAACTTAGCGCAAAACTTAAGCACCGCTGTGCTGATTGGTCGCAGGCGCTGACCGCGACCAATCACCGATTTGGGCGCCAAATTTAAATATCGGCCACGATCAATCAGCACAGCGGTGTTTAAATCTGGAGCCAAGATCGGTGATTGGTCGCGGCCGATATTTAAATTTGGCGACCAAATCGGTGATTGGTCGCGGGCAGCGTCCGCGACCAATCAGCACAATAGTGTTTAACTTTGGCGCCAAGATCAGTGATTGGTCGCGGGCCAAGACAGCGACCAATCACCGATTTGTGCGGCAGATTTAAATAGCGGCAGCAACCAATTGGATGTCAGCGCCGCTCCACGGTCCTCCCTTCACACCCTAGCCGCATGGATGTCAGCGGCGCTTCCTGTGCGGGTACTTCTGCTGCGAGAACCCGGGACATGAGCGGGCGCTCGCAGCAGAAGTATCCCGACCCGCAGCGCCGCTCCCCGGTCCTCCCTTCACACCCTAGCCGCTGATGTCCCCACAGTATCCGCATGGTGTTACAAAGGTCCAGACATTTGTGTTAAAAATCGCTGATTGGTCGCTGGCGGTGCCCGCGACCAATCACCGATTTGGGCGCCAATTTTAAATATCGGCCGCCACCAATCAGCACAGCGGTGTTTAAATCTGGAGCCAAGATCGGTGATTGGTCGCGTCCGATATTTAAATTTGGCGCCCAAATTGTTGATTGGTCGCGGCCAGCGCCAGCGACCAATCAGCGATTTTTAACACAAATGTCCGGACCTTTGTAACACCATGCGGATACTGTGGGGACATCAGCGGCTAGGGTGTGAAGGGAGGACGGGGAGCGGCGCTGCGGGTCGGGATACTTCTGCTCCGAGCGCCCGCTCATGTCCCGGGTTCTCGCAGCGGAAGTAGCCGCACAGGCAGCGGCGCTCCCCGGTCCTCACTAATACGATTCCGCTCCCTGCTCCTCACCAATACGATTCGCTGATTGGTCGCGCTCTCCACACCCGAGCAATCAGTGATCTTGGCGCTAAAGTTAAACACCGCTCTGCTGATTGGTCGCGGCCGCTGCCCGCAACCAATCACCGATTTGGGCGCCACATTTAAATAGCGTCCGCGACCAATCACCGATCTTGCCGCCACATTTAAACACTGCTGTGCTGATTGGACGCGTCCAATCAGCGAGATTGGCGCCAAATTTAAGCAACGCTCTGCTGATTGGTTGCGGACTCCAGCCGCGACCAATCAACGAGATTGGCGCCAAATTTAAGCAACGCTCTGCTGATTGATCGCGGTCGCTGGTCGAGATCAATCAGCAGTATTGGCGCAAAATTTAAACACCGCTCTGCTGATTGGTCGCGGTTGTCGGCCGTGACCAGTCAGCAGTATTGGCGCCAAATTTAAACCTCACTCTGCTGATTGGTCGCAACCACCGGCCGCGACCAATCTGCGTTTTTTGTGCCAAATTTAAACAACTCTCTGCTGATTGGTCACGGTCGCCGGCCGCGACCCATCAGCATTATTGGTGCCAAATTTAAACCCTGCTCTGCTGATTGGTCGCGGCCGCCAGCCACGAACAATCAGCGAGATTGGCGACAAATTTAAACACCGCTCTGCTGATTGGTCGCGGTTGTCGGCCGTGACCAATCAGCAGTATTGGCGCCAAATTTAAACCTCACTCTGCTGATTGGTCGCAACCACCGGCCGCGACCAATCTGCGCTTTTTTGTGCCAAATTTAAACACCGCTCTGCTGATTGGTCGCGGCCGGCGACCAATCAGCGATTTTGGCGCCAAATTTAAACCCCGCTCTGCATCGCTCTGCTGATTGGTCGCGGTCGCCGGCCGCGACCAATCAGCACTATTGTCGCCAAATTTAAACACCTCTTTGCTGATTGGTCGCGGTCGCGACTAATCAGCGATTTTGGTGCCAAATTTAAACACCGCACTGCTGATTGGTCGCGGCCGCCATCCGCGACCAATCAGCGAGATTGGCGCCAAATTTAAACAACGCTCTGCTGATTGGTCGCGGTCGCCGGCCTCGACCAATCAGCGATTTTGGCGCCAAATTTAAACAACGCTCTGCTGTTTGGTCGCGGCCGGCGACCAATCAGCGATTTTGGCGCCAAATTTAAACCCCGCGCTGCTGATTGGTCACGGTCGGCAGCCACGACCAGTCAGCAGTATTGGCGCCAAATTTAAACAACGCTCTGCTGATTGGTCGCGACTAATCAGCGATTTTGGTGCCAAATTTAAACACGCTCTCCAGTCCTTACTAACACGGTTAGCTGATTGGTCGCGGCCGCCGCCCGCGACCAATCATCGATATTGCCGCCAAATTTAAACACCGCTTTGCTGATTGGTCGCGGTTGCCGAACGCGACCAATCAGCGATTTTGGCGCCAAATTTAAACACAGTTCTGCTGATTGCACCCGGTCGGCCGCATACCTATTCTAGAATACCCGATGCATTAGAATCGGGCCACCATCTAGTAGTAGTTATATTCTTGTACATAGGAGCAGTATTATAGTAGTTATATTCTTGTACATAGGGGGCAGTATTATAGTAGTTATATTCTTGTACATAGGAGCAGTATTATAGTAGTTATATTCTTGTACATAGGAGCAGTATTATAGTAGTTATATTCTTGTACATAAGGGGCAGTATTATAGTAGTTATATTCTTGTACATAGGATCAGTATTATAGTAGTTATATTCTTGTACATAGGGGCAGTATTATAGTAGTTATATTCTTGTACATAGGAGCAGTATTATAGTAGTTATATTCTTGCACATAGGGGCAGTATTATAGTAGTTATATTCTTGTACATAGGGGGCAGTACTATAGTAGTTATATTCTTGTACATAGGAGCAGTATTATAGTAGTTATATTCTTGTACATAGGAGCAGTATTATAGTAATTATATTCTTATACATAGGGGCAGTATTATAGTAGTTATATTCTTGTACATAGGGGCAGTATTATAGTAGTTATATTCTTGTACATAGGGGGCAGTATTATAGTAGTTATATTCTTGTACATAGGAGCAGTATTATAGTAATTATATTCTTATACATAGGGGCAGTATTATAGTAGTTATATTCTTGTACATGGGGCAGTATTATAGTAGTTATATTCTTGTACATAGGGGCAGTATTATAGTAGTTATATTCTTGTACATAGGAGCAGTATTATAGCAGTTATATTCTTGTACATAGGAGCAGTATTATAGTAGCTATATTCTTGTACATAGGAGCAGTATTATAGTAGCTATATTCTTGTACATAGGAGCAGTATTATAGTAGCTATATTCTTGTACATAGGAGCAGTATTATAGTAGTTATATTCTTGTACATAGGAGCAGTATTATAGTAGCTATATTCTTGTACATAGGAGCAGTATTATAGTAGCTATATTCTTGTACATAGGGAGCAGTATTATAGTAGTTATATTCTTGTACATAGGAGCAGTATTATAGTAGTTGTATTCTTGTACATAGGAGCAGTATTATAGTAGTTATATTCTTGTACATAGGGGGCAGTATTATAGTAGTTATATTCTTGTACATAGGAGCAGTATTATAGTAGTTATATTCTTGTACATAGGAGCAGCATTATAGTAGTTATATTCTTGTACATAGGAGCAGTATTATAGTAGTTATATTCTTGTACATAGGAGCAGTATTATAGTAGCTATATTCTTGTACATAGGAGCAGTATTATCTATCTATATAATTGTGCTATCCCGTCTGTCTGTCTGTCTATCTGTCTGTCTGTCTGTCTGTCTGTCCTGGAAATCCCGGGTCGCTGATTGGTCCGGCCGCGGCCAATCAGCGACTAGGCATTTCAGAAAAACATGGCGGCCATTAGCGGCTCATGTGCGGCACGGAGGTCAGCAGCGATGCAGCCGGGAGATGCAGCCGGCTGCTCGCAGCATAAGTCCCCCGACCGCAGGCGCCGCTGACCTACATGCGGCTATCGTCTGAAGATCAGCGGCTACGGCCGCTTGTCTCCCGAGGACTAGTGTTACGCCCCTCCCCTCCTTTCCCCTCCTCTCCTCTCCCATCCCCTCTCCCCTCCTCCCGTCCCTCCCCCCGCTCGATCAGGATCCCGACACCTAGCGTCATACTCACCCCACCCCGTGCCTGCGCAGCAGCTCCTGTGTCTTCTGCTGCTGCTCTGTCACGTCTCAGGTCAGAGGGCGCGGTGACGTCTTTACACCGCGTTCTCTTCTGAGCGGTCACAACGCGCAGCGAGAAGATGCCGGCTACGCTGGAGTCCAGAGAAGCAGTGAGGTGAGTATTGGATTTTTTTTTTTTTGTATGAGGCCATAGGGGACCTGCATGGGGCACTATGGGGAGATGGGACATCCTGCATGGGGTATTATATAGGGAGGATGTGACAGCCTGCATGGGACATTGTATGGGGGGAGAGGTGACATCCTGCATGGGGCATTATATGGGGGGAGAGGTGACATCCTGCATGGGCCATTATATGGGGGAGAGGTGACATCCTACATGGGGCTTTATATGGGGGGAGAGGTGACATCCTGCATGGGGCATTATATGGGGGGAGAGGTGACATCCTGCATGGGGCATTATATGGGGGGAGAGGTGACATCCTGCATGGGGCATTATATGGGGTAGAGGTGACATCCTGCATGGGGCATTATATGGGGGAGAGGTGACATACTGCATGGGGTATTATATAGGGGGAATGTGACATCCTGCATGGGGCATTATATGGGGGGGGGGAGGTGACATCCTACATGGGGTATTATATAGGGGAGAGGTGACATCCTACATGGGGCATTATATGGGGGAGAGGTGACATCCTACATGGGGCTCTATATGGGGGAGAGGTGACATCCTGCATGGGGCATTATATGGGGGGAGAGGTGACATACTGCATGGGGTATTATATAGGGGGGATGTGACATCCTGCATGGAGCATTATATGGGGAGGGGGTGACATCCTACATGGGGTATTATATAGGGGAGAGGTGACATCCTACATGGGGCATTATATGGGGGAGAGGTGACATCCTGCATGGGTCTTTATATGGGGGAGAGCCGGTGACATCCTGCATGGGGCATTATATAGGGGGGATGTGACATCCTGCATGGGGTATTATATACGGGGGATGTGACATCCTGCATGGGGTATTATATACGGGGGATGTGACTTCCTGCATGGGGCATTATAAAGGAGGGTCGGGAGACATATGCTAGAATACGCGATGTGTTAGAATCTGGCCACCATCTAGTACTAGTTATATTCTTGTACATAGGGGGCAGTATTATAGTAGTTATAT
This sequence comes from Phyllobates terribilis, assembly GCF_046119375.1. Taxonomy (NCBI): domain Eukaryota; kingdom Metazoa; phylum Chordata; class Amphibia; order Anura; family Dendrobatidae; genus Phyllobates; species Phyllobates terribilis. Next base: position 671,343,281 of record NW_027362763.1, on the reverse strand, counting down.
TCTTGTACATAGGAGCAGTATTATAGTAGTTATATTCTTGTACATAGGAGCAGTATTATAGTAGTTATATTCTTGTACATAGGGGGCAGTATTATAGTAGTTATATTCTTGTACATAGGTGACAGTATTATAGCAGTTATATTCTTGTACATAGGAGCAGTATTATAGTAGTTATATTCTTGTACATAGGGGGCAGTATTATAGTAGTTATATTCTTGTACATAGGGGGCAGTATTATAGTAGTTATATTCTTATACATAGGGGCAGTATTATAGTAGTTATATTCTTATACATAGAGGCAGTATTATAGTAGTTATATTCTTATACATAGGAGCAGTATTATAGTAGTTATATTCTTGTACATAGGAGCAGTATTATAGTAGTTATATTCCTGTACATAGGAGGCAGTATTATAGTAGTTATATTCTTGTACATAGGGACAGTATTATAGTAGTTATATTCTTGTACATAGGGAGCAGTATTATAGTAGTTATATTCTTGTACATAGGAGCAGTATTATAGTAGTTATATTCTTGTACATAGGAGCAGTATTATAGTAGTTATATTCTTGTACATAGGAGCAGTATTATAGTAGTTATATTCTTGTACATAGGAGCAGTGTTATAGTAGTTATATTCTTGTACATAGGGAGTAGTATTATAGTAGTTATATTCTTGTACATAGGGGCAGTATTATAGTAGTTATATTCTTGTACATAGGGGGCAGTATAATAGTAGTTATATTCTTGTACATAGGAGCAGTATTATAGTAGTTATATTCTTGTACATAGGAGCAGTGTTATATTAGTTATATTCTTGTACATAGGGAGTAGTATTATAGTAGTTATATTCTTGTACATAGGGGCAGTATTATAGTAGTTATATTCTTGTACATAGGGGGCAGTATAATAGTAGTTATATTCTTGTACATAGGAGCAGTATTATAGTAGTTATATTCTTGTACATAGGGGCAATATTATAGTAGTTATATTCTTATACATAGGAGCAGTATTATAGTAGTTATATTCTTGTACATAGGGGGCAGTATAATAGTAGTTATATTCTTGTACATAGGAGCAGTATTATAGTAGTTATATTCTTGTACATAGGAGCAGTGTTATAGTAGTTATATTCTTGTACATAGGGGGCAGTATTATAGTAGTTATATTCTTGTACATAGGAGCAGTATTATAGTAGTTATATTCTTGTACATAGGGGCAGTATTATAGTAGTTATATTCTTGTACATAGGAGGCTATATTATAGTAGTTATATTCTTGTACATAGGGGGCAGTATTATAGTAGTTATATTCTTGTACATAGGGGGCAGTATTATAGTAGTTATATTCTTGTGCATAGGGGGCAGTATTATAGTAGTTATATTCTTGTACATAGGGGACAGTATTATAGTAGTTATATTCTTGTACATAGGAGCAGTATTATAGTAGCTATATTCTTGTACATAGGGGGCAGTATTATAGTAGTTATATTCCTGTACATAGGGGGCAGTATTATAGTAGTTATATTCTTGTACGTAGGGGGCAGTATTATAGTAGTTATATTCTTGTACGTAGGGGGCAGTATTATAGTAGTTATATTCTTGTACGTAGGAGCAGTATTATAGTAGTTATATTCTTGTACATAGGGGGCAGTATTATAGTAGTTATAATCTTGTACATAGGGGCAGTATTATAGTAGTTATATTCTTGTACATAGGAGCAGTATTATAGTAGCTATATTCTTGTACATAGGGGGCAGTATTATAGTAGTTATATTCTTGTACGTAGGGGGCAGTATTATAGTAGTTATATTCTTGTACATAGGAGCAGTATTATAGTAGTTATATTCTTGTACATAGGGGGCAGTATTATAGTAGTTATAATCTTGTACATAGGGGCAGTATTATAGTAGTTATATTCTTGTACATAGGAGCAGTATTATAGTAGCTATATTCTTGTACGTAGGGGGCAGTATTATAGTAGTTATATTCTTGTACATAGGAGCAGTATTATAGTAGCTATATTCTTGTACATAGGGGGCAGTATTATAGTAGTTATATTCCTGTACATAGGAGGCAGTATTATAGTAGTTATATTCTCGTACATAGGGGCAGTATTATAGTAGTTATATTCTTGTACATAAGGAGCAGTATTATAGTAGTTATATTCCTGTACATAGGGGGCAGTATTATAGTAGTTATATTCTTGTACATAGGGGCAGTATTATAGTAGTTATATTCTTGTACATAGGGGGCAGTATTATAGTAGTTATATTCTTGTACATAGGGGCAGTATTATAGTAGTTATATTCTTGTACATAGGGGGCAGTATTATAGTAGTTATATTCTTGTACATAGGGGCAGTATTATAGTAGTTATATTCCTGTATATAGGGGCAGTATTATAGTAGTTGTATTCTTGTACATAGGTGCAGTATTATAGTAGTTATAATCTTGTACATAGGGGCAGTATTATAGTAGTTATATTCTTGTACATAGGTGCAGTATTATAGTAGTTATAATCTTGTACATAGGGGCAGTATTATAGTCTTCTGTTAGTGACATTACATCATTTTATTGAAATACAGTCACTCTATAAAGTATCTCAATCCTCTGGAGATGTGACATGTTTCTGTATATATGAGCAGTATATACCCCCTATGTCACATCTGCAGAGAGCACTGACCTGATTCCCAGCATTGTACGGCATCCACTTGAAGCAGTTATGGGGTCTCGCGTCGCCCCTGGATCTGATCACTGCTCCCCACTTGACCACGCGTCGGCCCAAGTGCCCATCTATTCTTTATATGTTATAAACAGGGCATTAATATTCCCATCAGCAGTCCGGGGGTCTGTTATTTCGGTGTTGGCCCTGACAACTGTTCCCATGGCTGTAAATCATCTTAAGTCATCTCACGACCCCCCTCGGCCAACAGAAGCACAAGGGGGAGAATGAGTTGAGTATTAACCAGTTGCACACCAGACTCCAGCACATGAATGGCTGCCATGTATACCCATGGGGCTCTGCTGATGGGGGCTTTGTTGGAAAGCGGGGGGGGGGGTGGATGGGATTAGTAATTATCTAGTTCAGTCTGTGAATAGTTAATATTGTTCACATTCCAGTCAGGTAACAGAGCGAGGGCCGACAGGAATCCACAGAAAACAAAACTAGGACGTCGTCATTGTGGAACCACGCTATAAAAATTCTGAAATATTCAGACTTTACCACTTTAATTACTATTGGGAAACAGTCAGTGGGTAGGAAAGATGGAAGTCACTTTTTGTGAGGATCTGGTGTAATATAAAAGTTAATCTTCTTAGAAATAAAAAGTTCTACAACTTTCTAAAACTCTTTGGGTCGATTCATTATTTCATTTACTTTTTTTTCCTTTCTAGATGTTTTTGGCAGATTCGTCAATTGTGACTTTTTTAAAGAAAGTTGAAAAATTTGGTGCAAATGTGATCAAAGTCGCCCCCCCGTCCCCGGAGCGATTGGATGGGGGCAAAATACACTGCTCAAAAAAATAAAGGGAACAGTGAAATACCCCATCCTAGATCTGAATGAATGAAATCTTCTCATTGAATACTTTGTTCTGTAGAAAGCTGAATGTGCTGACAACAAAATCACACAAAAATCATCAATGGAAATCACATTTATTAACCAATGGAGGCCTGGATTTGGAGTCACCCCCAAAATTAAAGTGGAAAAACTCACTACAGGCTGATCCAACTTTGATGTAATCTCCTTAAAACAAGTCAAAATGAGTCTCAGTATTGTGTGTGGCCTCCACGTGCCTGTATGACCTCCCTACAACGCCTGGGCATGCTCCTGATGAGGCTGAGTATTGTGTGTGGCCTCCACGTGCCTGTATGACCTCCCTACAACGCCTGGGCATGCTCCTGATGAGGCTGAGTATTGTGTGTGGCCTCCACGTGCCTGTATGACCTCCCTTCAACGCCTGGGCATGCTCCTGATGAGGCTGAGTATTGTGTGTGGCCTCCACGTGCCTGTATGACCTCCCTACAACGCCTGGGCATGCTCCTGATGAGGCTGAGCATTGTGTGTGGCCTCCACGTGCCTGTATGACCTCCCTACAACGCCTGGGCATGCTCCTGATGAGGCTGAGTATTGTGTGTGGCCTCCACATGCCTGTATGACCTCCCTACAACGCCTGGGCATGCTCCTGATGAGGCTGAGTATTGTGTGTGGCCTCCACGTGCCTGTATGACCTCCCTACAACGCCTGGGCATGCTCCTGATGAGGCTGAGTATTGTGTGTGGCCTCCACGTGCCTGTATGACCTCCCTTCAACGCCTGGGCATGCTCCTGATGAGGCTGAGTATTGTGTGTGGCCTCCACGTGCCGGTATGACCTCCCTGCAACGCATGGGCATGCTCCTGATGAGGCTGAGTATTGTGTGTGGCCTCCACATGCCTGTATGACCTCCCTACAATGCCTGGGCATGCTCCTGATGAGGCTGAGTATTGTGTGTGGCCTCCACGTGCCGGTATGACCTCCCTACAACGCCTGGGCATGCTCCTGATGAGGCTGAGTATTGTGTGTGGCCTCCACATGCCTGTATGACCTCCCTTCAACGCCTGGGCATGCTCCTGATGAGGCTGAGTATTGTGTGTGGCCTCCACGTGCCGGTATGACCTCCCTACAACGCCTGGGCATGCTCCTGATGAGGCTGAGTATTGTGTGTGGCCTCCACATGCCTGTATGACCTCCCTACAATGCCTGGGCATGCTCCTGATGAGGCTCAGTATTGTGTGTGGCCTCCACGTGCCTGTATGACCTCCCTACAACGCCTGGGCATGCTCCTGATGAGGCTGAGTATTGTGTGTGGCCTCCACGTGCCTGTATGACCTCCCTTCAACGCCTGGGCATGCTCCCGATGAGGCTGAGTATTGTCTGTGGCCTCCACGTGCCTGTATGACCTCCCTACAATGCCTGGGCATGCTCCTGATGAGGCTCAGTATTGTGTGTGGCCTCCACGTGCCTGTATGACCTCCCTACAACGCCTGGGCATGCTCCTGATGAGGCTGAGTATTGTGTGTGGCCTCCACGTGCCTGTATGACCTCCCTTCAACGCCTGGGCATGCTCCCGATGAGGCTGAGTATTGTGTGTGGCCTCCACGTGCCTGTATGACCCCCCTACAACGCCTGGGCATGCTCCTGATGAGGCTGAGTATTGTGTGTGGCCTCCACGTGTCTGTATGACCTCCCTACAACGCCTGGGCATGCTCCTGATGAGGCTGAGTATTGTGTGTGGCCTCCACGTGCCTGTATGACCTCCGTTCAACGCCTGGGCATGCTCCCGATGAGGCTGAGTATTGTGTGTGGCCTCCACGTGCCTGTATGACCTCCCTACAACGCCTGGGCATGCTCCTGATGAGGCTGAGTATTGTGTGTGGCCTCCACGTGCCTGTATGACCTCCCTACAACGCCTGGGCATGCTCCTGATGAGGCTGAGTATTGTGTGTGGCCTCCACGTGCCTGTATGACCTCCATACAACGCCTGGGCATGCTCCTGATGAGGCTGAGTATTGTGTGTGGCCTCCACATGCCTGTATGACCTCCCTACAACACCTGGGCATGCTCCTGATGAGGCTGAGTATTGTGTGTGGCCTCCACGTGCCTGTATGACCTCCCTACAACGCCTGGGCATGCTCCTGATGAGGCTGAGTATTGTGTGTGGCCTCCACGTGCCTGTATGACCTCCATACAACGCCTGGGCATGCTCCTGATGAGGCTGAGTATTGTGTGTGGCCTCCACATGCCTGTATGACCTCCCTACAACACCTGGGCATGCTCCTGATGAGGCTGAGTATTGTGTGTGGCCTCCACGTGCCTGTATGACCTCCCTACAAGGCCTGGGCATGCTCCTGACGAGGCTCAGTATTTTGTGTGGCCTCCACGTGCCTGTATGACCTCCCTTCAACGCCTGGGCATGCTCCTGATGAGGCTGAGTATTGTGTGTGGCCTCCACGTGCCTGTATGACCTCCCTACAACGCCTGGGCATGCTCCTGATGAGGCTGAGTATTGTGTGTGGCCTCCACATGCCTGTATGACCTCCCTACAACGCCTGGGCATGCTCCTGATGAGGCTCAGTATTGTGTGTGGCCTCCACGTGCCTGTATGACCCCCCTACAACGCCTGGGCATGCTCCTGATGAGGCTGAGTATTGTGTGTGGCCTCCACGTGCCTGTATGACCTCCCTACAACGCCTGGGCATGCTCCTGATGAGGCTGAGTATTGTGTGTGGCCTCCACGTGCCTGTATGACCTCCCTTCAACGCCTGGGCATGCTCCTGATGAGGCTGAGTATTGTGTGTGGCCTCCACGTGCCTGTATGACCTCCCTACAACGCCTGGGCATGCTCCTGATGAGGCTGAGTATTGTGTGTGGCCTCCACGTGCCTGTATGACCTCCCTACAACGCCTGGGCATGCTCCTGATGAGGCTCAGTATTGTGTGTGGCCTCCACGTGCCTGTATGACCTCCCTACAACACCTGGGCATGCTCCTGATGAGGCTCAGTATTGTGTGTGGCCTCCACGTGCCTGTATGACCTCCCTACAACACCTGGGCATGCTCCTGATGAGGCTCAGTATTGTGTGTGGCCTCCATGTGCCTGTATGACCTCCCTACAACGCCTGGGCATGCTCCTGATGAGGCTCAGTATTGTGTGTGGCCTCCACGTGCCTGTATGACCTCCCTACAACGCCTGGGCATGCTCCTGATGAGGCTGAGTATTGTGTGTGGCCTCCACGTGCCTGTATGACCTCCCTACAACGCCTGGGCATGCTCCTGATGAGGCTGAGTATTGTGTGTGGCCTCCACGTGCCTGTATGACCTACCTACAATGCCTGGGCATGCTCCTGATGAGGCTGAGTATTTTGTGTGGCCTCCACGTGCCGGTATGACCTCCCTACAACGCCTAGGCATGCTCCTGATGAGGCTGAGTATTGTGTGTGGCCTCCACGTGCCTGTATGACCTCCCTACAATGCCTGGGCATGCTCCTGATGAGGCTGAGTATTGTGTGTGGCCTCCACGTGCCTGTATGACCTCCCTACAACGCCTGGGCATGCTCCTGATGAGGCTGAGTATTGTGTGTGGCCTCCACGTGCCGGTATGACCTCCCTACAACGCCTGGGCATGCTCCTGATGAGGCTGAGTATTGTGTGTGGCCTCCACGTGCCGGTATGATCTCCCTACAACGCCTGGGCATGCTCCTGATGAGGCTGAGTATTGTGTGTGGCCTCCACGTGCCTGTATGACCTCCCTACAATGCCTGGGCATGCTCCTGATGAGGCTGAGTATTGTGTGTGGCCTCCACGTGCCGGTATGATCTCCCTACAACGCCTGGGCATGCTCCTGATGAGTCTGAGTATTGTGTGTGGCCTCCACGTGCCTGTATGACCTCCCTACAATGCCTGGGCATGCTCCTGATGAGGCTGAGTATTGTGTGTGGCCTCCACGTGCCTGTATGACCTCCCTACAACGCCTGGGCATGCTCCTGATGAGGCTGAGTATTGTGTGTGGCCTCCATGTGCCTGTATGACCTCCCTACAACGCCTGGGCATGCTCCTGATGAGGCTGAATATTGTGTGTGGCCTCCACGTGCCGGTATGATCTCCCTACAACGCCTGGGCATGCTCCTGATGAGGCTGAGTATTGTGTGTGGCCTCCACGTGCCTGTATGACCTCCCTACAATGCCTGGGCATGCTCCTGATGAGGCGGAGTATTGTGTGTGGCCTCTGACTCGCCCCCTGGGCCGTGGGGCACTCGGATCCGGGCAATTAGGGAACGATGGGAGTAGTAGTTGCAACCCGGTTCCGTGGCTCAGGGTGGTCAGGCCAGTGGTAGTAAGTTATATTGATTATGTCCGACTACGCCACCCGTGGATTGCGGTTATTAGGAACCGCCGCTGCTTGCAGACCGCTGGGGCTGATGAGGTGTGCAGCTAGGGTAGTGTGACTCCCCACGGGAAGAGTGCGGCCCCAGGGCAGTATAGTGGATGGTGGGAGTGATGGTAGTGAGAGTCCCAGTGATGATAGTGCTGGAGGAGCAAGGAGCACACAGACAACAGGTTGCAGTTCAGGGTCTTTACTGAAACAGGCAAACTGACCCATAAACAGTCCCAGCTAGGAGGGGACCTGGATGTCTGAGAGCAACGGGGAAATTGGCCCTGGTCAGGGTGAGGGTGTAAGCCTACCGTGCTTTCTGCGCTCCTTCTGGCTATCTCCTCCTGATAGGATAACAGCCCACGTTTCCGAGCTTTCCGTGCTTTCTCGCCTGTATGGCCTGCGACGTGGGTTCCTTTCTGCTCCCAGCCTTGTACGGCTTTACTGGTCCCTTCTGTTGTGGCAGGGCCTCCAGGCTTCTTAGGCCAAGGAATGTACAGTCCCTTGCGGGCTGGTTCTCTGCTGGGGGATGTGGAATCCTTCCAGCCTCAGACACCAAAGTCTGGTAAAGTTAAGTCTTTTCTCTGCCAAGACAGGCTCTCTTCGCCTCTTGTCTCTGGCTGGTGGCTCTCTCCTACTGCCACACTTCCTCTTAGGTGCAGTGCAACTTTCTGTCCCTGCTCCACTCTGGGACACGTCTCAAAGCTGAGACAGGAAATCCAGTTCTCCCTAACCCTGTCCCCAGTACCAGCTTTTATAGGGGCAGCCTGCTCCCCCTACTGGCCTGAGACAGGAGGCATTGCATGCTAATGTTCCCCTGGCCAGAGAACCTCCCCCTTGCTCTCAGACACAGCTTTAATTACACTCGTGGCATCCAGGCCTGGGTGACACATTCCCCCCTAGTGAAATTTAGTACTCCGGGACTAAACAATAAACAAAGACAATATGCATAACAATAACACATTAATAGACAGACGACGCACAAATTGCGTTCTTTAGGTCACAGTGTGGTCTGTGACCGGGTGTCCATATCACCAGCACAACGGGAGCCTTAACCAGGTGGGGGTCTGTCCTACCCCAAGTCCTTTACAGTCTTAGTTCATTCCTGGGTTAGGCTCAGAATGCAGTCCATACAAGGTCCCGGTTATAAAAAGTCCATAACCTGTGAGTCCTTACGGTTGCTGCAAGAGACTGAAACACTCTATTAATAAACATGCAGGTAACTTTGGCAAACAATTCAACATTTGGCAACAGGGTTATTTACAATTTAGTGCACCCTATATTCTCCAGCGAGCGGGTATCTGTCCCTTTGTGCTCCTGGTTGACCTCCTTAACCCACTGTCTGGTGGTGGACCAACCTGGCTTTCCCCACTAGCGTTAGGGGTACAGCTACCAGCTGGGTGTACAGGTAGGGCAGGCAGCTGTCTGCGGGTCCTTTGGCTTACCGCAGGCATGGCAGGCTCACTGTCAGCAGAGGGTTGACTCTCCTGGGCTGCTTGAACAGGCTCTTCTGCCTCTGGAACCGCTTACTCCTCTTCACCTTCCGGCTCTGATGTTGGTTGTTGCTGTGCCGGTTGCAGGAAATGCAGGACAGGTACCACTATGGCATCATTTATGCGAGTCCAGGACTGAGGGAACTCTCCGAGGACGGTGCTGATCATTTCTTCCTTGTCCTCTGCGGGTTCAAGGTCACTCTGATCCTCTTCTGCACTACGGAGTTGCTCGGGGCACCTTTTGAGATGGTCTCTGGAGACGACACTAGTGGTTTCTCCTCCGTCCTTGGTGATTACGCACACCTTTGGGTTGTCGTGGTCAGACTGCAGTACGGTGTAGGGTTCCCTTTCCCACTGGTCGTCCAACTTATGTAGCCTTCTTTTTCGCTTTAGGACTTGCTCACCAGGTTCTAGGGGACTAGCAGGGGCGTGTTGATTGAAGAGTCTTTCTTGCTTCTCTCTCACCTGGGCCAGGCTCTTCTCCACACTCTCCTGTACCTTCTTGTACTGCAGTTGCCTTTCCGTATCCCAGTCCGCATCCGGGGAGGTGTCCTCAGGTATTAGGACTCCCATCTCCAGGTCTACGGGCAGCTTTCCTGGTCTCGCTCGCATCAGGTAAGCCGGGGTGCAGTTTGTAGCGTTCACTGGGATGTTGTTGTACATGTCTACCAGGTCCGGCAATTTTTCTGGCCACAGGCTGCGTTCCTCCAGGGGCAACGTCTTCAGGAGATCAATGACTATATTGTTCATCTTCTCACACATCCCGTTGGTTTGGGGGTGGTAAGGCGTTGTCCGTATTTTCTTACAGCCATAGAGGTTGCAGAACTCCTGGAAGATTTCAGCCTCGAACGCTGGACCCTGGTCTGTCAGGACCTGTTCCGGATACCCGTGTGGACGGCAGAAGTATTGCTGGAAGGCTCTGGCCGCTGTTTGGGCTGTCAAGTCCTTTACCGGGACCACCACTAGAAAACGGGAATAGTGGTCCACGATTGTCAGGGCATAGATGTATCCTGACCGGCTGGGAGCCAATTTGACGTGGTCCAGAGCTACCAGCTCAAGAGGCTGTGTGGTGACGATGGGCCTCAAGGGTGTCTTCTGGCTGGTGCGGTCCTTCCTCCTCAGGTGACAAGGGCCACAGTCTCTGCACCACTTTTCTACAGCTCCTCTCATGCCGACCCAAAAGAACCTTCCTCTTAGCAGGAACTCCAGTTTCTTCCAACCGAAGTGCCCCGCTCTGTCATGGTAAGATCCCAGGACCATAGCTGCATCTCGCCTTGGGACCACGACTTGCCAGGTCAGCTCGTGCGTCCGGTGGTTGACAATCCTTCTGCACAACTTGCCTTCGTAGAGGACCAGCTTGCTCTTCTCCTTCCATAGCTGCTTGGCTTCCTCTGGGGCATCTGGATCTAGGCGGGCGTCTTCCCGGGTCAGCAGATCTTTCACCAGGCGGACAGCAGGGTCACTATCTTGGGTTTCGGCCCAGCTGTGGTGAGGTAGGGGATTCATCATCACAGTTGTTAGATCCTCCTCCTTCACGCGGTGAGAGTGTTGAGCGGCTCCATACCGGTGAAACGCGGGGAGTTCTACCTCTTCCAACTCTTCGGGGTCTTCGTCACCTTCAGGTAAGTGAGGCATTCTTGATAGGGCGTCCGCGTTGGCGTTGGTTTTGCCTGCCCGGTACTTGATCACGAAGTCATAGTTGGAGAGACGGGCCATCCACCGCTGTTCCAGGGCACCCAGTCTTGCATTGTCCAGGTGTGTCAACGGGTTGTTGTCCGTGTACACGGTGAACTTTGCGGAGGCCAGGTAATGCTTGAAGCGTTCCGTCACGGCCCACACCACCGCCAAGAATTCTAGCTTGAAGGAGCTGTAATTCTCCGGGTTCCTCTCGGTGGGCCTCAGCTTCTGGCTGGCGTATGCGATCACCCGTTCTCTGCCCTGTTGGTTTTGGGACAGTACGGCTCCCAGGCCCACATTACTGGCATCTGTGTGGAGAATGAAAGGCTGGCCGTAATCAGGGTAGGCCAGGATCTCATCCCCAGTGAGGGCCAACTTTAGCTGGCGGAAGGACTCCTCTTCCGGTTTATCCCACTTGAAGGGTGGCTTTTGACTTCTGGACTTGGACTGTCCGATCAGGAGGTCCTGCATAGGAGCTGCCATCTTAGTGAACCCGGGGATGAACCTTCGGTAGTAGCCTACCAACCCGAGAAACTGTCTCACCTCTTTGATGTTCGAGGGGCTTGGCCAGCTCTTGATTGCCGTGACCTTGTCAGGGTCGGGGGCCACTCCTTCCGCGCTTACCACGTGCCCTAGGTACTGGACCTTTGGTTTCAGCAGGTGGCACTTCGATGGTTTCACCTTCAGGCCATAGCCTGCCAGGGCTTCGAACACCTCAGCCAGGTGCTTGAGATGGTCCTCGTAGGTCTTCGAATAGACGATCACGTCGTCCAGGTAAAGGAGGACCGTCTCGAAGTTTCGGTGCCCTAGACAGCATTCCATCAGCCGCTGGAAGGTCCCTGGTGCGTTGCAGAGCCCGAAGGGCATACAGTTGAACTCACTCAGTCCCATCGGGGTGGTGAAGGCAGTCTTCTCCTTGTCAGCCTCTGCCACAGGAACCTGCCAGTACCCGCTAGTAAGGTCCAAAGTAGAAAAGAAGTTAGCAGATTTTAGTGCGGCTAAAGACTCTTCTATTCTAGGCAGCGGATATGCGTCTTTGTGGGTGATACGGTTGATTTGTCTATAGTCCACGCACATTCTCATGGTGCCGTCTTTCTTTTTGACCAGAACCAAGGGTGCTGCCCAGGGGCTGCAGCTGTCTCTAATAACCCCAGCTTCTTTCATCTCTCTTAGCATGCCCTTTGCGTTCTGATAATGTGCAGGGGGTAGAGGTCTGTGCCTCTCTTTTATTGGTGGGTGGCTCCCTGTGGGGATGTGGTGTTCTATCCCCTTTACTCTGCCGAAGTCTAGCGGGTGCTTACTAAAGACTCTCTCGTACTCCTGTACCACCCGATAGACTCCTTGTTTTTGGTGCAGGGGAGTGGAGTCAGCACCCACGTGGAGTTTCTGGCACCAGTCCTCCTTTTGTTTCTGGGAGCCATTACCCTCCGCCTGAGGAGATGGAGGCAAGGGTTCCACGGCCCTGATAGCTTGGTGTTCGACGACAAACAGTTTGGCGAGTGTAGCGTACCTGGGTAAGTGTACTTCCCTCTCCCCAATGTTGAGGATGCGGACGGGCACCCTCCCATGACAGACATCAACCACCCCCCGGGCTGTCAAAATGGTGGGCCTGCTGTCTGAGTACACGGGTTCTACCATGGCTTGGTAGTCTCTACCTCTCAACCCGATTGCAGTCCGACACCAGATCATCATTTCACTTTTGGGAGGCATGGAAATGGGGAATGGATCACTGAGTCTTACGCTACCGATCTCACCACCAGACAGTTCTACCTGCTGCCGTCTCATCAGGGCTTTTATCTCCTTGTTGAGGACTCTCTTTTGGCTGGAACTAGCATTCACCGCCACCTGTTGTAGAATTACAATTACCTCTGAAAGACAATTTTCAATTATGTTAGTACCCACAGTTATTTTAGGGTGACTTTCATGACGGTCAATGTCCACAATAATCACTCCCTGTGCCGGCAGTTCAACTTTACCAATTTTAATGGTCATCTCCTTGAACCCCATCTGCGGCACGGGTAAGCCATTACTGGCGATGATGCTCAAGCTACTGTCTGGATACCGTGTGATATCAGCATCAGTCCAATACTGCTTAAAAAGTACATAAGGGATTGTGGTTACTTGCGACCCAGTATCCAGCAAGGCGCTCATGGGGATACCGTCCAGCACCACGGGTAAAACCGGGCGCCCCCCAACGTACTTATCACGCCAATTATAAGGGCCTGGTGATCTTATGCCTGGGGGTCGGCCCTCTGCCCCAGGTTGGACCCGTTTAAATTACAGTACCTGGAAATGTGTCCGGGCTGGTTGCATCGACGGCAAATGGGCTGTCCATCCTCTGCGTAGCGGTCTGTGGGCCTCCCTCGGAACGACGGGATCCTCCTCTGTCGACGCCACGGGACATCCTCCGGACTTGAAGCCAGCTCGATGGGTCTTGACGGGTCCACTTGCAACGCCTGGACGGTCCTGGTCAACGCCGCGACGCTCCTGGTCAGCTCCTGGACTTGGTGGTGCAGGTCTTTCGACGGGGCTTGGTTCAGGGCCTGTGCATCAGCCTCCACGGAGTCCATAGAGGAGGGCGCCGCCTCCTGGTGGTAGATGATAGCAGGGCGCCGGGGGTTTATAGCGCCACTGGTTGCAGATTCACGGAGCACCCTTATGGCCCTGTCCTTAAATTGGGCAAAGGTCAGGTCGGGGTTCTGGAAGAACATGAGGCGCAGTTGGGCCCTGTGGGCGCTGGACAGCAGACCCTCTATGAATTGTTCTGTTAGCAGCTTATCGGTTTCCTGCACACTGCCAGGGTCAGTTTGTTGAATAGCCCTCAAGGCTTCCTGCAGATTTAGGGCATAGTCTCTGATGCTGCTGTCCTGTGCCCGCTGCTTACATCCATAGAACCTCATTTTAATTTCAGCGGAGGTACGTGTATCAAAGGTACCCCGCAGCCGGGCCAGAATACCCTTCACAGTCCCTTTCTCCTCAATGGGCCATGATTTTACCTCCCTTTGGGCTGCGCCAGTTAACTGCCCTGTCAATATGCTGACCTTCTGTTCCTCTGTCAGGGGGTAAACTTGGAACAAACTATACAGTCTTTCCTTGAAGTCAGTTAGGGCATGGGGCTCCCCTGAGTATTTGGGCAGCCAGGCCGCTCCAGGGATGTAGGGCAAGGAAAAGGGCATCACCGCTGCTGCAGCTGCGTTGGTGGTAGTGGGCGCCTCTGTGTCCGACATCTTCCTCCCCCCTAGTTAAGCGTGGCCTACCTTCCGACGATCCTCTTCTGTAGGCCGCGGCTCCGCTGCTGCTGCTATGGACGAGGACCTGGCGTCGCGTCCTGATGACGTCAGCGTCGCTCTCTCTCCCTTCCAGGACCTTGCGCAGCGTCGGTGCGTGGGGCGGAGCTTCGGGTCTCGCGCGCTTTCGGCGTCCACGCCCCTCTTCTTCCCGCGCGGCGTCCTGGAGATGGCGTCCGATGGCGGGAAACAGCTGCAGATGGCGGGAAGACGGCGGGAAAAGGTCCAAGATGGCGTCTGATGGCGGGAATCGGCTCCGGATGGCGGGAAACTTCTCCACAGGTAAGTTTACAACAGTCTTTTTCAGGCACGCAGTACCCGGTGGTTGCGGGCACGAAATCCTGCCGACTACGCCAAAGCTGACTCGCCCCCTGGGCCGTGGGGCACTCGGATCCGGGCAATTAGGGAACGATGGGAGTAGTAGTGGCAACCCGGTTCCGTGGCTCAGGGTGGTCAGGCCAGTGGTAGCAAGTTATATTGATTATGTCCGACTACGCCACCCGTGGATTGCGGTTATTAGGAACCGCCGCTGCTTGCAGACCGCTGGGGCTGATGAGGTGTGCAGCTAGGGTAGTGTGACTCCCCACGGGAAGAGTGCGGCCCCAGGGCAGTATAGTGGATGGTGGGAGTGATGGTAGTGAGAGTCCCAGTGATGATAGTGCTGGAGGAGCAAGGAGCACACAGACAACAGGTTGCAGTCCAGGGTCTTTACTGAAACAGGCAAACTGACCCATAAACAGTCCCAGCTAGGAGGGGACCTGGATGTCTGAGAGCAACGGGGAAATTGGCCCTGGTCAGGGTGAGGGTGTAAGCCTACCGTGCTTTCTGCGCTCCTTCTGGCTATCTCCTCCTGATAGGATAACAGCCCACGTTTCCGAGCTTTCCGTGCTTTCTCGCCTGTATGGCCTGCGACGTGGGTTCCTTTCTGCTCCCAGCCTTGTACGGCTTTACTGGTCCCTTCTGTTGTGGCAGGGCCTCCAGGCTTCTTAGGCCAAGGAATGTACAGTCCCTTGCGGGCTGGTTCTCTGCTGGGGGATGTGGAATCCTTCCAGCCTCAGACACCAAAGTCTGGTAAAGTTAAGTCTTTTCTCTGCCAAGACAGGCTCTCCTCGCCTCTTGTCTCTGGCTTGTGGCTCTCCTACTGCCACACTTCCTCTTAGGTGCAGTGCAACTTTCTGTCCCTGCTCCACTCTGGGACACGTCTCAAAGCTGAGACAGGAAATCCAGTTCTCCCTAACCCTGTCCCCAGTACCAGCTTTTATAGGGGCAGCCTGCTCCCCCTACTGGCCTGAGACAGGAGGCATTGCATGCTAATGTTCCCCTGGCCAGAGAACCTCCCCCTTGCTCTCAGACACAGCTTTAATTACACTCGTGGCATCCAGGCCTGGGTGACACATTCCCCCCTAGTGAAATTTAGTACTCCGGGACTAAACAATAAACAAAGACAATATGCATAACAATAACACATTAATAGACAGACGACGCACAAATTGCGTTCTTTAGGTCACAGTGTGGTCTGTGACCGGGTGTCCATATCACCAGCACAACGGGAGCCTTAACCAGGTGGGGGTCTGTCCTACCCCAAGTCCTTTACAGTCTTAGTTCATTCCTGGGTTAGGCTCAGAATGCAGTCCATACAAGGTCCCGGTTATAAAAAGTCCATAATCTGTGAGTCCTTACGGTTGCTGCAAGAGACTGAAACACTCTATTAATAAACATGCAGGTAACTTTGGCAAACAATTCAACATTTGGCAACAGGGTTATTTACAATTTAGTGCACCCTATATTCTCCAGCGAGCGGGTATCTGTCCCTTTGTGCTCCTGGTTGACCTCCTTAACCCACTGTCTGGTGGTGGACCAACCTGGCTTTCCCCACTAGCGTTAGGGGTACAGCTACCAGCTGGGTGTACAGGTAGGGCAGGCAGCTGTCTGCGGGTCCTTTGGCTTACCGCAGGCATGGCAGGCTCACTGTCAGCAGAGGGTTGACTCTCCTGGGCTGCTTGAACAGGCTCTTCTGCCTCTGGAACCGCTTACTCCTCTTCACCTTCCGGCTCTGATGTTGGTTGTTGCTGTGCCGGTTGCAGGAAATGCAGGACAGGTACCACTATGGCATCATTTATGCGAGTCCAGGACTGAGGGAACTCTCCGAGGACGGTGCTGATCATTTCTTCCTTGTCCTCTGCGGGTTCAAGGTCACTCTGATCCTCTTCTGCACTACGGAGTTGCTCGGGGCACCTTTTGAGATGGTCTCTGGAGACGACACTAGTGGTTTCTCCTCCGTCCTTGGTGATTACGCACACCTTTGGGTTGTCGTGGTCAGACTGCAGTACGGTGTAGGGTTCCCTTTCCCACTGGTCGTCCAACTTATGTAGCCTTCTTTTTCGCTTTAGGACTTGCTCACCAGGTTCTAGGGGACTAGCAGGGGCGTGTTGATTGAAGAGTCTTTCTTGCTTCTCTCTCACCTGGGCCAGGCTCTTCTCCACACTCTCCTGTACCTTCTTGTACTGCAGTTGCCTTTCCGTATCCCAGTCCGCATCCGGGGAGGTGTCCTCAGGTATTAGGACTCCCATCTCCAGGTCTACGGGCAGCTTTCCTGGTCTCGCTCGCATCAGGTAAGCCGGGGTGCAGTTTGTAGCGTTCACTGGGATGTTGTTGTACATGTCTACCAGGTCCGGCAATTTTTCTGGCCACAGGCTGCGTTCCTCCAGGGGCAACGTCTTCAGGAGATCAATGACTATATTGTTCATCTTCTCACACATCCCGTTGGTTTGGGGGTGGTAAGGCGTTGTCCGTATTTTCTTACAGCCATAGAGGTTGCAGAACTCCTGGAAGATTTCAGCCTCGAACGCTGGACCCTGGTCTGTCAGGACCTGTTCCGGATACCCGTGTGGACGGCAGAAGTATTGCTGGAAGGCTCTGGCCGCTGTTTGGGCTGTCAAGTCCTTTACCGGGACCACCACTAGAAAACGGGAATAGTGGTCCACGATTGTCAGGGCATAGATGTATCCTGACCGGCTGGGAGCCAATTTGACGTGGTCCAGAGCTACCAGCTCAAGAGGCTGTGTGGTGACGATGGGCCTCAAGGGTGTCTTCTGGCTGGTGCGGTCCTTCCTCCTCAGGTGACAAGGGCCACAGTCTCTGCACCACTTTTCTACAGCTCCTCTCATGCCGACCCAAAAGAACCTTCCTCTTAGCAGGAACTCCAGTTTCTTCCAACCGAAGTGCCCCGCTCTGTCATGGTAAGATCCTAGGACCATAGCTGCATCTCGCCTTGGGACCACGACTTGCCAGGTCAGCTCGTGCGTCCGGTGGTTGACAATCCTTCTGCACAACTTGCCTTCGTAGAGGAACAGCTTGCTCTTCTCCTTCCATAGCTGCTTGGCTTCCTCTGGGGCATCTGGATCTAGGCGGGCGTCTTCCCGGGTCAGCAGATCTTTCACCAGGCGGACAGCAGGGTCACTATCTTGGGTTTCGGCCCAGCTGTGGTGAGGTAGGGGATTCATCATCACAGTTGTTAGATCCTCCTCCTTCACGCGGTGAGAGTGTTGAGCAGCTCCATACCGGTGAAACGCGGGGAGTTCTACCTCTTCCAGCTCTTCGGGGTCTTCGTCACCTTCAGGTAAGTGAGGCATTCTTGATAGGGCGTCCGCGTTGGCGTTGGTTTTGCCTGCCCGGTACTTGATCACGAAGTCATAGTTGGAGAGACGGGCCATCCACCGCTGTTCCAGGGCACCCAGTCTTGCATTGTCCAGGTGTGTCAACGGGTTGTTGTCCATGTACACGGTGAACTTTGCGGAGGCCAGGTAATGCTTGAAGCGTTCCGTCACGGCCCACACCACCGCCAAGAATTCTAGCTTGAAGGAGCTGTAATTCTCCGGGTTCCTCTCGGTGGGCCTCAGCTTCCGGCTGGCGTATGCGATCACCCGTTCTCTGCCCTGTTGGTTTTGGGACAGTACGGCTCCCAGGCCCACATTACTGGCATCTGTGTGGAGAATGAAAGGCTGGCCGTAATCAGGGTAGGCCAGGATCTCATCCCCAGTGAGGGCCAACTTTAGCTGGCGGAAGGACTCCTCTTCCGGTTTATCCCACTTGAAGGGTGGCTTTTGACTTCTGGACTTGGACTGTCCGATCAGGAGGTCCTGCATAGGAGCTGCCATCTTAGTGAACCCGGGGATGAACCTTCGGTAGTAGCCTACCAACCCGAGAAACTGTCTCACCTCTTTGATGTTCGAGGGGCTTGGCCAGCTCTTGATTGCCGTGACCTTGTCAGGGTCGGGGGCCACTCCTTCCGCGCTTACCACGTGCCCTAGGTACTGGACCTTTGGTTTCAGCAGTCGGCACTTCGATGGTTTCACCTTCAGGCCATAGCCTGCCAGGGCTTCGAACACCTCAGCCAGGTGCTTGAGATGGTCCTCGTAGGTCTTCGAATAGACGATCACGTCGTCCAGGTAAAGGAGGACCGTCTCGAAGTTTCGGTGCCCTAGACAGCATTCCATCAGCCGCTGGAAGGTCCCTGGTGCGTTGCAGAGCCCGAAGGGCATACAGTTGAACTCACTCAGTCCCATCGGGGTGGTGAAGGCGGTCTTCTCCTTGTCAGCCTCTGCCACAGGAACCTGCCAGTACCCGCTAGTAAGGTCCAAAGTAGAAAAGAAGTTAGCAGATTTTAGTGCGGCTAAAGACTCTTCTATTCTAGGCAGCGGATATGCGTCTTTGTGGGTGATACGGTTGATTTGTCTATAGTCCACGCACATTCTCATGGTGCCGTCTTTCTTTTTGACCAAAACCAAGGGGGCTGCCCAGGGGCTGCAGCTGTCTCTAATAACCCCAGCTTCTTTCATCTCTCTTAGCATGCCCTTTGCGTTCTGATAATGTGCAGGGGGTACAGGTCTGTGCCTCTCTTTTATTGGTGGGTGGCTCCCTGTGGGGATGTGGTGTTCTATCCCCTTTACTCTGCCGAAGTCTAGCGGGTGCTTACTAAAGACTCTCTCGTACTCCTGTACCACCCGATAGACTCCTTGTTTTTGGTGCAGGGGAGTGGAGTCAGCACCCACGTGGAGTTTCTGGCACCAGTCCTCCTTTTGTTTCTGGGAGCCATTACCCTCCGCCTGAGGAGATGGAGGCAAGGGTTCCACGGCCCTGATAGCTTGGTGTTCGACGACAAACAGTTTGGCGAGTGTAGCGTACCTGGGTAAGTGTACTTCCCTCTCCCCAATGTTGAGGATGCGGACGGGCACCCTCCCATGACGGACATCAACCACCCCCCGGGCTGTCAAAATGGTGGGCCTGCTGTCTGAGTACACGGGTTCTACCATGGCTTGGTAGTCTCTACCTCTCAACCCGATTGCAGTCCGACACCAGATCATCATTTCACTTTTGGGAGGCATGGAAATGGGGAATGGATCACTGAGTCTTACGCTACCGATCTCACCACCAGACAGTTCTACCTGCTGCCGTCTCATCAGGGCTTTTATCTCCTTGTTGAGGACTCTCTTTTGGCTGGAACTAGCATTCACCGCCACCTGTTGTAGAATTACAATTACCTCTGAAAGACAATTTTCAATTATGTTAGTACCCACAGTTATTTTAGGGTGACTTTCATGACGGTCAATGTCCACAATAATCACTCCCTGTGCCGGCAGTTCAACTTTACCAATTTTAATGGTCATCTCCTTGAACCCCATCTGCGGCACGGGTAAGCCATTACTGGCGATGATGCTCAAGCTACTGTCTGGATACCGTGTGATATCAGCATCAGTCCAATACTGCTTAAAAAGTACATAAGGGATTGTGGTTACTTGCGACCCAGTATCCAGCAAGGCGCTCATGGGGATACCGTCCAGCACCACGGGTAAAACCGGGCGCCCCCCAACGTACTTATCACGCCAATTATAAGGGCCTGGTGATCTTATGCCTGGGGGTCGGCCCTCTGCCCCAGGTTGGACCCGTTTAAATTACAGTACCTGGAAATGTGTCCGGGCTGGTTGCATCGACGGCAAATGGGCTGTCCATCCTCTGCGTAGCGGTCTGTGGGCCTCCCTCGGAACGACGGGATCCTCCTCTGTCGACGCCACGGGACATCCTCCGGACTTGAAGCCAGCTCGATGGGTCTTGACGGGTCCACTTGCAACGCCTGGACGGTCCTGGTCAACGCCGCGACGCTCCTGGTCAGCTCCTGGACTTGGTGGTGCAGGCCTTTCGACGGGGCTTGGTTCAGGGCCTGTGCATCAGCCTCCACGGAGTCCATAGAGGAGGGCGCCGCCTCCTGGTGGTAGGTGATAGCAGGGCGCCGGGGGTTTATAGCGCCACTGGTTGCAGATTCACGGAGCACCCTTATGGCCCTGTCCTTAAATTGGGCAAAGGTCAGGTCGGGGTTCTGGAAGAACATGAGGCGCAGCTGGGCCCTGTGGGCGCTGGACAGCAGACCCTCTATGAATTGTTCTGTTAGCAGCTTATCGGTTTCCTGCACACTGCCAGGGTCAGTTTGTTGAATAGCCCTCAAGGCTTCCTGCAGATTTAGGGCATAGTCTCTGATGCTGTCCTGTGCCCGCTGCCTACATCCATAGAACCTCATTTTAATTTCAGCGGAGGTACGTGTATCAAAGGTACCCCGCAGCCGGGCCAGAATACCCTTCACAGTCCCTTTCTCCTCAATGGGCCATGATTTTACCTCCCTTTGGGCTGCGCCAGTTAACTGCCCTGTCAATATGCTGACCTTCTGTTCCTCTGTCAGGGGGTAAACTTGGAACAAACTATACAGTCTTTCCTTGAAGTCAGTTAGGGCATGGGGCTCCCCTGAGTACTTGGGCAGCCAGGCCGCTCCAGGGATGTAGGGCAAGGAAAAGGGCATCACCGCTGCTGCAGCTGCGTTGGTGGTAGTGGGCGCCTCTGTGTCCGACATCTTCCTCCCCCCTAGTTAAGCGTGGCCTACCTTCCGACGATCCTCTTCTGTAGGCCGCGGCTCCGCTGCTGCTGCTGCTATGGACGAGGACCTGGCGTCGCGTCCTGATGACGTCAGCGTCGCTCTCTCTCCCTTCCAGGACCTTGCGCAGCGTCGGTGCGTGGGGCGGAGCTTCGGGTCTCGCGCGCTTTCGGCGTCCACGCCCCTCTTCTTCCCGCGCGGCGTCCTGGAGATGGCGTCCGATGGCGGGAAACAGCTGTAGATGGCGGGAAGACGGCAGAAGACGGCGGGAAAAGGTCCAAGATGGCCTCTGATGGCGGGAATCGGCTCCGGATGGCGGGAAACTTCTCCACAGGTAAGTTTACAACAGTCTTTTTCAGGCACGCAGTACCCGGTGGTTGCGGGCACGAAATCCTGCCGACTACGCCAAAGCTGACTCACCCCCTGGGCCGTGGGGCACTCGGATCTGGGCAATTAGGGAACGATGGGAGTAGTAGTGGCAACCCGGTTCCGTGGCTCAGGGTGGTCAGGCCAGTGGTAGTAAGTTATATTGATTATGTCCGACTACGCCACCCGTGGATTGCGGTTATTAGGAACCGCCGCTGCTTGCAGACCGCTGGGGCTGATGAGGTGTGCAGCTAGGGTAGTGTGACTCCCCACGGGAAGAGTGCGGCCCCAGGGCAGTATAGTGGATGGTGGGAGTGATGGTAGTGAGAGTCCCAGTGATGATAGTGCTGGAGGAGCAAGGAGCACACAGACAACAGGTTGCAGTCCAGGGTCTTTACTGAAACAGGCAAACTGACCCATAAACAGTCCCGGCTAGGAGGGGACCTGGATGTCTGAGAGCAACGGGGAAATTGGCCCTGGTCAGGGTGAGGGTGTAGGCCTACCGTGCTTTCTGTGCTCCTTCTGGCTATCTCCTCCTGATAGGATAACAGCCCACGTTTCCAAGCTTTCCGTGTATTCTCGCCTGTATGGCCTGCGACGTGGGTTCCTTTCTGCTCCCAGCCTTGTACGGCTTTACTGGTCCCTTCTGTTGTGGCAGGGCCTCCAGGCTTCTTAGGCCAAGGAATGTACAGTCCCTTGCGGACTGGTTATCTGCTGGGGGATGTGGAATCCTCCCAGCCTCAGACACCAAAGTCTGGTAAAGTCAGTCTCTTATCTGCCAAGACAGGCTCTCTTCGCCTCTTGTCTCTGGCTTGTGGCTCTCCTCCTGCCACACTTCCTCTTAGGTGCAATACAACTGTCTGTCCTTGCTCCACTCTGGGACACGTCTCAAAGCTGAGACAGGAAATCCAGTTCTCCCTAACCCTGTCCCCAGTACCAGCTTTTATAGGGGCAGCCTGCTCCCCCTACTGGCCTGAGACAGAAGGCATTGCATGCTAATGTTCCCCTGGCCAGAGAACCTCCCCCTTGCTCTCAGACACAGCTTTAATTACACTTGTGGCATCCAGGCCAGGGTGACACACCTGTATGACCTCCCTACAACGCCTGGGCATGCTCCTGATGAGGCTCAGTATTGTGTGTGGCCTCCACGTGCCTGTATGACCTCCCTACAACTCCTGGGCATGCTCCTGATGAGGCTCAGTATTGTGTGTGGCCTCTACGTGCCTGTATGACCTCCCTACAACGCCTGGGCATGCTCCTGATGAGGCTGAGTATTGTGTGTGGCCTCCACGTGCCTGTATGACCTCCCTACAACGCCTGGGCATGCTCCTGATGAGGCTGAGTATTATGTGTGGCCTCCAAGTGCCGGTATGACCTCCCTACAACGCCTGGACATGCTCCTGATGAGGCTGAGTATTGTGTGTGGCCTCCACGTGCCTGTATGACCTCCCTACAACGCCTGGGCATGCTCCTGATGAGGCTCAGTATTGTGTGTGGCCTCCACGTGCCTGTATGACCTCCCTACAACGCCTGGGCATGCTCCTGATGAGGCTGAGTATTGTGTGTGGCCTCCACGTGCCTGTATGACCTCCCTACAACGCCTGGGCATGCTCCTGATGAGGCTGAGTATTGTGTGTGGCCTCCACGTGCACGTGCCTGTATGACCTCCCTACAACTCCTGGGCATGCTCCTGATGAGGCTCAGTATTGTGTGTGGCCTCCACGTGCCTGTGACCTCCCTACAACGCCTGGGCATGCTCCTGATGAGGCTGAGTATTGTGTGTGGCCTCCACGTGCCTGTATGACCTCCCTACAACGCCTGGGCATGCTCCTGATGAGGCTGAGTATTGTGTGTGGCCTCCACGTGCCTGTATGACCTCCCTACAACGCCTGGGCATGCTCCTGATGAGGCTCAGTATTGTGTGTGGCCTCCACGTGCCTGTATGACCTCCCTACAACGCCTGGGCATGCTCCTGATGAGGCTCAGTGTTGTGTGTGGCCTCCACGTGCCTGTATGACCTCCCTACAACGCCTGGGCATGCTCCTGATGAGGCTGAGTATTGTGTGTGGCCTCCACGTGCCTGTACGACCTCCCTACAACGCCTGGGCATGCTACTGATGAGGCTCAGTATTGTGTGTGGCCTCCACGTGCCTGTACGACTTGCCTACAACGCCTGGGCATGCTACTGATGAGGCTCAGTATTGTGTGTGGCCTCCACGTGCCTGTACGACCTGCCTACAACGCCTCGGCATGCTCCTGATGAGGCTGAGTATTGTGTGTGGCCTCCACGTGCCTGTATGACCCCCCTACAACGC
Source organism: Phyllobates terribilis (assembly GCF_046119375.1). Taxonomy (NCBI): domain Eukaryota; kingdom Metazoa; phylum Chordata; class Amphibia; order Anura; family Dendrobatidae; genus Phyllobates; species Phyllobates terribilis. Next base: position 671,319,319 of record NW_027362763.1, on the reverse strand, counting down.
CTGGGCATGCTCCTGATGAGGCTGAGTATTGTGTGTGGCCTCCACGTGCCTGTATGACCTCCCTACAACGCCTGGGCATGCTCCTGATGAGGCTCAGTATTGTGTGTGGCCTCCACGTGCCTGTATGACCTCCCTAAAACGCCTGGGCATGCTCCTGATGAGGCTGAGTATTGTGTGTGGCCTCCACGTGCCTGTATGACCTCCCTACAACGCCTGGGCATGCTCCTGATGAGGCTGAGTATTATGTGTGGCCTCCAAGTGCCGGTATGACCTCCCTACAACGCCTGGACATGCTCCTGATGAGGCTGAGTATTGTGTGTGGCCTCCACGTGCCTGTATGACCTCCCTACAACGCCTGGGCATGCTCCTGATGAGGCTCAGTATTGTGTGTGGCCTCCACGTGCCTGTATGACCTCCCTACAACGCCTGGGCATGCTCCTGATGAGGCTGAGTATTGTGTGTGGCCTCCACGTGCCTGTATGACCTCCCTACAACGCCTGGGCATGCTCCTGATGAGGCTCAGTATTGTGTGTGGCCTCCACGTGCCTGTATGACCTCCCTACAACTCCTGGGCATGCTCCTGATGAGGCTCAGTATTGTGTGTGGCCTCCACGTGCCTGTGACCTCCCTACAACGCCTGGGCATGCTCCTGATGAGGCTGAGTATTGTGTGTGGCCTCCACGTGCCTGTATGACCTCCCTACAACGCCTGGGCATGCTCCTGATGAGGCTGAGTATTGTGTGTGGCCTCCACGTGCCTGTATGACCTCCCTACAACGCCTGGGCATGCTCCTGATGAGGCTCAGTATTGTGTGTGGCCTCCACGTGCCTGTATGACCTCCCTACAACGCCTGGGCATGCTCCTGATGAGGCTCAGTGTTGTGTGTGGCCTCCACGTGCCTGTATGACCTCCCTACAACGCCTGGGCATGCTCCTGATGAGGCTGAGTATTGTGTGTGGCCTCCACGTGCCTGTACGACCTCCCTACAATGCCTGGGCATGCTACTGATGAGGCTCAGTATTGTGTGTGGCCTCCACGTGCCTGTACGACTTGCCTACAACGCCTGGGCATGCTACTGATGAGGCTCAGTATTGTGTGTGGCCTCCACGTGCCTGTACGACCTGCCTACAACGCCTCGGCATGCTCCTGATGAGGCTGAGTATTGTGTGTGGCCTCCACGTGCCTGTATGACCCCCCTACAACGCCTGGGCATGCTCCTGATGAGGCTGAGTATTGTGTGTGGCCTCCACGTGCCTGTATGACCTCCCTACAACGCCTGGGCATGCTCCTGATGAGGCTCAGTATTGTGTGTGGCCTCCACGTGCCTGTATGACCCCCCTAAAACGCCTGGGCATGCTCCTGATGAGGCTGAGTATTGTGTGTGGCCTCCACGTGCCTGTATGACCTCCCTACAACGCCTGGGCATGCTCCTGATGAGGCTCAGTATTGTGTGTGGCCTCCACGTGCCTGTATGACCTCCCTACAACTCCTGGGCATGCTCCTGATGAGGCTCAGTATTGTGTGTGGCCTCCACGTGCCTGTATGACCTCCCTACAACGCCTGGGCATGCTCCTGATGAGGCTGAGTATTGTGTGTGGCCTCCACGTGCCTGTATGACCTCCCTACAACGCCTGGGCATGCTCCTGATGAGGCTGAGTATTATGTGTGGCCTCCAAGTGCCGGTATGACCTCCCTACAACGCCTGGGCATGCTCCTGATGAGGCTGAGTATTGTGTGTGGCCTCCACGTGCCTGTATGACCTCCCTACAACGCCTGGGCATGCTCCTGATGAGGCTCAGTATTGTGTGTGGCCTCCACGTGCCTGTATGACCTCCCTACAACGCCTGGGCATGCTCCTGATGAGGCTGAGTATTGTGTGTGGCCTCCACGTGCCTGTATGACCTCCCTACAACGCCTGGGCATGCTCCTGATGAGGCTGAGTATTGTGTGTGGCCTCCACGTGCCTGTATGACCTCCCTACAACTCCTGGGCATGCTCCTGATGAGGCTCAGTATTGTGTGTGGCCTCCACGTGCCTGTGACCTCCCTACAACGCCTGGGCATGCTCCTGATGAGGCTGAGTATTGTGTGTGGCCTCCACGTGCCTGTATGACCTCCCTACAACGCCTGGGCATGCTCCTGATGAGGCTGAGTATTGTGTGTGGCCTCCACGTGCCTGTATGACCTCCCTACAACGCCTGGGCATGCTCCTGATGAGGCTCAGTATTGTGTGTGGCCTCCACGTGCCTGTATGACCTCCCTACAACGCCTGGGCATGCTCCTGATGAGGCTCAGTGTTGTGTGTGGCCTCCACGTGCCTGTATGACCTCCCTACAACGCCTGGGCATGCTCCTGATGAGGCTGAGTATTGTGTGTGGCCTCCACGTGCCTGTACGACCTCCCTACAACGCCTGGGCATGCTACTGATGAGGCTCAGTATTGTGTGTGGCCTCCACGTGCCTGTACGACTTGCCTACAACGCCTGGGCATGCTACTGATGAGGCTCAGTATTGTGTGTGGCCTCCACGTGCCTGTACGACCTGCCTACAACGCCTCGGCATGCTCCTGATGAGGCTGAGTATTGTGTGTGGCCTTCACGTGCCTGTATGACCCCCCTACAACGCCTGGGCATGCTCCTGATGAGGCTGAGTATTGTGTGTGGCCTCCACGTGCCTGTATGACCTCCCTACAACGCCTGGGCATGCTCCTGATGAGGCTCAGTATTGTGTGTGGCCTCCACGTGCCTGTATGACCTCCCTAAAACGCCTGGGCATGCTCCTGATGAGGCTGAGTATTGTGTGTGGCCTCCACGTGCCTGTATGACCTCCCTACAACGCCTGGGCATGCTCCTGATGAGGCTGAGTATTGTGTGTGGCCTCCACGTGCCTGTATGACCTCCCTACAACGCCTGGGCATGCTCCTGATGAGGCTCAGTATTGTGTGTGGCCTCCACGTGCCTGTATGACCTCCCTACAACGCCTGGGCATGCTCCTGATGAGGCTCAGTATTGTGTGTGGCCTCCACGTGCCTGTATGACCTCCCTACAACGCCTGGGCATGCTTCTGATGAGGCTGAGTATTGTGTGTGGCCTCCACGTGCCTGTATGACCTCCCTACAACGCCTGGGCATGCTCCTGATGAGGCTCAGTATTGTGTGTGGCCTCCACGTGCCTGTATGACCTCCCTACAACGCCTGGGCATGCTCCTGATGAGGCTGAGTATTGTGTGTGGCTTCCACGTGCCTGTATGACCTCCCTACAACGCCTGGGCATGCTCCTGATGAGGCTGAGTATTGTGTGTGGCCTCCACGTGCCTGTATGACCTCCCTACAACGCCTGGGCATGCTCCTGATGAGGCTGAGTATTGTGTGTGGCCTCCACGTGCCGGTATGACCTCCCTACAACGCCTGGGCATGCTCCTGATGAGGCTCAGTATTGTGTGTGGCCTCCACGTGCCTGTATGACCTCCCTACAACGCCTGGGCATGCTCCTGATGAGGCTGAGTATTGTGTGTGGCATCCACGTGCCTGTATGACCTCCCTACAACGCCTGGGCATGCTCCTGATGAGGCTGAGTATTGTGTGTGGCCTCCACGTGCCTGTATGACCTCCCTACAACTCCTGGGCATGCTCCTGATGAGGCTCAGTATTGTGTGTGGCCTCCACGTGCCTGTGACCTCCCTACAACGCCTGGGCATGCTCTGATGAGGCTGAGTATTGTGTGTGGCCTCCACGTGCCTGTATGACCTCCCTACAACGCCTGGGCATGCTCCTGATGAGGCTGAGTATTGTGTGTGGCCTCCACGTGCCTGTATGACCTCCTTACAACGCCTGGGCATGCTCCTGATGAGGCTCAGTATTGTGTGTGGCCTCCACGTGCCTGTATGACCTCCCTACAACGCCTGGGCATGCTCCTGATGAGGCTCAGTGTTGTGTGTGGCCTCCACGTGCCTGTATGACCTCCCTACAACGCCTGGGCATGCTCCTGATGAGGCTGAGTATTGTGTGTGGCCTCCACGTGCCTGTATGACCTCCCTACAACGCCTGGGCATGCTCCTGATGAGGCTGAGTATTGTGTGTGGCCTCCACGTGCCGGTATGACCTCCCTACAACGCCTGGGCATGCTCCTGATGAGGCTCAGTATTGTGTGTGGCCTCCACGTGCCTGTATGACCTCCCTACAACGCCTGGGCATGCTCCTGATGAGGCTGAGTATTGTGTGTGGCATCCACGTGCCTGTATGACCTCCCTACAACGCCTGGGCATGCTCCTGATGAGGCTGAGTATTGTGTGTGGCCTCCACGTGCCTGTATGACCTCCCTACAACTCCTGGGCATGCTCCTGATGAGGCTCAGTATTGTGTGTGGCCTCCACGTGCCTGTGACCTCCCTACAACGCCTGGGCATGCTCTGATGAGGCTGAGTATTGTGTGTGGCCTCCACGTGCCTGTATGACCTCCCTACAACGCCTGGGCATGCTCCTGATGAGGCTGAGTATTGTGTGTGGCCTCCACGTGCCTGTATGACCTCCTTACAACGCCTGGGCATGCTCCTGATGAGGCTCAGTATTGTGTGTGGCCTCCACGTGCCTGTATGACCTCCCTACAACGCCTGGGCATGCTCCTGATGAGGCTCAGTGTTGTGTGTGGCCTCCACGTGCCTGTATGACCTCCCTACAACGCCTGGGCATGCTCCTGATGAGGCTGAGTGTTGTGTGTGGCCTCCACGTGCCTGTATGACCTCCCTACAACGCCTGGGCATGCTCCTGATGAGGCTGAGTATTGTGTGTGGCCTCCACGTGCCTGTACGACCTCCCTACAACGCCTGGGCATGCTACTGATGAGGCTCAGTATTGTGTGTGGCCTCCACGTGCCTGTACGACTTGCCTACAACGCCTGGGCATGCTACTGATGAGGCTCAGTATTGTGTGTGGCCTCCACGTGCCTGTACGACCTGCCTACAACGCCTCGGCATGCTCCTGATGAGGCTGAGTATTGTGTGTGGCCTCCACGTGCCTGTATGACCCCCCTACAACGCCTGGGCATGCTCCTGATGAGGCTGAGTATTGTGTGTGGCCTCCACGTGCCTGTATGACCTCCCTACAACGCCTGGGCATGCTCCTGATGAGGCTCAGTATTGTGTGTGGCATCCACGTGCCTGTATGACCTCCCTAAAACGCCTGGGCATGCTCCTGATGAGGCTGAGTATTGTGTGTGGCCTCCACGTGCCTGTATGACCTCCCTGCAACGCCTGGGCATGCTCCTGATGAGGCTGAGTATCGTGTGTGGCCTCCACGTGCCTGTATGACCTCCCTACAACGCCTGGGCATGCTCCTGATGAGGCTCAGTATTGTGTGTGGCCTCCACGTGCCTGTATGACCTCCCTACAACGCCTGGGCATGCTCCTGATGAGGCTCAGTATTGTGTGTGGCCTCCACGTGCCTGTATGACCTCCCTACAACGCCTGGGCATGCTCCTGATGAGGCTGAGTATTGTGTGTGGCCTCCATGTGCCTGTACGACCTCCCTACAACGCCTGGGCATGCTACTGATGAGGCTCAGTATTGTGTGTGGCCTCCACGTGCCTGTACGACCTGCCTACAACGCCTGGGCATGCTCCTGATGAGGCTGAGTATTGTGTGTGGCCTCCACGTGCCTGTATGACCTCCCTACAACGCCTGGGCATGCTCCTGATGAGGCTCAGTATTGTGTGTGGCCTCCACGTGCCTGTATGACCTCCCTACAACGCATGGGCATGCTCCTGATGAGGCTGAGTATTGTGTGTGGCCTCCACGTGCCTGTATGACCTCCCTATAACGCCTGGGCATGCTCCTGATGAGGCTCAGTATTGTGTGTGGCCTCCACGTGCCTGTATGACCTCCCTACAACGCCTGGGCATGCTGCTGATGAGGCTGAGTGTTGTGTGTGGCCTCCACGTGCCTGTATGGCCTCCCAACAACGCCTGGGCATGCTCCTGATGAGGCTGAGTATTGTGTGTGGCCTCCATGTGTCTGTATGACCTCCCTACAACGCCTGGGCATGCTCCTGATGAGGCTGAGCATTGTGTGTGGCCTCCACGTGCCTGTATGACCTCCCTACAACGCCTGGGCATGCTCCTGATGAGGCTGAGTATTGTGTGTGGCCTCCACGTGCCGGTATGACCTTCATACAACGCCTGGGCATGCTCCTGATGAGGCTGAGTATTGTGTGTGGCCTCCACGTGCCTGTATGACCTCCCTACAACGCCTGGGCATGCTACTGATGAGGCTCAGTATTGTGTGTGGCCTCCACGTGCCTGTATGACCTCCCTACAATGCCTGGGCATGCTCCTGATGAGGCTGAGTATTGTGTGTGGCCTCCACGTGCCTGTATGACCTCCCTACAACGCCTGGGCATGCTACTGATGAGGCTCAGTATTGTGTGTGGCCTCCACGTGCCTGTACGACCTGCCTACAACACCTGGGCATGCTCCTGATGAGGCTGAGTATTGTGTGTGGCCTCCACGTGCCTGTATGACCTCCCTACAACGCCTGGGCATGCTCCTGATGAGACTGAGTATTGTGTGTGGTCTCCACGTGCCTGTATGACCTCCTTACAACGCCTCGGCATGCTCCTGATGAGGCTGAGTATTGTGTGTGGCCTCCACGCGCCTGTATGACCTCCCTACAACGCCTGGGCATGCTCCTGATGAGGCTGAGTATTGTGTGTGGCCTCCACGTGCCTGTATGACCTCCCTACAACGCCTGGGCATGCTCCTGATGAGCCTCAGTATTGTGTGTGGCCTCCACGTACCTGTATGACCTCCCTACAAGGCCTGGGCATGCTCCTGATGAGGCTGAGTATTGTGTGTGGCATCCACGTGCCTGTATGACCTCCCTACAACGCCTGGGCATGCTCCTGATGAGGCTCAGTGTTGTGTGTGGCCTCCACGTGCCTGTATGACCTCCCTACAATGCCTGGGCATGCTCCTGATGAGGCTGAGTATTGTGTGTGGCCTCCACGTGCCTGTATGACCTCCCTACAACGCCTGGGCATGCTCCTGATGAGGTTGAGTATTGTGTGTGGCCTCCACGTGCCTGTACGACCTGCCTACAACGCCTGGGCATGCTACTGATGAGGCTCAGTATTGTGTGTGGCCTCCACGTGCCTGTACGACCTGCCTACAACGCCTGGGCATGCTCCTGATGAGGCTGAGTATTGTGTGTGGCCTCCACGTGCCTGTATGACCTCCCTACAACGCCTGGGCATGCTCCTGATGAGGCTGAGTATTGTGTGTGGTCTCCACGTGCTTGTATGACCTCCTTACAACGCCTCGGCATGCTCCTGATGAGGCTGAGTATTGTGTGTGGCCTCCACGTGCCTGTATGACCCCCCTACAACGCCTGGGCATGCTCCTGATGAGGCTGAGTATTGTGTGTGGCCTCCATGTGCCTGTATGACCTCCCTACAACGCCTGGGCATGCTCCTGATGAGGCTCAGTATTGTGTGTGGCCTCCACGTGCCTGTATGACCTCCCTACAACGCCTGGGCATGCTCCTGATGAGGCTGAGTATTGTGTGTGGCCTCCCCGTGCCTGTATGACCTCCCTACAGCGCCTGGGCATGCTCCTGATGAGGCTGAGTATTGTGTGTGGCCTCCACGTACCTGTATGACCTCCCTACAACGCCTGGGCATGCTCCTGATGAGGCTGAGTGTTGTGTGTGGCCTCCACGTGCCTGTATGACCTCCCTACAACGCCTGGGCATGCTCCTGATGAGGCTGAGTATTGTGTGTGGCCTCCACGTGCCTGTACGACCTCCCTACAACGCCTGGGCATGCTACTGATGATGCTCAGTATTGTGTGTGGCCTCCACGTGCCTGAACGACTTGCCTACAACGCCTGGGCATGCTACTGATGAGGCTCAGTATTGTGTGTGGCCTCCACGTGCCTGTACGACCTGCCTACAACGCCTCGGCATGCTCCTGATGAGGCTGAGTATTGTGTGTGGCCTCCACGTGCCTGTACGACCTGCCTACAACGCCTCGGCATGCTCCTGATGAGGCTGAGTATTGTGTGTGGCCTCCACGTGCCTGTATGACCTCCCTACAACGCCTGGGCATGCTCCTGATGAGGCTGAGTATTGTGTGTGGCCTCCACGTGCCTGTACGACCTCCCTACAACGCCTGGGCATGCTACTGATGAGGCTCAGTATTGTGTGTGGCCTCCACGTGCCTGTACGACCTGCCTACAACGCCTCGGCATGCTCCTGATGAGGCTGAGTATTGTGTGTGGCCTCCACGTGCCTGTACGACCTGCCTACAACGCCTCGGCATGCTCCTGATGAGGCTGAGTATTGTGTGTGTTCTCCACGTGCCTGTATGACCCCCCTACAACGCCTGGGCATGCTCCTGATGAGGATGAGTATTGTGTGTGGCCTCCACGTGCCTGTATGACCTCCCTACAACGCCTGGGCATGCTCCTGATGAGGCTCAGTATTGTGTGTGGCCTCCACGTGCCTGTATGACCTCCCTAAAACGCCTGGGCATGCTCCTGATGAGGCTGAGTATTGTGTGTGGCCTCCACGTGCCTGTATGACCTCCCTACAACGCCTGGGCATGCTCCTGATGAGGCTGAGTATTGTGTGTGGCCTCCACGTGCCTGTATGACCTCCCTACAACGCCTGGGCATGCTCCTGATGAGGCTCAGTATTGTGTGTGGCCTCCACGTGCCTGTATGACCTCCCTACAACGCCTGGGCATGCTCCTGATGAGGCTCAGTATTGTGTGTGGCCTCCACGTGCCTGTATGACCTCCCTACAACGCCTGGGCATGCTCCTGATGAGGCTGAGTATTGTGTGTGGCTTCCACGTGCCTGTATGACCTCCCTACAACGCCTGGGCATGCTCCTGATGAGGCTGAGTATTGTGTGTGGCCTCCACGTGCCTGTATGACCTCCCTACAACGCCTGGGCATGCTCCTGATGAGGCTGAGTATTGTGTGTGGCCTCCACGTGCCGGTATGACCTCCCTACAACGCCTGGGCATGCTCCTGATGAGGCTGAGTATTGTGTGTGGCCTCCACGTGCCTGTATGACCTCCCTACAACGCCTGGGCATGCTCCTGATGAGGCTCAGTATTGTGTGTGGCCTCCACGTGCCTGTATGACCTCCCTACAACGCCTGGGCATGCTCCTGATGAGGCTGCGTATTGTGTGTGGCCTCCACGTGCCTGTATGACCTCCCTACAACGCCTGGGCATGCTCCTGATGAGGCTGAGTATTGTGTGTGGCCTCCACGTGCCTGTATGACCTCCCTACAACTCCTGGGCATGCCCCTGATGAGGCTCAGTATTGTGTGTGGCCTCCATGTGCCTGTGACCTCCCTACAACGCCTGGGCATGCTCCTGATGAGGCTGAGTATTGTGTGTGGCCTCCACGTGCCTGTATGACCTCCCTACAACGCCTGGGCATGCTCCTGATGAGGCTGAGTATTGTGTGTGGCCTCCACGTGCCTGTATGACCTCCCTACAACGCCTGGGCATGATTCTGATGAGGCTGAGTATTGTGTGTGGCCTCCACGTGCCTGTATGACCTCCCTACAACGCCTGGGCATGCTCCTGATGAGGCTCAGTATTGTGTGTGGCCTCCACGTGCCTGTATGACCTCCCTACAACGCCTGGGCATGCTCCTGATGAGGCTCAGTGTTGTGTGTGGCCTCCACGTGCCTGTATGACCTCCCTACAACGCCAGGGCATGCTCCTGATGAGGCTGAGTGTTGTGTGTGGCCTCCACGTGCCTGTATGACCTCCCTACAATGCCTGGGCATGCTCCTGATGAGGCTGAGTATTGTGTGTGGCCTCCACGTGCCTGTACGACCTCCCTACAACGCCTGGGCATGCTACTGATGAGGCTCAGTATTGTGTGTGGCCTCCACGTGCCTGTACGACTTGCCTACAACGCCTGGGCATGCTACTGATGAGGCTCAGTATTGTGTGTGGCCTCCACGTGCCTGTACGACCTGCCTACAATGCCTCGGCATGCTCCTGATGAGGCTGAGTATTGTGTGTGGCCTCCACGTGCCTGTATGACCCCCCTACAACGCCTGGGCATGCTCCTGATGAGGCTGAGTATTGTGTGTGGCCTCCACGTGCCTGTATGACCTCCCTACAACGCCTGGGCATGCTCCTGATGAGGCTCAGTATTGTGTGGCATCCACGTGCCTGTATGACCTCCCTAAAACGCCTGGGCATGCTCCTGATGAGGCTCAGTATTGTGTGTGGCCTCCATGTGCCTGTATGACCTCCCTACAACGCCTGGGCATGCTCCTGATGAGGCTGAGTATTGTGTGTGGCCTCCACGTGCCTGTATGACCTCCCTACAACGCCTGGGCATGCTCCTGATGAGGCTCAGTATTGTGTGTGGCCTCCACGTGCCTGTATGACCTCCCTACAACGCCTGGGCATGCTCCTGATGAGGCTGAGTATTGTGTGTGGCCTCCATGTGCCTGTACGACCTGCCTACAACGCCTGGGCATGCTCCTGATGAGGCTGAGTATTGTGTGTGGCCTCCACGTGCCTGTATGACCTCCCTACAACGCCTGGGCATGCTCCTGATGAGGCTCAGTATTGTGTGTGGCCTCCACGTGCCTGTATGACCTCCCTACAACGCATGGGCATGCTCCTGATGAGGCTGAGTATTGTGTGTGGCCTCCACGTGCCTGTATGACCTCACTACAATGCCTGGGCATGCTCCTGACGAGGCTCAGTATTGTGTGTGGCCTCCACGTGCCTGTATGACCTCCCTACAACGCCTGGGCATGCTGCTGATGAGGCTGAGTGTTGTGTGTGGCCTCCACGTGCCTGTATGGCCTCCCTACAACGCCTGGGCATGCTCCTGATGAGGCTGAGTATTGTGTGTGGCCTCCACGTGTCTGTATGACCTCCCTACAACGCCTGGGCATGCTCCTGATGAGGCTGAGCATTGTGTGTGGCCTCCACGTGCCTGTATGACCTCCCTACAACGCCTGGGCATGCTCCTGATGAGGCTGAGTATTGTGTGTGGCCTCCACGTGCCGGTATGACCTTCATACAACGCCTGGGCATGCTCCTGATGAGGCTGAGTATTGTGTGTGGCCTCCACGTGCCTGTATGACCTCCCTACAACGCCTGGGCATGCTACTGGTGAGGCTTAGTATTGTGTGTGGCCTCCACGTGCATGTATGACCTCCCTACAACGCCGGGGCATGCTCCTGACGAGGCTCAGTATTTTGTGTGGCCTCCACGTGCCTGTATGACCTCCCTACAACGCCGGGGCATGCTCCTGATGAGGCTGAGTATTGTGTGTGGCCTCCACGTGCCTGTATGACCTCCCTACAACGCCTGGGCATGCTACTGGTGAGGCTTAGTATTGTGTGTGGCCTCCACGTGCATGTATGACCTCCCTACAACGCCTGGGCATGCTCCTGACGAGGCTCAGTATTGTGTGTGGCCTCCACGTGCCTGTATGACCTCCCTACAACGCCGGGGCATGCTCCTGATGAGGCTGAGTATTGTGTGTGGCCTCCACGTGCCTGTATGACCTCCCTACAACGCCTGGGCATGCTCCTGATGAGGCTGAGTATTGTGTGTGGCCTCCACGTGCCTGTATGACCTCCCTACAGCGCCTGGGCATGCTCCTGATGAGGCTGAGTATTGTGTGTGGCCTCCACGTGCCTGTATGACCTCCCTACAACGCCTGGGCATGCTCCTGATGAGGCTCAGTATTGTGTGTGGCCTCCACGTGCCTGTATGACCTCCCTACAACGCCTGGGCATGCTCCTGATGAGGCTGAGTATTGTGTGTGGCCTCCACGTGCCTGTATGACCTCCCTACAACGCCTGGGCATGCTCCTGATGAGGCTGAGTATTGTGTGTGGCCTCCACGTGCCTGTATGACCTCCCTACAACGCCTGGGCATGCTCCTGATGAGGTTGAGTATTGTGTGTGGCCTCCACGTGCCTGTACGACCTGCCTACAACGCCTGGGCATGCTACTGATGAGGCTCAGTATTGTGTGTGGCCTCCACGTGCCTGTATGACCTCCCTACAATGCCTGGGCATGCTCCTGATGAGGCTGAGTATTGTGTGTGGCCTCCACGTGCCTGTATGACCTCCCTACAACGCCTGGGCATGCTCCTGATGAGGCTGAGTATTGTGTGTGGCCTCCACGTGCCTGTATGACCTCCCTACAATGCCTGGGCATGCTCCTGATGAGGCTGAGTATTGTGTGTGGCCTCCACGTGTCTGTATGACCTCCCTACAATGCCTGGGCATGCTCCTGATGAGGCTGAGTATTGTGTGTGGTCTCCACGTGCCTGTATGACCTCCTTACAACGCCTCGGCATGCTACTGATGAGGCTCAGGATTGTGTGTGGCCTCCACGTGCCTGTATGACCTCCCTACAACGCCTGGGCATGCTCCTGATGAGGCTGAGTATTGTGTGTGGTCTCCACGTGCCTGTATGACCTCCTTACAACGCCTCGGCATGCTCCTGATGAGGCTGAGTATTGTGTGTGGCCTCCACGTGCCTGTATGACCTCCCTACAACGCCTGGGCATGCTCCTGATGAGGCTCAGTGTTGTGTGTGGCCTCCACGTGCCTGTATGACCTCCCTACAATGCCTGGGCATGCTCCTGATGAGGCTGAGTATTGTGTGTGGCCTCCACGTGCCTGTATGACCTCCCTACAACGCCTGGGCATGCTCCTGATGAGGTTGAGTATTGTGTGTGGCCTCCACGTGCCTGTACGACCTGCCTACAACGCCTGGACATGCTACTGATGAGGCTCAGTATTGTGTGTGGCCTCCACGTGCCTGTATGACCTCCCTACAATGCCTGGGCATGCTCCTGATGAGGCTGAGTATTGTGTGTGGCCTCCACGTGCCTGTATGACCTCCCTACAACGCCTGGGCATGCTACTGATGAGGCTCAGTATTGTGTGTGGCCTCCACGTGCCTGTATGACCTCCCTACAACGCCTGGGCATGCTCCTGATGAGGCTGAGTATTGTGTGTGGCCTCCACGTGCCTGTATGACCTCCCTACAACGCCTGGGCATGCTCCTGATGAGGCTGAGTATTGTGTGTGGTCTCCACGTGCCTGTATGACCTCCTTACAACGCCTGGGCATGCTCCTGATGAGGCTCAGTGTTGTGTGTGGCCTCCACGTGCCTGTATGACCTCCCTACAATGCCTGGGCATGCTCCTGATGAGGCTGAGTATTGTGTGTGGCCTCCACGTGCCTGTATGACCTCCCTACAACGCCTGGGCATGCTCCTGATGAGGCTCAGTATTGTGTGTGGCCTCCACGTGCCTGTATGACCTCCCTACAACGCCTGGGCATGCTCCTGATGAGGCTGAGTATTGTGTGTGGCCTCCACGTGCCTGTATGACCTCCCTACAACGCCTGGGCATGCTCCTGATGAGGCTGAGTATTGTGTGTGGCCTCCACGTGCCTGTATGACCTCCCTACAACGCCTGGGCATGCTCCTGATGAGGCTCAGTATTGTGTGTGGCCTCCACGTGCCTGTATGACCTCCCTACAACGCCTGGGCATGCTCCTGATGAGGCTCAGTATTGTGTGTGGCCTCCACGTGCCTGTATGACCTCCCTACAACGCCTGGACATGCTCCTGATGAGGCTGAGTATTGTGTGTGGCCTCCATGTGCCTGTACGACCTGCCTACAACGCCTGGGCATGCTCCTGATGAGGCTGAGTATTGTGTGTGGCCTCCACGTGCCTGTATGACCTCCCTACAACGCCTGGGCATGCTCCTGATGAGGCTGAGTATTGTGTGTGGCCTCCATGTGCCTGTATGACCTCCCTACAACGCCTGGGCATGCTCCTGCTGAGGCTCAGTATTGTGTATGACCTCCCTACAACACCTGGGCATGCTCCTGCTGAGGCTCAGTATTGTGTATGACCTCCCTACAACGCCTGGGCATGCTTCTGATGAGGTTGCAGATGGTCTCCTGTGGGATCTCCTCCCAGACCTGGACTAAAGCATCCGCCAACTCCTGGACAGTCTGTGGTGCAATGTGACGTTGGTGGATGGAGCGAGACATGATGTCCCGGATGTGCTCAATCGGATTCAGGTCTGGGGAACGGGCGGCCAGTCCATAGCTTCAATGCCTTCATCTTGCAGGAACTGCTGACACACTCCAGCCACATGAGGTCTGGCATTGTCCTGCATTAGGAGGAACCCAGGGCCAACCGCACCAGCATATGGTCTCACAAGGGGTCTGAGGATCTCATCTCGGTACCTAATGGCAGTCAGGCTACCTCTGGCGAGCACATGGAGGGCTGTGCGGCCCTCCAAAGAAATGCCACCCCACACCATTACTGACCCACTGCCAAACCGGTCATGCTGAAGGATGTTGCAGGCAGCAGATCGCTCTCCACGGCGTCTCCAGACTCTGTCACATGTGCTCAGTGTGAACCTGCTTTCATCTGTGAAGAGCATAGGGTGCCAGTGACGACTTTGCCAATCCTGGTGTTCTGTGGCAAATGTCAAGCGTCCTGCACAGTGTTGGGCTGTGGGCACAACCCCCATCTGTGGACGTCGGGCCCTCATACTACCCTTATGGAGTCGGTTTCTAACCGTTTGTGCAGACACATGCACTTTTGTGGCCTGCTGGAGGTCATTTTGCAGGGCTCTGGCAGTGCTCCTCCTGTTCCTCCTTGCACAAAGGCGGAGGTAGCGGTCCTGCTGCTGAGTTGTTGCCCTCCTACGGCCCCCTCCACATCTCCTGGTGTACTGGCCTGTCTCCTGGTAGCGCCTCCAGCCTCTGGACACTACGCTGACAGACGCAGCAAACCTTCTTGCCACAGCTCGCACTGATGTGCCATCCTGGATGAGCTGCACTACCTGAGCAACTTCTGTGGGTTGTACTGTAGACACCGCCTCATGCTACTGTACCTCTAGGGGTGAGAGCAATGGAAATGTGACCAAAACAGCAGCCAAAAAAGGATGAGAACAGAGAAATGGTCTGTGGTCACCACCTGCAGAACCACTCCTTTATAGGGGGTATCGTGCTAATTGCCGATCATTTCTACCAGTTGTCTGTTCCATTTGCACAACAGCAGGAGAAATGGATTTACAATCAGTGTCGCTTCATAACTGGACAGGTCGATGTCACAGAAGTGTTATTGACTTGGAGTTACATTGTGTTCCCTTCATTTTTTTGAGCAGTGTAGCTTGGTGCCAATTTGCGAAACCTGTGACTGTAAATAAAGGGCATTTTGTTGCACAGATCTACTGCTGCTGCTTTGCTACAATGTATCAGTGCAGACATGGCTCTGCAAGATGAAGCCATCAGCAGCTGCTGCACAGATCTCGCTGCTGGTTTGCTACAATGTATTAGACGGGGGGGGGGGGGGGGTCCAGATACAAGTGTATCCCCTTCTCAGCTCAGAGCGGGGCTAGATCTGTACATGGAAGAAAGATTTTGTTTCTTACATTGTTCTAGTCTAAAGTTTTTAGCGGCGCCCCCCACCCCCATCCGAAACAACGAGGACCCCCGCAGCAGACCCAACTTCCACTTGTGATAAGCTGAGTCTCACACCCAGCAGGAATATAAAGGTGCTGTCATGGGTGAGGAGAAAAGGCAGAAGAATTGTAAGGAGGTCTCTGAATACATGCGGGTGTGCACAGGTCCTTAGGGCTAAACGATATCATTATCTGCCCCTCCATTCATTCCCTGTGGAATGTCAGCGCCAAAAGGAATGAATGGAGCGGAGGCCCGGCCTGGGCAGCGGAGGTCCGTCGTGGGCAGCGCCGCTTCATCCGGATGGGGAGAGTAGTGCCACAGTCTGCCGATCCACAAGTAGTCACCTATCCTCTGTGGGTGATTACTTCTTTACACAGGAGAACCCCTTTAAGGATTTGTTAGATACAGTTTAACAGAACCATACAACCCCGGGTGTCAGGACTCGCTGCGAGTGGTCATGATGCAAAATGCTGTAGAAGGTGAGGCTGCAGAGGTGGAGAGCGAGGACTCTGCATTAAAGCTTCTGCACGTGTCCATTTAAAGGGGGATGTCTGGGGTCAGTCTATGGGTGTATGACATACATGTTAACGCCACAATTTCGCCAATAAGCCCCTTTGTTCAGACGCTTTCATTGGGAGAGACCGTCCCCTTCAAGGGATCGACGCTTCACAGGCCGAGTCTATGCATCCATCCACCGCTCTGCAAGCCCACCGTGTATGTCACAGCTGGTCCTGAGACCCCCAGCGATTGGCAGAGTGCATTATATATAAAAATAATTGCATGATCATTACACTGTAAAAGATCCAAGTCAGTGACTGTAAGCAGAGATCCAGCAAATGGTGAAGAACAGAAATACAAAAGTTGGTTGAAAATTTGAAGAACTTGTCACTGTGGGGAGATTATTTCCATAGGTGATAACCTGCCCTGTGCTGATCGCTGAGACCCCCCCTGAAGTGCCCCCCAGACAGCTGTGACGTCACCAGCCCGGATTATCCTTCCCAGCCTTGGTTTCCAGTTTGCTCTCCGCTCCCTGAGTGTCGCCATCTCCTCTCCCAGGACCGATAAAAGCAGCACAAGGACCGCGGGGGAGTAAAGGAGAACTAGAATTTGTTTTTTATTCACTTTACAAAGGTGGCGATATTGTCTTGCCATTAACTTCAGATATAGACAAATATACTGTACATTATCCTGGAGGTTACTGGGCGCACTGCAGCCTGAAGACAACGCAACTTTTTGAACAAACAAAAAACTTTTTTTTGCTTCATTTAAAAGAAAAGAAAAAAAAAAAAAATCTGAATAAAAATTAAATATTTTAATAGTCAAAACTGATTATATAGTGAAGGTCTCGGCCTGCTGCATATTGATCGGCAACTAAACCATAAAATTGGTTGGCGCAGAGGTGGTCGCCATTTTTTCCCCCTCTATATTAGCGATCGCTTTATGAAATGTTTTTTTTTTACGCTTTCTTTCACAGACTCGCTGAGTGCTTTGCGTCAAAAAATCGTCAGTGGAAAATATAAAACCGCACGCTGCCGCCGCCGCAGAATGTAGTATTCTCCTGTCTATTTTGTAAAACCCGCAAGGAAGGGGTAAAAGAAAAAAAATATGGAAGGTGGCAATATAGTCCAGAACATAAAGCATCTGTGGACGTTGTGTGACTAGTTGTTGAGAAGACCCGGAGAACAGGTAGGGCGGGTGGGATTCTCAGAAAGGCAGACACGGTTATAGGAACATTCAGTTTGCTCGCGCTCGGTCCTGACGCTGCCGCCATTTTCCGTCCACAGTCTGTACATTGACAGACGGGCACCTTTGAGCAATCGTCCACCATATGGGAGAAAAGTTATTCCTCTTCACTTTCATTCCCAAGGTCGGCGTCTGAATCCCCGTTAACTTTGTCCACATTCATCTCTTCTTCCGAATCCTCCTCTTCAGATTCCTCTCCTGTCTCTGCTTCCTCATCACCTTCCTCTTCCCAGCTCTCCTAAAAGAGGGGAAAAAAAAAAATAATCTGGCTGTAACTTTACTTCTAAGATAATATAACAGAAAACTGCACATTCAGATTTCACCACCAGGTGTCACTGCTGCAACGAACTGAGCTGTGGCACAACATTGCCACCCAGTGGTTGAAATATAGAACTGCACCCCCACAATACAAATTTCACCTAGAAATAATCAAAATGCCCCCACGAAAGTTGTTTAACCCCTTAATGCCACACACTTTGAACCTTAAAAAGGGTTATCCTTCTATATAATGCTTATTAATAATCTTCTCCTTTAAAGAACTAAGGGATTTTTAGTTCTATAGTTTATTGATTGCTGCCTAGGTTACCGGCCACCTCTGCAATCCATCAGTGGATCCATCAATCAATCACTGCCAGATAAAGGACATTGGGAGAAATCTCTAAACATGCAGTAGTCAGGGCTTCCTGGGTGTTGTAGTTCTGCAGCAGGTTGGAGAGCCTCCGCTATGAATGTCTGGTACTTACATCAGAGTCCATCTTGTGTTCCTCATCACCGGACTCATCGTCTGAAGACTCTGAAAGGAAAAAAAAAAAAAAAAGTGATCCTTAACCCCAGAGCAGAAAGAGGAACATTAAGATTAGAGATGGGAACCCGGACCCCATATATGTAAGATCAATGCCGAGGACCCCTTTAATAATTACCAACACCATGAAGGCACCTTTAACACAGAAAAATGTAAATCTGACCCAATAATCATCTACAGCCGCCCCCCAGAGTCAGAGGTGTAACGCTCCCAGGAGGGGGTCTCTGCGACTAAAGCTTTATCAGACGACACAAACTTCTACAACCTTTAATAAAACTTGTTCACAAGCAGCAAAAGCAGTGATGGTGACACAAGTTGTATGCCCATCCAGAGGCCGCACACCTGTACAGACCCAACACTGCTCACAGCTGAGGGTTTGTTACAGTCGTATCAGTCTGGAGAGCAGGCTGCTGAGTCCAGGTGAGAAGAATACAGATGTATACAATCTATCTCGACACTTTGACATAGAACATGTGATACTTATTTTTAAGAGGGTCCTCTGATCTGCAGGTAAGTGACGGCGTCACCTCCGTTCCTACCTTCTTCGTACACAACCTTGGCCTCCTGATTGGCTTTTATCCTCTGAGAGATCTCGGCTGCTGACACCTGGTGGAAAAACAAGAGTATTGCAACGTGAAGAGAATGCACCTTATAGGACCCAGCGTCTCCCTCGTAGCCCAACCCTAGGGACCTAATCCACAGCCGAATTCTGTACCCCCCCCCACCGGGAGCAGACTGAGCTCAGACAGATCCCGTAACCCCCCCCCCCCCCCGCCGGGTGCAGACAGATCCCGTAACCCCCCCCACCGGGAGCAGACTGAGCTCAGATAGATCCCGTAACCCCCCCACCGGGTGCAGACAGATCCCGTAACCCCCCCCCCCCCGCCGGGTGCAGACAGATCCCGTAACCCCCCCCCGCCGGGTGCAGACAGATCCCGTAACCCCCCCACCGGGAGCAGACTGAGCTCAGATAGATCCCGTAACCCCCCCACCGGGAGCAGACTGAGCTCAGATAGATCCCGTAACCCCCCCACCGGGTGCAGACTGAGCTCATACAGATCCCGTAACCCCCCACTGCCGGGTGCAGACTGAGCTCATACAGATCCCGTAACCCCCCACTGCCGGGTGCAGACAGATCCCGTAACCCCCCCCACCGGGTGCAGACAGATCCCGTAACCCCCCCCCACCGGGTGCAGACAGATCCCGTAACCCCCCCCACCGGGTGCAGACAGATCCCGTAACCCCCCCCCACCGGGTGCAGACAGATCCCGTAACCCCCCCCCACCGGGTGCAGACAGATCCCGTAACCCCCCCCCACCGGGTGCAGACAGATCCCGTAACCCCCCCCCCACCGGGTGCAGACAGATCCCGTAACCCCCCCCCCACCGGGTGCAGACAGATCCCGTAACCCCCCCCCCACCGGGTGCAGACAGATCCCGTAACCCCCCCCCCACCGGGTGCAGACAGAGCTCAGATAGATCCCGTAACCCCCCCACCGGGAGCAGACTGAGCTCAGATAGATCCTGTAACCCCCCCACCGGGAGCAGACTGAGCTCAGATAGATCCTGTAACCCCCCCACCGGGAGCAGACTGAGCTCAGACAGATCCCGTAACCCCCCACCGCCGGGTGCAGACAGATCCCGTAACCCCCCCACCGGGTGCAGACAGATCCCGTAACCCCCCCACCGGGTGCAGACTGAGCTCAGATAGATCCCGTAACCCCCCCACCGGGTGCAGACAGATCCCGTAACAACCCCCCCCCCCGCCGGGTGCAGACAGATCCCGTAACCCCCCCCCGCCGGGTGCAGACAGATCCCGTAACCCCCCCACCGGGAGCAGACTGAGCTCAGATAGATCCCGTAACCCCCCCACCGGGAGCAGACTGAGCTCAGATAGATCCCGTAACCCCCCCACCGGGTGCAGACTGAGCTCATACAGATCCCGTAACCCCCCACTGCCGGGTGCAGACAGATCCCGTAACCCCCCCACCGGGTGCAGACAGATCCCGTAACCCCCCCCACCGGGTGCAGACAGATCCCGTAACCCCCCCCCACCGGGTGCAGACAGATCCCGTAACCCCCCCCACCGGGTGCAGACAGATCCCGTAACCCCCCCCCACCGGGTGCAGACAGATCCCGTAACCCCCCCCCACCGGGTGCAGACAGATCCCGTAACCCCCCCCCACCGGGTGCAGACAGATCCCGTAACCCCCCCCCCACCGGGTGCAGACAGATCCCGTAACCCCCCCCCCACCGGGTGCAGACAGATCCCGTAACCCCCCCCCCACCGGGTGCAGACAGAGCTCAGATAGATCCCGTAACCCCCCCACCGGGAGCAGACTGAGCTCAGATAGATCCTGTAACCCCCCCACCGGGAGCAGACTGAGCTCAGATAGATCCTGTAACCCCCCCACCGGGAGCAGACTGAGCTCAGACAGATCCCGTAACCCCCCACCGCCGGGTGCAGACAGATCCCGTAACCCCCCCACCGGGTGCAGACAGATCCCGTAACCCCCCCACCGGGTGCAGACTGAGCTCAGATAGATCCCGTAACCCCCCTGCCGGGTGCAGACAGATCCCGTAACCCCCCCCCCCCCGCCCCGCCGGGTGCAGACAGAGCTCAGACAGATCCTGTAACCCCCCCACCGGGTGCAGACAGATCCCGTAACCCCCCCACCGGGTGCAGACTGAGCTCAGACAGATCCCGTAACCCCCCCACCGGGTGCAGACAGAGCTCAGACAGATCCCGTAACCCCCCACCGCCGGGTGCAGACTGAGCTCAGACAGCCAAGAGACCTCATCACTGCACATCAGGTGAGATGCGAAACCTTTCTCTTCATGTCATCACAGTCAGTCTGCACAGGACCCCCACAACCTGACGACCCCCAGTTTTCATGCTTTCATATTTTTTTCCTCTTTTTATAAGAGCCGTAACCTTTTACCCTTCTGTCCCTGTAACCGTATTAGATTCTTTGTGCCACTATTCACATTACCATAAAGTGTTCTGAAAAACCAGGGGAAAGTGGGAACAAAAAAAAAAAAAAAGGCAATTCTTGTCGTCAGTAGGAACACGGTGACACCAGACTGACAGCGTTTAATGGTTTTAAAGGGAAAAAAAATAAAAATAGCGACTTTTTTTGAGCCCTGTAACTTTATTCCCCTGAATAGAGATGAGGAGTCGGCGTGCTCCGGGCTGCGGGCTTTGAGGTCCGTACACTGATTACTGCCTTTTTGCATTTTTAGGAACAGAAGGGGAAAATGTATTTTTTTTTTTTAAGCCAATTTTGTTATTTTTTGCGTTTTGAACTCGTTTCCACATGGAATCGGGACCTGCGATATTCTGAACAGCAGGATACAAGACAAATCAAGTCTCCCATAAACATGAGCCCGCCTGACGGACAGACGCAGCACCCGGGACCTCAAACTCCGTCCTCAGTGACCGACAGCAGTGCTGAAGGGGTTAAACACTCAGGTGCCGACTGTATGGCACCCCACACCCCCCCCCCTCTCCCGGCGGCTTCTCTTCCAGCATGCTTCTCTGTGGGCGGCCGCCCCGGCAGCACTCACCTGTGTGATGAGCAGGTAAAGCTTCCCACTCAGACGCGACATCTTCTGTAGGGTCTTCACCCGCGTCTCCATCAGCTGATACAGGGCGCCCAACTGCGGCACCAAATCCGGCAGCTGCAAGAAAGCAGAGACGTCAGGAGCGGCGGGAAGGAGTCAAGACACCCAGCGGCCAGCAGGAGGAGCCAAACTTACGGTGGACAGGTAGGAGGCGTGATGCACCAGGACGGCCTTCAGCCAGCGCACCATCAGTATGGCACTGCGGAGAGAAGAGGATGACATCAGGGGGGCACACAGGAGGAAGGATTAGGGAGCTCAGCAGCACAAAGCATTTCAGGAGAGGTGTGTGAGGAAGGATTAGGGAGCTCAGCAGCACAGAGCATTTCAGGAGAGGTGTGTGTGGAAGGATTAGGGAGCTCAGCAGCACAGAGCATTTCAGGAGAGGTGTGTGAGGAAGGATTAGGGAGCTCAGCAGCACAGAGCATTTCAGGAGAGGTGTGTGTGGAAGGATTAGGGAGCTCAGCAGCACAGAGCATTTCAGGAGAGGTGTGTGTGGAAGGATTAGGGAGCTCAGCAGCACAGAGCATTTCAGGAGAGGTGTGTGTGGAAGGATTAGGGAGCTCAGCAGCACAGAGCATTTCAGGAGAGGTGTGTGTGGAAGGATTAGGGAGCTCAGCAGCACAGAGCATTTCAGGAGAGGTGTGTGTGGAAGGATTAGGGAGCTCAGCAGCACAGAGCATTTCAGGAGAGGTGTGTGTGGAAGGATTAGGGAGCTCAGCAGCACAGAGCATTTCAGGAGAGGTGTGTGTGGAAGGATTAGGGAGCTCAGCAGCACAGAGCATTTCAGGAGAGGTGTGTGTGGAAGGATTAGGGAGCTCAGCAGCACAGAGCATTTCAGGAGAGGTGTGTGTGGAAGGATTAGGGAGCTCAGCAGCACAGAGCATTTCAGGAGAGGTGTGTGTGGAAGGATTAGGGAGCTCAGCAGCACAGAGCATTTCAGGAGAGGTGTGTGTGGAAGGATTAGGGAGCTCAGCAGCACAGAGCATTTCAGGAGAGGTGTGTGGAAGGATTAGGGAGCTCAGCAGCACAGAGCATTTCAGGAGAGGTGTGTGTGGAAGGATTAGGGAGCTCAGCAGCACAGAGCATTTCAGGAGAGGTGTGTGTGGAAGGATTAGGGAGCTCAGCAGCACAGAGCATTTCAGGAGAGGTGTGTGTGGAAGGATTAGGGAGCTCAGCAGCACAGAGCATTTCAGGAGAGGTGTGTGGAAGGATTAGGGAGCTCAGCAGCACAGAGCATTTCAGGAGAGGTGTGTGTGGAAGGATTAGGGAGCTCAGCAGCACAGAGCATTTCAGGAGAGGTGTGTGTGGAAGGATTAGGGAGCTCAGCAGCACAGAGCATTTCAGGAGAGGTGTGTGTGGAAGGATTAGGGAAGCTCAGCAGCACAGAGCATTTCAGGAGAGGTGTGTGTGGAAGGATTAGGGAGCTCAGCAGCACAGAGCATTTCAGGAGAGGTGTGTGTGGAAGGATTAGGGAGCTCAGCAGCACAGAGCATTTCAGGAGAGGTGTGTGTGGAAGGATTAGGGAGCTCAGCAGCACAGAGCATTTCAGGAGAGGTGTGTGTGGAAGGATTAGGGAGCTCAGCAGCACAGAGCATTTCAGGAGAGGTGTGTGTGGAAGGATTAGGGAGCTCAGCAGCAAACAGAAAATGGCGTGTAGACACGTGAAGTGTCCAAACACAAAGTATGGGGGTCCGCTCACTTGTTGGGGTGTCCTTGTAATCTTTTCGTGAGCTAAAAAAAACAAAACAAAAAAACACCATTAGAACAAAATCTCACTGTGCTGATTCCCCTGCACTGATACATTGTAGCAAATCATCAGGAGAGAGAGGTCGGCTCTTGTCAGGTCCTAGACAGGGATGTCACTCCTACAGAGGGCAAAAACTAAACGTTTGGACAAAGTCGCTGCCAACAGTGATATTTATTTAAAAAAAATTCTACAATTCAGGACGTTTTTCCTTATAATCAAATATAACAAACTTTTTCATATGGAAACAAAGTTCAAAAGAGGCCGTCTTATCAAAAAGTATCTTAATTAATAGATCTTAGAATAAAACATTGGAATATAATAAGTTTTGTAAGAGCAGTAAAAAGCAGATGGCCCAATGGAAGTGCCCCCAAACAGTAGGATACCCCTAGAGTGAATTCCTCCACAGGTACAGTATGCACTGTACCCTCTTACCTCAATCCCACCCCACAACAAAAAATGCCCCCACCCCCAACACACACAGTCCTCCATACAGTATAATATCCATTTAGAATTCAGTCTCCGTTTAGGCCTTCTTCAGATACACAGATTGCCATAGAAGTATATAGCATTCAGTGCAGAAACTATATAGAGGTCACAGCACGACTAGACAGTGGGCATACCACTAGAGGTACAGTGCCACAGTAGTCAGCTGACGCTCCTTCCTCCATCATCGCTTTCACCGGTATCGGCATCTAGGAGGATGCAGATATAGTGGGAAGTTCGGATTATGCAGGATTTTAGTTTTAAGTCACTGGCAGAACGGAGGGCACGTGTAGGGTGGTAGACAGACAAGGGAGGAGATGTAGGGGGGTACTGAAGCATGGAGCGCTTTGTGGGTAAGCGTGATAAGTTTAAATTGAACTCTATTTTGGATGGTCAACCAATGCAATGACTGGCACAGGGAAGAGGCTTCGGTGTAGGGGCTACTGCATATTGCCGGGGTCTCAGGAGCTGAGCTCCGATTGCTGCAGTTAACTACTTAAATGCTGCTGTCGATCTTTAAGAGCGGCATTTAAAGAGCAGTTACTGGCTCCCATTGACGACCCGCTATGCAATCGTGGGGGACAATAGGTTACCATGACAGCCAGAAATCTGATGAAGACCCCCGTCGCTGCCATTTTGGTTCCTCCTGTGAAGCTCAGGGGACAGATAAATAAAAATTGGGTATGGACCAGGAAAGGGGAGCAAAAGCACAAATATAAAATGGTCAATCAGCTGGAGATGCAAGGATGGAGCCGGTGCTCTTCCGCCAACCAGAGAATTGAAGATTTATACCCTGCTACCATCACCAGCGCCCTCTCTAGCCCATGCCTGGTACTGCAGCACCACAGAGCCTGAGCATGGTGGTGGCACTGCAGCCCGGCTCACGTCCTCACCTCATGCACCAGTGGGATGACCGAGTACACCGGGATCCTGGCCACAGTTTTCTTGATCATCGAGTCAATCTTTGTCTGAAAAACTTTCTGTGAACAGAAAAAAATAAATAAGAGACATAAGCACCGGTGCAGATGAGGCGTCACCCAGTCGCGCTCTGCCCCATCCTTACATTTAAGATGTTGCTGTCGTTGCTCTCCAGACCCTGGACGAGGAGCACAGAGAAGCTGTCCGTCTGCGGCAGACCACTTTTGGTGGGGACTGAAGGACGGTCGATGTCCATAGCACCAAGTCTGTCCTCAATGCTGATCTGCGAGAAACAAGGAGAAGGGTATGGAGAATTCCTCTAAGATGAGGGATCGGTGAGGACCAAATTCAGGGGAGCGCTCCCTACAAAGATCCGCAGCTCCGCTCAGACAGCCAAGAGGAGCGTCGTCACGAGTCCGAAACAATCGAAACCAGACTGATCATCACAGCGAGCGCGGGAAAGTGCACGAGAAAACTGACAGCCAAGCAGAATAGTGAGTGCAGCTCTGGAGTATAATACAGGACGTAACTCAGGATCAGTAATGTAATGTATGTACACAGTGACTGCACCAGCAGAATAGTGAGTGCAGCTCTGGAGTATAATACAGGATGTAACTCAGGATCAGTAATGTAATGTATGTACAGAGTGACTGCACCAGCAGAATAGTGAATGCAGCTCTGGAGTATAACACAGGATGTAACTCAGGATCAGTAATGTATGTACACAGTGACTGCACCAGCAGAATAGTGAGTGCAGCTCTGGGGTATAATACAGGATGTAACTCAGGATCAGTAATGTAATGTATGTACACAGTGACTGCACCAGCAGAATAGTGAGTGCATCTCTGGAGTATAATACAGGATGTAACTCAGGATCAGTAATGTAATGTATGTACACAGTGACTGCACCAGCAGAATAGTGAGTGCAGCTCTGGAGTATAATACAGGATGTAACTCAGGATCAGTAATGTAATGTATGTACACAGTGACTGCACCAGCAGAATAGTGAGTGCAGCTCTGGAGTATAATACAGGAGGTAACTCAGGATCAGTAATGTATGTACACAGTGACTGCACCAGCAGAATAGTGAGTGCAGCTCTGGAGTAGAATATAGGAGGTAACTCAGGATCAGTAAGGTATGTCACTGGCAAACAGAACACCTTTTCAGTGCCATGGGCTTGTGAGGACATGGCAGTCATTGGTGATCCAATGGGTGTAGTAGTACAATACCATTATAAGCCTTTCTGACGAGTCCTTATGAAGCAGCTCACCTCCTTGTCACCGGGTTTCCTTTTTCCTTCCCGCCTCTCAGATTTGGAAGACACGGCGGTCGCGGTGGCGCTGTGACCTGGGATTCCGGGGACGAGTACGGTGGTCTGTGCTGGTTTGACAACTGGAGTTTTCACCTGTTAAGAGCGGATGATCAATATGTAATGCAGGATGGTCGCCCCAGAGGACTCCTAGTATGCGAAACGTGCACAACCAGCAAGCTTCAGCATTAAAGTGGCCGGAAGTCAACCAGTCGCTGCCTTGCCAACCTCAAGCAGTGCATGAGGCGAACTGCAAGTGCCAGAAGCCCGTTTCCTGTGCAGACTGAGCTCAGACAGCCAAGAGAGGACACATCACGGCAATTCAGGTAAGATGCGAAACCGTTCTCTGCAGATCATCACAGCCAAACAGTCTGCACAGAGCAGCGTCGCAGGTGGTGTAACAGCCCTGAAATTCAAACTAGTGCTCCCTGTTATCAGCCACTTCAAGCAGAAAAAAGTTCAACTGGAGGTCAGACGAAGAGTTAGGCCGGATTCACACATCAAAGTACAGACCACGTGATGTAAGGACCGGTCGTGGTCTCCTGTGCGAAAGCAGCCATAATGCATCTCAGGGACACGGGATGGCATCATCCTCTCACCTTGGTCACAGTCGTCTCTTTCCGGAGCGTCAGTGTCTTCTGGATGTCTCGGACTAAACATACGTGCGGCTCGTCCGTCTTCAGGACCTTAAAAAAAAAAAAAAAGAAGGCAAAAGTTACAGCAGACAGATCAGGAGGCGATAACCAGTACAGAACACAATTATTGAGGGTCCGAGTTCTAATCCGTTACTGAGCAACTCGTTACAATGTGTCAGTTCCATAAAATTGGAGATTTTTGACTTCTTATTCTTCACGTTTGTCTGGTGTTAGAGGCTTGGTTTTATTTTACAACTTATTACTTTGTGCGCATTCTCCAGTTTAAATCCCTACCACCTCCGTCATTCCATTCACTGACAGCAAGACAAAACATCTGTTACAAAACTGCTTAATTTCCGCTACACAACGATGAGGAACTGGACAAGTCCTTTAAGCCTCCGCGTGACGTACCACTTTCTCAATCAGCGGCTGCATGGTGCTGCCGTAATACAGCACCACCGACTGCCGGTCCGGGCAGAACCCGGCGGCGTGGATGGGCACCGGCTTCGGCGTGGATTCCTCGTCACTGCCTGGCGTCGCTATCTGTACTGTACAAGTGGGAGCGAGGGGCTTCTTGTGGGTCCTAGAAAAAGGGGATAAAAAAAAATATATATATATTACACCAAGAACGCAAAAATCTAAAGGGAGCCCCCACTATGCAGAGGGGGTGATGGGCAGCGCTCAGACACAGCCAAGGAAATGTCGTCTTCACATAAGACTCAGCCAATGGAAACCACATATTGGAGTATCATCACCGAAGCTGCCAGGGAAACCCACCGGGTGGGGGGGGGGGAAGAGGTGCAGAGGACATATGCAATGTGTATGCCCAATGCCAAGAGGAAGCACAAAGCTCACAGGTGGCATTCACCAACCTCCTTACTGCTTAGAGAGGTGGAGACGGACGACGACATCACTGCTAAGAGCAGCTGCAACCGCACCGAACACTGCACTCACCCATTCAATGTGTGTTCAAATAAGTGCAACTGTCCATCCCGGGAAACAACGGCCAACTTCACAGGCTGCAACAATAAGAGCGGGCAGGTGATATACACCGGAGAAATACACAGGGGGCAGTATTATAGCAGTTATATTCCTGTACATAGGGGGCAGTATTATAGTAGTTATATTCTTGTACATAGGAGCAGTATTATAGTAGTTCTATTCTTGTACATCGGGGCAGTATTATAGTAGTTATATTCTTGTACATAGGGGGCAGTATTATAGTGGTTATATTCTTGTACATAGGGGGCAGTATTATAGTGGTTATATTCTTGTACATAGGGGGCAGTATTATAGTGGTTATATTCTTGTACATAGGGGGCAGTATTATAGTGGTTATATTCTTGTACATAGGGGCAGTATTATAGTAGTTATATTCTTGTACATAGGGGGCAGTATTATAGTAGTTATATTCTTGTACATAGGGGGCAGTATTATAGTAGTTATATTCTTGTACATAGGGGGCAGTATTATAGTAGTTATATTCTTGTACATAGGGGGCAGTATTATAGTAGGTATATTCTTGTATATAGGGGGCAGTATTATAGTTATATTCTTGCAGACTCTAGCGCCCACAGTGATTTCGCCATCACAATAAGAGACACACAGCGACGGTCCTGAGAATGCAGACAGCAGAGACTCCAGCACTGGATTATTGCCATGTAGCAGAGATCTTACCACTTCTTTGCTGTTGGATGGTGCTAGGTCTACAGAGACGGGAGATTCTGAGAGTGTGAAGGAGAGGACCGCGCTCTTCTCCCTCTTTTCGGTCCTGACTTGCCTAAAACACAATTGGACAAAGTGATAATAGGACTGAACAGATATGGAGCATTTCTAGTTACATATCTCTGCTTGCTGTAAGGGAATGAGAACCTTCTTCCTTTTCATTTGCTATAATAATATGTGAGATATCAGGAGGGGGGTCCTCTGCGCTGCAGTGTTTGCTGCAATGTATCGGTGCAGTCCGGGCTCGTTAGCGCAGAGGATTGGATACGACTAATAGACCCTCAAGTTGTAGGAAGCAATAGTGCAGTACAGGCTTTCATTTCCTGACAGCAAGACGAGATCTCAAAACTTTCTGTGCACAAAACTTACCATACACTTATTAACCGGTCGTGAACGGAACCGGACAAGAAGTAGAGGCCGGTGGTGTCGGGGGGAGCCTGAGGGTCTGCAGATGTTCGGACTGGTATGAACATGAGTGAGGTGACTGCAGCCGAATGGCCCGTAAATTGCTGAAAAGAAGAAGAAACGCATTAGACAGGGAGTAGCGGACACGCGGCCCCCCGAGAGGAGCCGCCGCTAGAGGAGCAGCCCGGCGCGCAGCCCCCCAGGGGAGCAGCGACTGCTACAATCAGCCATATTCCCATTGATTGAAGCCCCACGGAGCAGTGGTTATCCACGTATCGCCCATGAATAGTTCATGGGACAGGCGGACAAAGCCCAGGAGCCCGGTTATGTCAGCTTATGAGTCTGGTGGCACAGTACAGACTGGTGGTACCTGAGGCTATAGATGAGGGGGGGGTGTGAAGAGCTTAAAAGACTACAAGGTCCCCCGCAGACGCTCGGTGATTGCCTTTGTCCCATGGCTGCTCGATCAGAAGATACAAGGTTTTAGGATATTTGGGGCGCAGTAGGATTTTCGACAGCACAGACATTATGGCGGCCGTACACCCAGTGTCATTACAGAAGAACTTTTGTTTGGCTACAGCCGTATTGTGCTTTATGGCATACATGGCCAGTAGCGGTAATGCCCATCATCGTGCGTCTGCCGAGCCTCATCCCCCCCCGTCACGTACCCTGGTGACTTCTTTGGTTTCCAGATCCCACAGTTTGATCGTCCGTCCTGCAGACAGCAACATTTTCCCGTCTGGGCTGATACACAAGCTGCTGACGCTGCCGTTGTCGCCTTTCCATTTGCTTTGGAAGGTGGGAAAAGAAGAAACGAGAGAGCGGTCAGTAAATCCTGCTGGAGGAAACGTGGAGGCACGCAGCGAGCGGAGGGAGGAGACTCGCTCAGACAGCCAAGAGGACGTAGCTTCATTTCTATTCAGAATAGAGCGAAACCATTGTTGGTGTCATCATGGGAAGCCCTGCGCACAGCGCTGGATCACGGTGTGCTGCTCACCGGGCCGGTGTAGAGGATTCTGGTGAGTCCAAGGGGAGAGGAGCACAAGAAACATCGCTCCAAATGCCGAAGAAAGAGCGCACAGAATGAGCAGCAGCAGCCTGCGCCACGGTGCCGATCATGGAAGACCGTGCGAGTCCACCGAAACTTCCCAGAAATCCTGTAAACGCCTGATGGGAGTTGTTGGATGCAGCAAAGGTTGATCATGGTGGCGGCCATTCGCCAGCGCCCCCCACCATCCCCTGCGTCTCGCTCACCAGTTTACTTTGTAGCTCTGTGTGCTCCATTCCACAATGTGTTTGTCTTCTGAACAACTGTACAAGCAACCGTTCTCCTGGTGCCACCGGATGCAGTTCACTCTCCTGTCATGGCCGCCCACCTGCAATCAGGAGTCAGAGGGTTAATCAGATTTTAAAAGGCGTTTTGGCAGCCATATTTCCCAGGCGAGCGTTCAGCAGCAGATAGAAGACAACTGCACCCCCCCGGTCAGAGCCCGTATTCACCAACCCCCCCCCCCCCCCCCCATCTTCCGGTCAGAGCCCGTATTCACCAACCCCCCTCCCCCATCTTCCGGACAGAGCCCGTATTCACCCCCCCCCCCCCATCTTCCGGACAGAGCCCGTATTCACCCCCCCCCCCCCCCCCCATCTTCCGGACAGAGCCCGTATTCACCCCCCCCCCCCCATCTTCCGGACAGAGCCCGTATTCACCCCCCCCCCCATCTTCCGGACAGAGCCCGTATTCACCCCCCACCCCCCCCCATCTTCCGGACAGAGCCCGTATTCACCCCCCACCCCCCCCCATCTTCCGGACAGAGCCCGTATTCACCCCCCCCCCCCCCATCTTCCGGACAGAGCCCGTATTCACCAACCCCCCCCCCATCTTCCGGACAGAGCCCGTATTCACCAACCCCCCCCTTTGGTCAGAGCCCGCACTCACCAGTTTGCTCTGTAGTTCCCCTCTGACGATGCTGTATAACAATATGGTGCCGGTGGCTGTGCCGATGGTGAGGAGGTCGTACTGTACATCTTTATCTGCTGCTTCTGATTTCCTTCGTTTTTTCTGGTGCGCTTCCTGGAAAGAAACAAGAACCCCCAAGATCAGCCATGTAAACCACCCAATGATGAGAGCCAGCCGCACGCCATCCCGCAGCACCACGGCCATCAGTGAATGGAAACACAACCAGGCGTGCACTGAGGACAGCGAGGCAGTGATAGCCTGCGCTGCCCTGTACGCCGTCACCCTACACAACACACGGCCTTCTCTGCGCCCGTCAGATCCTTTCCCCGAGAGCGACAGGTGGATCTGGTAATGAGCACAGAGTGTGAATTGTGGCGTACTGTTAGGAAGCTGCCATCACAAATCATCGGTGCTCAGTTATAGCGTTGTGGGCTCAGCAGTCTACCTCGGAGCTCAGTGATTGGCTGCAGCGGTCACATCTTACACGTGACATCACTAGTGCAGCACAGACAGCATTGTTATTTTGTATGTTTTTTTTTTTAAAATAAATGGACATCCCCTTTAAGAGCAGTCCATGTAGCAACTGTATAATATACTCTCTGGTCGTTGGACGGTGACGACCTCTAGAAACATCACAGGGGGACTTCACGCACGACTGGATTTCCAGTCTCTACTTTATAAGGTTCAGCAGCTTCTAGGCAGACGTTGTGTTTCCCTTAAGCAGCCAAGAGTCTGGAGGAGACCGAATATTGTCGCCGAGAAGGAGCAGCCGAGAAGGAGCAGCCGCTTCTCGTCACATTGTTACTGTCGTTAATGGCAGGGATGTATTCAGCACATGACTGCCCCTCCAGAATGTGCTGACCCCCATGATACTGCCCCCACATTTCCACAGCATCAGTCACCCCCACAGACACTATGCCCCCTAGTGTTACCGGTGTCCACCCTCTCACTCTACAACCATTACCCATCACCAAGCAGTGTCGCCACGTCACTGATCACCCAGCGTCACCTTCCTGGAATTGACGCATTTTGGGTCACTTCACAGCAGATTGTGGCTGCTCCACCATGACAGCGGCAGAGCACAACCTCTCAGTCCTACAGGCGCTCCCCATCGCCCACACATGTAGGAGCAGTACCCCACTACCCGGTGCTACAAGGATTATTCTCATTTTTAGTCGTATCCACAGAACAGCAGGTGAGCTGCTGATCCATGGGGTCTGACCGACGATCCCAGGACATGTGACCCTCCGCTATTACAGCCAGTCACAAAGGAGGAATATAGCAGTGGAGGGCGCATCCGTCCTCGGGAGAGACCCCCTTCCTCAGATCAGTGGAGACTCATTGTCTGCATCAAATTAGCCCCAATGAGGGCCGAACAGGTCTAAGGTTAACCCCTTAGTTATGGCATGCACTGCGGCCCCCGTACCCCCTGATCTCCCTTACAGTCTGTACGTCTTCCTCCGCACTGCTGATCACCGACATCTTTCCGACACATTTCACTACTGTTAAGTCTTAGAAGTTTTATAACTTTTTTGTTTTATCTGAAGTTTACATGGAAAATGTATAAACGTATTAATTCTCATAAGAAACCATCAGACATGACAGAGAGCAAGTGAGCACCGCATCATCAATACCAGTACAGCGCCCCCTAGAACAAGATATTTAGGTGATCACTGCCGTACACGTGATCGGGACTGTAGATCCCTGCCGTGCCCCCCATATTACACAAGATCAGGGCCATACATTTGAGATCGCTGTCATTGCCCCCCTCTAGTAATCGGGGCTGGATGCTGCCCCCTCCGTTGCCCCCCAGCACCCGGGGCTGGATGCTGCCCCCTCCGTTGCCCCCCAGCACCCGGGGCTGGATGCTGCCCCCTCCGTTGCCCCCCAGCACCCGGGGCTGGATGCTGCCCCCTCCGTTGCCCCCCAGTACCCGGGGCTGGATGCTGCCCCCTCCGTTGCCCCCCAGTACCCGGGGCTGGATGCTGCCCCCTCCGTTGCCCCCCAGTACCCGGGGCTGGATGCTGCCCCCTCCGTTGCCCCCCAGTACCCGGGGCTGGATGCTGCCCCCTCCGTTGCCCCCCAGTACCCGGGGCTGGATGCTGCCCCCTCCGTTGCCCCCCAGTACCCGGGGCTGGATGCTGTCCCCTCCGTTGCCCCCCAGTACTCGGGCCCTCCCGGGTCCCCGCACACAGTCACCCCTCGCTGCGCACAGGACGGGGCACTTGCCACAAGTGACAGAAAGTCGCCCACGTGACTCGTCCACTGGCCGCAGCCACGTGTGTCCCGGTCCCCGCGTGTTCCACACGTGTCCGCCCCGCACCGGATTCACCCGCAGCCCCGGCTCCTCACCTGGATCCCCCGGCTCGGCGCCCAGGCCAGACACGTACAGGTCGCACTGAGATGCGCGGAGGGCACGTACTCTCTCCTCAGCCCTGCTCCCCGGGTGTCCCACACCTGTATCCGCCCGTCAACACCGGAGAGGGCGAGCAGGTCCCGGCTCCCGGGGGAGAGGGCGCAGGGAGGGGGGAGCGGCTCGTACACGCCGCCTGCTGCCGCCATTACTCCGCTCCGCTCGTAGCCACGTGTTTAAGGACGGAGCATGCGCACAGTCAACGAAGGCGGAACTTCCCGAGCAGGCCGCGCCCCCGGCGTGACGTAAAGACGCCAATTTAGAAGTGCGTCGAAACGCACGTAGCGTAAGAGAACGAACTGCGTCCTGACATTCTGTCCTCCCCTACGGCGGCGGCCATATTCCCGGAGACGTGTCCATTAACTTTACTATGGTGAGGACTCCAAGAAAATGGCCGCACTCCGCAGAGCACGCCGTCACATCCCCCTATGACCGCCTGCAGTAAGGAACTGCATCTCCAGCACGCTGCCTCCACCTCTGCTCAGCTGGGGCAAGGTGGAAATGGCTGTGGGAACTATAAGTCTCAGCAGATGTTCTCTGTGACCAAACAGATAAAAAGATAAATAAAATGTATTTTTGTCTCCATTTTCTGGCACTTGTACCTTTTCCCCCTGGATGGCGCTGGTGTCGGGCAGTTTCTCATTCTGGGTTCATGCGACGCCTCCAGCGCTTTTTTTTCTTGTTTGTGCGACAAATTCTGGTGTTTTATTCTTTTTTCCTTTATGGGAGATTTTTAGTTCGGACGATTACGCACCCGGCCATACCAAATACCAGATTTAGTTCTGTACGTCTCATTACGGTTGGGGGCAAATAAAACTCTTTTTCGGGGGGATTAGATATTTTTAACTATTTGTAACGTTTTGTACATTTTTAATCAATCTCTTACAAGGACTTCAGCCGGCGGTCACTTGCTCCGAGCCATTGGCAGCCAGGACCACATGTGAACGTCGCCAGAACCGCCATTAACTGGAGAACTGAGCTTCGCTCGCTGCGTTTGACCATTTAAAGAAGTTGTGCACTACTGTAGACTACCCCCCCCCCCCAAATGTATCCCCCCCCGGGTCCCTAAGACTTTTTGTAAATACCTTCCGTTGCAGATAATGCCTGTGAGCGGCGCTATCGGTGTCCGCTCACAGGCATCACGTGACCCCGTGCTGATGTCACAAGTGAGGTGTGACACGCTGAGGGTCGTGGGTGGGGTTATTCCCCGCGTCACACCCATCATCCACCGCACACTTTACCAATGAATGGGGAGAGGCAGAGCGCGTGGTGGATGCCGGGTGTGACGTGGGGGGTATCCCCGCCCACAGCTTGGCATCCACCTTGGAACCAGGAAGAAAAAGACCCCCGGCTGCTGCCAGCACTTGTCGTGACATCAGCAGATGTCAGAGCCGGTTGCAGCCGGGGGTCACGTGATGCCTGTGAGCAGCCAGTGATAGCACCACTCACAGGCAGTAACTGCAACGGAAGGTTTTACAAAAAGTCTTAGGGGCCCCGGGGGGATGCTTCGGGGGGTAATCTAAAGTAGTGGACAACCCCTTTAAGCGTCGCTGCCAGGATCGGACCCCGGGATTTAAATGCTGTCACTCCCAGTGCGTGCTCGCACACAGGCTCACATCGTCATTCCCCTCCCCCTCCAACGTGATCACGGGTAACCGATGGTTTACCACATCAGCTGAGGGTCAGATGAAGACCCCCATAGCCGCCATCTCAGTCCTCCAATGACATTCTGTCCTCCCCTACAGGCCGACCTTCGCAGGAGCACCGTGCTGTCCCTATATACTGTAGTACTGAAGTATATAGTACAAGATAAAACCATCGCAGGTTCAACTTCCTTAAAGGGGTTTTCCCACAAACAAAGTTAATTTTAAAGTTGATTTTAATCAATAGATCTTGGAATAATAATAACTTCCACAATTGGATGTGTTTAAATAAAATGTTGCTGTGCTGAGATAATCTTATACATGTGTCCCTAATGTGTGCTGTGTAATGGTTGTGTCTGACCGTGCAGGAACATGGTCTGATCATACCACATCTCCTGGGCAGGGGAGGAAGCAAAAGAGTATACAGACATTACAGCATGGGATTGCGGCTGATTCTTTTTTTGAGGTAAAACATTTCCCTGCCTGTTTTTAAACAATGTTTTATCTCAAAGAAAGAATCGTCTGTGATCCTCTGCTGTCCTGTCTGTATACTCTTTTGCTTCCTCCCCTGCCCAGGAGCTGTGGTATGATCAGACCATGTTCTGTACATGGTCAGACACAGCCATTACACAGTACACAGCAGGGGCACATTTATAAGATTATCTCAGCACAGGAACATTTTTTTTAAAACACCCAATTGTGGGAATTATTATTATTCCAAGATCTATTGATTAAAATCAACTTTGTGTTCGTGGGAAAACCACTTTAAGGCTATGTGCCCACGATGCAGAAATGCTCCGGATTTTTTCCTGAGCGTTTCTGCATCCTGGCAGGAAAAAGCATGCGGATTGTACATGCGAATTGTACATGCGGATTGTACATGCGTTTTTCCTGCCAGGGACAAGTAGATGTGAAGCGTTCTTCACATGCATTTCCGCATGCGGGTTGTCAAGCGCTTTCCAAGCAATTTTAGCATCACTTGGAAAGTGCTTGACAACTTGGTCACACTATATAAATCCATGCAAACGGCATGCATTTATATAGTGTGACCGTAAAGAATGGTAAAAAAATATACATTATACTTACCTACTGATGGCCCCCGTTCTCCATAGCGATGCATCCTGGCTTGCCAGCAGCTCGCGGTGGACTAAAAGGACCTTTCATGACGTCATTTAGTCATATGACGGGTCACGCGACCGCCGACGTCAGCGGTCGCGTGACCCGCCACATGACTAAATGACGTCACCGCAGGTCCTTTCAGTCCACCACGAGCTGCAGGCAAGCCAGGATGCATCGCTATGGAGAACGGGGGCCATCAGTAGGTAAGTATAATGTATATTTTTTATTTTATTCTTTTTTTTTACAGGTACTATTGTACCTGGGTCTGGAGGAGTCTCCTCTTCTCCAGACCCGGGTACCATCCTCACATTGAACTGCAAGATATCTGCATGTGCACATGTAGTGATGCGGATATTAAGCGATTCAATGCAAGTCAATGGTGGCGAAAACGCCGCGATTCCGCAGAATAATTGGTAGTGCTGTGGATTTTTCAGCAATGATAATCCGCAGCGGAAATTTCCGCAGCATGTGCACAGCACATGCGGATTATCATTAGGGAACATGGCAGACCTTCTACCAAGCGTTTTTTAAGCGTTTCTGCAGCGGAATTGCTGCTGCGGAAACGCTTGAAAAACGCATACTCGGCACACAGCCTAAGGGAACTAAAAAGTAAAAATTAAAAAAAATGCTTTAAAAAAAAATTATAAAAAGGTTAAATAACTCCCCCTTTTCTACCTTCAAAAATAAAAAATAAATCTGATCAAAATATTAAGTAATTTTAAAGGCAAAAAGAAAAAAAAAATTGTAACACCAAAAATTGCCTTATTTTCATCGCCGAACCTTTCCAAGAAATGCAATAAAAAGCGATCAAAAAGTAAATGTACCCCCAAAATTATATCAATAACGTCAACTCAGAGCACAAAAACCACAAGCTTCAACAAAAAAATAAAAAAGTTACAAGTCTCATAAAATGGCGCAACATATTTTTATATTATTTATTTTTACCAATTTTTTTTTACTACTGAAATAATAAAAATATAACTGGACAAGTTCGGTATCGCTGTAATCGGACCAACCCAGAGAGTTCTATTACCAGGTCATTTTATTGCAGAATAAACTCTGTAAGGCCACGTTCAGTATTTGGTCAGTATTATATGGGTGCGGTATGGTGGTATAATTTATGCATGTATATCAGTATTAGGCCATGTTCACACGTTCAGTATTTTACATCAGTATTTGGAAGCCAAAACCAGGAGTGGGTGATAAATGCAGAAGTGGTGACGTGTTTCTATTATACTTTTCCTCGGATTGTTCCTCTCCTGGTTTTGGCTACAAATACTGATGTAAAATACTGATCGAATACTGAACGTGTGAACGTGGCTGAAAAACAAAACAATAGGAGAATTTCTGGGATTCTATTTGCAATTTCACCACACTGGGAAAATCGCCCTGTTTTCTAAGACATTATGAGGTCATTCAAAACTACAACTCGTCTTGCAAAAAAAAAAAAACAAGCCTCTTACGTAGATTATACCGATAGAAAAATAAAAAAAAGTGGTATGGCTATTGGAACAAGAGGAAAAAACGAAAGCACAAAAAACAGAAAATTGCCTGGTCATTAAAGGGAATCTGAGAGAAACTTCTACTACCCCTCCATTTATATGATGTAGTAGCTTTAAGGAAATCGGACCTATTTATTAACCCAAAGCAGAGATGGATCTGTCAGTCACCCCGGGAGGATGGTGCTGGGAAGACAGCGTGAGACTGAGGAGGGGTTAGCACCGCCACGTCCCAATGGACTTCAGGACACGATTTCCTGCTCATGACGCAGCACTTTGGGGTCATGAAGGAATGGACTTGCTGATCTTTTACCAGGCTCCACAATGATATAAATGGTTTCAGGCAGTAGAAGAAAAAGAAAAAATGGACTGTTTGCTTTAACATGGCCAGCAATAAGTCCTGACCTCTATCCCATTGAAAATCTTTGGGGTGAGCTGAATTCTGCCATTGAGAATGGCAGAATGGTTATTCTGTTGTTTCTTTGAAATTGCAACATGGAAGTTGAAATACAATGTTTTATTGTTGTATTACTTTGGATCACTCATTAAAAAATCCTGAGGATATAACTTTGGTACATTTCCATTTATTTCTGAAGATATTGTACAGTCTATGAAAAAAATGAAGGGGTGCCAATAATGGTGAGAAGCACTGTATTATGTATATGGGGTTACTCTGTGAGAAATTGCATTGTGGTTCCCCTAAAATAGTCACAAGCAATCACATAGACAATAAATGGAGCGGAGGTCGAGCACATGATCCTCCTCTCAAGACGCATCTCCAGATCCCAGCAGTTGGTATATAGTTACATAGTTTATAAGGCCGAAAAAAGACAAGCGTCCATCCAGTTCGGCCTATTTCTTGTGCACTGCAGCTATTCCGCAGCGTTGATCCAGGGGAAGGCAAAAAAACCCATGCGGTATAGGCCAATTTACATCACTGAGGAAAAATTCACTTCCCGACTCCAATCTGGCAGTCAGATTAAATCCCTGGATTAATTAACTATCACTAAGCATAAGATGTAATTTTATTGTTCTCAAGAAAGGCATCCAGGCCTCTCTTGAACTCGTTAAGTGAGTTGGACATCACCACTTCCTCTCCCAGAGAGTTCCAGAGTCTCACGGCTCTGACCGTAAAGAATCCCCTTCTATGCTGGTGCAGGAACCTCCTTTCCTCCAGACGCATAGTGTGCCCCCTCGTCTTTGTCACCATCCTTCGTATAAACAGGTCATGGGAGAGATCTCTGTACTGCCCCCTGATGTATTTATCCCCGATCCTTTATAGGGGTCTCCAGAACTAACTTTCATATGCACACAGGTTTGTCCAATTACAAACAGCTGTTACTCCCCCACCGCCTTTTCTCCAGCGATGCCTCTCCACCAATGCCCAGGTCTTTGTTGATGTCATAACTATTGCAGAAGTGACCACTGCAGCCAATCACTGGGTTCCAATCCCAGAGAAATCCAGCAGAGGAAGAGGTGCAGAATATACATTTTTTAATTTAGTTTACTCAGTTAGGGCTCTTTCACATGTCAGTGTATCCGGTATGTGTGGTGTCCGTTTCCGATCACAGTGCAATCAGGGGACAATGATGAGGGCAGCGTTCAGCACCCGGCGCTTAGGAAAAGCACTAACTGTACTGCTGATTCCCAGGCGCCGGTACGTGTCACACAGGTGCACACGGATATCCCCAATACTGTTTTTTTCCAGCATCAGAAATATCCAGACGTCTGAAAGAGGCCGTATATATAGTGCCACTAATTCCACAGAGCTTTACAGACATTGTCATCACTTACTGTCACTGGCTCACAATCTAGATTCCCTATCAGTATGTCTTAGGCTATGTGCCCACGATGCAGAAATGCTGCATATTTTTTCTGCTTCTCCCAGGCATGAAAAACGCATGCGGATTTTACATGCGTTTTTCCCGCCAGGTAGAAGCGTTTGTCAAGCGTTCTTCACATGCATTTCCGCATGCGGGTTATCAAGCGATTTTAGCATCACCTGGAAAAGTGCTTGACGACTTGGTCACACTATATAAATCCATGCAACCGGCATATATAGTGTGACCAAGTAATAGTTAAAAAAAAAAAAAAAAAAAAAAGAATAAGAATGGTAAAAAAATAAAGATTATACTCACCTTCCGATGGCCCCCGGTCTTTTCTCCGCTGCGTCTGGTCTCTTGCCCTGCTTGCAGTGGTGTGAAAGGACCTTTCATGACGTCATGTGACAGGTCACGCGACCACCTACTAAATGACGTCATGAAAGGTCCTTTTAGACCATCGCGAGTAGTGCAAGAGACCAGACGCAGCGGAGAAAAGACCGGGGGCCATCGGAAGGTGAGTATAATCTTTTTTTATTTTAAATTCTTTTTTTAACAGATACTATGGTACCCAGGTCCGAAGGGGAGTCTCCTCTTCTCCAG
This sequence comes from Phyllobates terribilis, assembly GCF_046119375.1. Classification (NCBI taxonomy): domain Eukaryota; kingdom Metazoa; phylum Chordata; class Amphibia; order Anura; family Dendrobatidae; genus Phyllobates; species Phyllobates terribilis. Next base: position 671,279,386 of record NW_027362763.1, on the reverse strand, counting down.
ACCCGGGTACCATCCGCACATTGAATCGCTTAATATCCACATGTGCACATGTAGTCATACGGATATTATGCGATTCAATGCAAGTCAATGGCGGCAATTACGCTGCGTGTCCGCAAAATTAATGGACATGCTGCGGATTTTTCCGCAATGATAATCCGCAGCGGAAATTTCCGCAGCATTAGCAGATTATCATTGGGGACCATGGGGCACGTATTATCAAGCGTTTTTGCTGCGGAAATTCTACGGCAAAAACGCTTGAAAAATGCATAGTGGGCACGAAGCCTCAGTGTTTGGAGTGTGGGAGAACATAAACTCCTTGCAGACGTTGTCCTCGATGGGATTTGAATCTAGGACCCCAGCGCTGTCAGGATACAGTGCTAACCACTGAGCCAATGTGCTGCCCTATAGCATGGTGCCCTATGTACATGACATTTTCCCATTTTCAGATATTTCGAGGGGATCAGCATTTATTGTAGGAGACCACAAAACCATTTTGCGTTCATTTTTTTGCATATTAATGTTTCTGCTCTGCAGACGCCATGACAACGACTAATCAATACGTTAGTGGTGAACGGTGAGGGCTCCTTTATTAATAACGTCCCCGCAGGACTTCATCATTTTTGGTCCTGTTCTATTGGATAAAATACAGCAGCCTCCTCTCCCTGCAGCAGCTGCACCTCCTCTCCCCGCAACAGCCTCCTCTCACCAAAGTAGCTGTGCCTCCTGTCCCCCCGCAGCAGCACCTCTCTGCAGCAGCCTCCTCTCCCCGTAGCAGCCTCTTCTCCCCGCAGCAGCCTCCACTCCCTGTAGTAGCCTCTTCTCCCCGCAGAGGCCCCCTCCCCGCAGCAGCCTCCACTCCCCGCAGCAGCCTCCTCTCCCCGCAGCAGCCTCCTCTCCCCGCAGCAGCCTCCCCTCCCCGCAGCAGCCTCCCCTCCCCGCAGCAGCCTCCTCTCCCCGCAGCAGCCTCCCCTCCCCGCAGCAGCCTCCTCTCCCCGCAGCAGCCTCCCCTCCGCGCAGCAGCCTCCTCTCCCCGCAGCAGCCTCCCCTCCGCGCAGCAGCCTCCCCTCCCCGCAGCAGCCTCCCCTCCCCGCAGCAGCCTCCCCTCCCCGCAGCAGCCTCCTCTCCCCGCAGCAGCCTCCCCTCCGCGCAGCAGCCTTCCCTCCGCGCAGCAGCCTCCTCTCCCCGTAGCAGCCTCCTCTCCCCGCAGCAGCCTCCCCTCCCCGCAGCAGCCTCCTCTCCCCGCAGCAGCCTCCCCTCCCCGCAGCAGCCTCCTCTCCCCGCAGCAGCCTCCCCTCCCCGCAGCAGCCTCCCCTCCCCGCAGCAGCCTCCCCTCCCCGCAGCAGCCTCCTCTCCCCGCAGCAGCCTCCCCTCCCCTCCGCGCAGCAGCCTCCCCTCCCCGCAGCAGCCTCTTCTCCCCGCACACGTGTAGATCCGCGCACAGCCGGAAGCTCTGCTGCACATCCCCCCGTGTGCCGCCGCCGCTTCCTGCTTGTCGCCGGGTGATGACGCGCTGATCCGGGGAGATTCTCCTCCGCTGCTCCCGGGATGTCGGCGCTGTGTGCGTGCAGAAGGCTGTGCTCTGCTGCGCTCTGGTGTCGACCGCCCCCTGCTGGCAGTGCGAGGAATCTGCAGACGCGGAGACTCAGGGGGCAGCTGCAACATTGTATCACGTTGTGCTCAGCTTCACAGGAAGGTCATGGAGCTGAGGGGCAACCTGAATCCCCCCAACCTACCAGTCCCCTAGGTGTAAGGACGTGGAGGAGGAGGGGGTCCTTGTCTCCCCTGGACAGACTGATCAGCATCATCCCTCCAGAATTTATCTCCCAGGAGATCAGAGATCTGCAAAGTCCAGAGCAGCTGAGCACAGCAGGACCCCCATCATCCTCCCAAGACCACCCAAAGCAGTTCAGACCCCCATCATCCTCCCAAGACCACGCAGAGCAGCTCAGACCCCCATCATCCTCCCAAGACTACCCAGAGCAGCTCAGACCCCCATTATCCTCCCAAGACTACCCAGAGCAGCTCAGACCCCCATCATCATCCCAAGATCACCCAGAGCAGCTCAGACCCCCATCATCCTCCCAAGACCACCCAGAGCAGCTCAGACCCCCATCATCCTCCCAAGACCACCCAGAGCAGCTCAGACCCCCATCATCCTCCCAAGACCACCCAGAGCAGCTCAGACCCCCATCATCCTCCCAAGACCACGCAGAGCAGCTCAGACCCCCATCATCCTCCCAAGACTACCCAAAGCAGCTCAGACCCCCATCATCCTCCCAAGACCACCCAGAGCAGCTCAGACCCCCATCATCCTCCCAAGACCACCCAGAGCAGCTCAGACCCCCATCATCCTCCCAAGACCACCCAGAGCAGCTCAGACCCCGATCATCCTCACAAGACCACCCAGAGCAGCTCAGACCCCCATCATCCTCCCAAGACCACCCAGAGCAGCTCAGACCCCCATCATCCTGCCAAGAGAGTGGACCTTATGGTATTTCTGAGCATCTTCTTCCCCTACAACCTTTAACATCCCACCAAGAGGAACTGTGCTGCCCCCCAAAATCACCCCAAGACCTTGCACCTTTCCAGGGTGTCCCCTTCCAGTCTGGAGATCTGCTCCTAGCGGAGTACACGAGGGGACGCTACTCCATGTTCAGGAAGATGTTTGTGCTGAAAGACTCTGGAAAACTAGTCAGTAACTGGGGGGCCATCAACTACAAGGACTTACTGGGCAAACTGTCCGGGGAGAAAGTCAGGACTTCCACCGGGCACCAGTTCTTCCTGAGAAGACCCTCGCTGGATGAGTACGTCTTGTCTATGAAGAGGGGGCCCACCATCTCCTATCCAAAGGTCCGTGTCCCCCTTCGATGTTCGCTCGACCACTTGTACTATGATTGGTGATTATCACCTTGTCCCTTTATGGCTTCAATATCCGCCACCTTTTATAATGCCCCGTTTGGGTCGAGCAAGAATATCGTGTAGGAGCTGGCAGGGCTGTGGAGTCGGAGTCGGTCCATTGTATACCAACTCCACCTAAATGGGCACCGACTCCTAAAATATATAATAAATTGGGTACAGTAATTCAATGCAATTTGTGGGGAATATTTTTTTTATAAGAATTTGGGAAAGTTATGAAATGTCCTATAGATGTCTGTCCTATTCCTGATGAGGGTCCAGACCAGGGGTCTCAAACTCGGCTGGGTATATGGGCCGCACACGGAAAAAAAATTAATTTGGGGGGCCGCATTCTTTGCAGGACAAAGTGACATTTTTAGTGACACAATTTTTTTTTCTATACACCTTTTGAACATTTTTGCTGTCTTTTATTTTTTTATAGCTAACAAACGTGCACTTTTTTTGTTTATATATAAAGCAGCATTTTTAGTGGCAAAATATTTTTTCATGCTTTATTTTTAATTTTTACAATTTTGCTTTCCTCAATTGGCCACACACAGTAATTTTGTCTTACAATCAGCACCAGATAGTAATTCTGGCCAACATGATGTAGTTAAGTCCCCCATCCTGGTCCGCATCTGTCTCAATGTCACCGATCCTGGTCCTCATCTTGTTGTAATGTTCCATACTGGTCCCTATCTTGTAGTAATGTCCCCAATCCAGGTCCCCATATTGTAGATATGTCCTTATCCAGGTCCTCATCTTATAGTAATGCCCCATCCATGTCCCCATGTTGGTGGAATGTCCCCATATTGTAGTAATGCCCCATCCAGGTCCCCATGTTGGAGGAATGTCCCCATATTGTAGTAATGCCCCATCCAGGTCCCCATATTGGAGGAATGTCCCATTGTTGGAGGAATGTCCCCATCCAGGACCCCATGTTGGAGGAATGTCCCCATCCAGGTCCCCATGGTGGAAGAATGTCCCCATATTGTAGAAATGTCCCCATCCAGGTCCCCTTGGTGGAGGAATATCCCCATATTGTAGGAATGTCCCCATCCAGGTCCCCATGGTGGAGGAATGTCCCCATATTTTAGGTATGTCCCCATCCAGATCCCCATGGTGGAGGAATGTCCCCATATTGTAGGTATGTTCCCATCCAGGTCCCCATGGTGGAGGAATGTCCCCATATTGTAGGTATGTCCCCATCCAGGTCCCCATGGTGGAGGAATGTCCCCATATTGTAGGTATGTCTCTATCCTGGTCCCCATGTTGGAGGAATGTCCCCATATTGTAGGTAGGTCCCCATCCAGGTCCCCATGGTGGAGGAATGTCCCCATATTGTAGGAATGTCCCCATATTGGAGGAATGTCCCCATATTGTAGGTATGTCCCCATCCAGGTCCCCATGGTGGAGGAATGTCCCCATATTGTAGGTATGTCCCCATCCAGGTCCCCATGGTGGAGGAATGTCCCCATATTGTAGGTATGTCTCTATCCTGGTCCCCATGTTGGAGGAATGTCCCCATATTGTAGGTATGTCCCCAGCCTGGTCCTCATGTTGGAGGAATGTCCCCATATTGGAGGAATGTCTCCATCCAGGTCCCCATATTGGAGGAATGTCCCTATATTGTAGGTATGTCCCCATCCTGGTCCCCATGTTGGAGGAATGTCCCCATATTGTTGGTATGTCCCCATCCTGGTCCCCATGTTGGAGGAATGTCCCCTGTGCCGTTTCTTCACATACATATATAAGAGAAAAAAAAAATTCTTCTCACCTGTCCTCCGTTCCCTCGGCGTCCTTTCTGCACATGTGGGCCGCAGGCACCATAGACCCCCTGACAATCGCGGCCCGGTCTAGGAGCTGCCGACATCAGCGCTTTACTTCTGTGTATTGCCGCGCAGAGACCGGCTCTCTGCGCAGCAGTACCAATACCAGCCGTCGGCCTATCAGAGGCCAGCAGCAGACATCTGCACATGGCAGAGACATCTGCACATGGCAGTGACGTCATACGCCGCTGTGGCGGCACGCTGGTGTCAGCTGCTGGCCTCTGATAGGCCGACGGCTGGTATTGGTACTGCTGTGCAGAGAGCCGGTCTCTGTGCGGCAATACACTGAAATAAAGCACTGATGTCAGCAGCTCCTGGACCGGGCCACGATCGGGGTCTATGGTGCCTGCGGGCTGAGAGTCTTGTGCTGAGGCATGGCATCCACTCTTCTTGTCTGCTGAGGCATGGCATCCACTCTTCTTGTGCTGAGGCATGGCGTCCCACTCTTCTAGTCTGCTGAGGCATGGCGTCCCACTCTTCTTGTGCTGAGGCATGGCATCCACTCTTCTTGTCTGCTGAGGCATGGCTCCCACTCTTCGTCTGCTGAGGCATGGCTCCCACTCTTCATCTGCTGAGGCATGGCGTCCCACTCTTCTTGTCTGCTGAGGCATGGCGTCCCACTCTTCTTGTCTGCTGAGGCATGGCGTCCCACTCTTCTTGTCTGCTGAGGCATGGCTCCCACTCTTCGTCTGCTGAGGCATGGCTCCTACTCTTCGTCTGCTGAGGCATGGCTCCCACTCTTCTTGTCTGCTGAGGCATGGCTCCCACTCTTCGTCTGCTGAGGCATGGCTCCCACTCTTCATCTGCTGAGGCATGGCGTCCCACTCTTCTTGTCTGCTGAGGCATGGCGTCCCACTCTTCTTGTCTGCTGAGGCATGGCGTCCCACTCTTCTTGTCTGCTGAGGCATGGCGTCCCACTCTTCTTGTCTGCTGAGGCATGGCGTCCCACTCTTCTTGTCTGCTGAGGCATGGCGTCCCACTCTTCATCTGCTGAGGCATGGCGTCCCACTCTTCATCTGCTGAGGCATGGCGTCCCACTCTTCGTCTGCTGAGGCATGGCTCCCACTCTTCGTCTGCTGAGGCATGGCGTCCCACTCTTCTTGTCTGCTGAAGCATGGCTCCCACTCTTCGTCTGCTGAAGCATGGCGTCCCACTCTTGTCTGCTGAGGCATGGCGTCCCACTCTTCTTGTCTGGTGAGGCATGGCGTCCCACTCTCCTTCAAGGGCGGCCCTCAGGTCATTGAGGTTCTTGGCTACATAGTTACAAGCCTCTACTGTCACGGGTGTGTCAGATGTGACAGACAGTGGCCCTGCAGTTGGTTGCAGAAGATCTCTTCGTTTGGCATTACAGACACCTTCTTAGCTGTTTCACTCTAGGACCCAGCGGTTGCCTCCCTCCTGCTCTAATTAAAACCCTTGCCTGGGTATTTAAATAGTTTCACTTTGCTGCAGGGTGGTGCCGGTGATATACACATGTTTGCATGTGAAGGCTTGGAGCAAGTGCAGTCTTCTTACTTCCTCTCTGGTACTAAGAGGACATGTGTATTATCTCTCTGAAGTCGGCTCAAGCTAAGTTATTTTTCCCTGGTGTCTGTCTACCTTGTTGTCTTTAGTTGTTAGTGAGGATTGACTAGTGCTCATGCCCCCCTTCCCTATCCAGGACCAAGCGCTAGGGAAATACAGGGGTAGGTTCATGTGCGGCGATTGAAGAACCAATATAGGGATGGTAGGGGAGACAGGGTGATATCAGATCAGCCTAGGAGGTCTCCACTCCCCCTTTCCCTAGAGTCTGGGCTCCCTTCCCCTCTTCCCTTTGTGTTGCACTTAGTCTTTCCCACACCTTGCGTGACATCTACACGGCGACTCAGCTGATCCCATAGGTTTTCTATGGGACTCAGGTCTGGAGAAAGTGCAGGTCACTCCATGTGAGGTCTCCCAGTCTCCAGCTGCCATTCCCTAATGATGTGACCTCGATGAGCTGGAGCATTGTCATCCTGAAGATGAAATTAGGCCTGTGTTGTTCATGCAGAGGCACAATGACTGGATTACTGATGTTATTCTAGTAGTAGGGGCTTGTCTCAAAGTGTAGGGCAGTTCTGTATTGACTAGACACCTCTGCCCACACTGTAACACCGCCACCACCAAATGCTAGTCTGGTGACAACAGTGGTTGATGCATAGTGCTCTCCATCACGTCTCCAATATCGTTGGCAGCCATCATTTCTGCTCAGCGTGAATGGACTTTCATCAGTGAACAGCACTGAGGCCCACTGGTCCCTCGTCCAGCGTAGCTGCTCCCATGGAAGATGATGACACATTTGCCTGGTGGTGCGGGCAGGTACCTTGCAGAAGATGCCGGTGCCTGGTGGTGCGGGCGGGTACCTTGCAGAAGACGCCGGTGCCTGGTGGTGCGGGCGGGTACCTTGCAGATGACGCCGGTGCCTGGTGGTGCGGGCAGGTACCTTGCAGAAGATGCCGGTGCCTGGTGGTGCGGGCGGGTACCTTGCAGAAGACGCCGGTGCCTGGTGGTGCGGGCGGGTACCTTGCAGAAGACGCCGGTGCCTGGTGGTGCGGGCGGGTACCTTGCAGATGACGCCGGTGCCTGGTGGTGCGGGCGGGTACCTTGCAGAAGATGCCGGTGCCTGGTGGTGCGGGCGGGTACCTTGCAGAAGACGCCGGTGCCTGGTGGTGCGGGCGGGTACCTTGCAGATGACGCCGGTGCCTGGTGGTGCGGGCGGGTACCCTGCAGAAGACGCCGGTGCCTGGTGGTGTGGGCAGGTACCTTGCAGATGATGCCGGTGCCTGGTGGTGCGGGCGGGTACCTTGCAGATGATGCCGGTGCCTGGTGGTGCGGGCAGGTACCTTGCAGAAGATGCCGGTGCCTGGTGGTGCGGGCGGGTACCTTGCAGAAGATGCCGGTGCCTGGTGGTGCGGGCGGGTACCTTGCAGATGATGCCGGTGCCTGGTGGTGCGGGCAGGTACCTTGCAGAAGATGCCGGTGCCTGGTGGTGCGGGCGGGTACCTTGCAGAAGATGCCGGTGCCTGGTGGTGCGGGCGGGTACCTTGCAGATGACGCCGGTGCCTGGTGGTGCGGGCGGGTACCTTGCAGAAGACGCCGATGCCTGGTGGTGTGGGCGGGTACCTTGCAGATGATGCCGGTGCCTGGTGGTGCGGGCGGGTACCTTGCAGATGATGCCGGTGCCTGGTGGTGCGGGCGGGTACCTTGCAGAAGACGCCGGTGCCTGGTGGTGCAGGCGGGTACCTTGCAGATGACGCCGGTGCCTGGTGGTGCGGGCGGGTACCCTGCAGATAACGCCGGTGCCTGGTGGTGCGGGCGGGTACCTCGCAGAAGACGCCGGTGCCTGGTGGTGCGGGCGGGTACCTCGCAGAAGACGCCGGTGCCTGGTGGTGCGGGCGGGTACCTCGCAGAAGACGCCGGTGCCTGGTGGTGCGGGCGGGTACCTTGCAGAAGACGCCGGTGCCTGGTGGTGCGGGCGGGTACCTTGCAGAAGATGCCGGTGCCTGGTGGTGCGGGCGGGTACCTTGCAGAAGGCGCCGGTGCCTGGTGGTGCGGGCGGGTACCTTGCAGATGACGCCGGTGCCTGGTGGAGCGGACGGGTACCCTGCAGATGACGCCGGTGCCTGGTGGTGCGGGCGGGTACCTTGCAGATGACGCCAGTGCCTGGTGGTGCGGGCAGGTACACTTGGTGCCTCTCACGTGCCTGGAGTTGTGTGGCATTCATCATCCGGTTCCCAAGGGCATTGTTCACAATGAAGAGGTCATCAATGTGGGATGTGGCAGAGGACGTCCACTTTTCTGCCTTTCTGTGACTCTTCCAGTCTCTCTGTATCTCTGCTGATGACTCTGTGACACTCCCAAGCTCAGTGGCCACTTCCATCTGAGAACGTCCTGCTCGAAGCCTTGCAATGGTAAGACACTGTTCATCAAGTGTCAGGTGTCATCTTGGTCTCATGACGTCAGAATGTGAACAGCGTGATGTGGACGGCTGATTAATATCAATTCTAATTGAACCCCGACCTGTATTGGGCGATTCATGGATCCAACACCTGTTGTGAATTTTGCCATTAAGCTCCTTGTTAGAGAACAGCAAGTTGTGCAAAAAGTCCTGAGACTTTGAATAGTTGGACGTGTGTAGCCAAAAGTTTAGAGACGTCACATTAAGTTCACCTGAAAAGGTTAGAGGGCATTGTAGGATCATCCTGAACTTTCACCTGAAAGCTAAAAATCCCTAACTTTTTTATGAGTAGTGTATATAGAAGCCGGACCCGCAGCAACTCCAGTGATGTGCAGCAGTCTCTGTTTATTTCTATGCTAGGTCCAAAAATTGCCGAGCAAGCCAGTTTGGGACTCCTAATGGGTTAAATGGAGAGAGACTGATATGGGCCGACACCTCACCATACCAGGCAGCACAAGATGGAGCCCTGGGATAGGCAATAAGTGAGTGATCAGAGAGTCTTACCCCAATCAATAAGCAGAATGAAGAGCAATTGAAATGATTAGGGTTGGGCATAGCTGCACGTACAGATTTGGGCTGGGCTTGGATGGACTGGGTTGTCCACCATTGGGGACTTTTTTGGTTGGGCACTGTTACACTGTAGTCCTTTCATTCTGTGGGTCAGGGGCTTTTCCTGCTGTTAGTTAGTGTCCTGGTATGTGATGATGTCCTAGGAAGCCAATGGCCTCTAATAGGTCTTGGCTCTATTTTTATTGTACCTGTCACAGTGACAGAAACCTAAGGGATAAGGTTTCTCCTTGTGGAGAGTGACAAGCCAGGTCTGGCATGCCAGTATGAGGAGACTTAAACATCTTGCAAGCTCCTCTGGGAAATGAAAAATATGCAAATTGTGAGAGGAAGAGGACTTGAGCTCTAGTGCCACCTATTGGAAGCAGCGATCCTATAAGTCATTATCGACCCTTTTAACGAGCCTTGTAATATGACTTGGGATAAAAGCATCTCAATTTGTAGACACAGTGTTTCGGGGTATTGCCCCTCATCAGTGCAAAGTATGAGATCTGATTTGGCTAGGTGAGAGGCGAACACTGGGATCTAAGGGGTAAGGTTTCTCCTTGTGGATAGTGACAAGTCAGCCTTGTATGCTCCTCTGGTCAGACCTGACATGTCACTCTCCACAAGTAAAATCCTTACCACTTAGATCCCAGTCTTAGGCTATGTTCACACATTGTGTTTTTTCAGCCTTTTTTTTTTTCTGCCGCAAAACCTGATCTCTTGGCAGGAAAGAAGGTGCATCAAAAATGCAGGTTTTTGTGTGTTTTTGGTGCATTTTTCATGATCCCAAAGTTCAGCTTTGCTTCGACCACAGAAGCATGAACACAGGTCACCAATGCAAGACATATGTGAAACCATATTAACCAGAATTACAAATGTAACAAAGGGGAAGGTGAATTGTTCAGGAATAGTTTACCTAAGACACTGGCAGTGCATTGAGTTTGTAGGACACTATTTACTTTCACACTATTGTCTGCCATTCAGTTGCTCAGGCAGTTACATTTCACACCTCCGTGGTATTGTTCAATCTCAAAACTAGCTGAGCCAATGTTTACACAGTACACATCACTAATTTAATTACACTTTTCCTTTAAACAAACTACCATCTCAGTGACCAAGACAAGATGGTAAAATCACAAAAATAAATGTGCTTCACATACTGTTGTACTTATTTTCACAAAAAATGCAGCAAAACCTGATAGCTATGTTCACACTAGGCGTTTTTCAGCATTTTTTCATTACCCATTACTTCCAATGGGTGAAAAACACTGAAAGAAGTGACATGCTTTATTTTGCAAAAAAAACCATGCAAAGCACAAAATCCTGATGACACAAAAACAAAGCTGTGTGCATGAGATTTCTGGAATCTCATAGACTTTGCTGGTACTGTAAAACAAAGCTGCAAATTTGCATAAAAAAACGTTGAAAAAAACCAAGATGTGTGAACATAGCCCTAGCCTCTCACCCAGCCAAATCAGATCTCATACTCTGCACTGATGAGGGGCATTACCCTGAAACACTGTCTACAAATTGAGATTCTGATTTGGCTTTTATCCCAAGTCATATTTCAAGGCTCGTTAAAGAGTCGATAATGACTTGTAGGATTGCTACTTCCAATAGGTGGCGCTAGAGTTCGAATTCTCTTCCTCTCTGAAGAGACAATTTGCATAGTGACAGAAACGTGACACCAATGTGAACGATGCTCCATGTCCTGGACCCCAATGAATGGTCTGTGATTTACAGAAATATATATATATATATTTTTTTTTTTTTCTTGAACACTGACTGTCCTGTCACTTCCAGGACGTTGCCTCCTTACTGATGATGATGGACGTTAATCCTGGAGATGTGATACTAGAAGCCGGGTCAGGCTCTGGCGCTCTGAGTCTCTTCTTGTCTCGTGCTGGTGAGTTTGTCATTTGTTTGTTCAGATGTGAAGGAGATCGGAGCATAAGCCGCTGTGATGGAGAAAAAAAATCACATACGAATTTGCAGAAAATATTGTAGATTTCGGAGATGATTGCGGGGTCATAAATCACGTCCTCCACTGCTGAACAAACTCCTTCGGGTGTCTACCCCTGTTACAACATCCAGAACTGCACTCACAATTCGGCTCTCGGACTGCAGGAGAACAGATGCTTTATGACATCCGTTGTACAGGTTGTCACACTTCTTCTCTCCATTCCAGTGGGACCAGCGGGTTGTGTCCATAGCATTGAATTACGTTCTGACCATCACCAAGTATCCAAGAGAAACTTCTCAAAGTGGAAGATGGCGTGGGAAATTCGGAGCGGACGAAGTTGGCCGGATAACGTGAATTTTATCAACAAGGATATCCGGGACGCCATGTCTGACCTCCGGTCTGTAGGATTCGATGCAGTGAGTAACAGGTGGACAGGTCTCCTGCAGAAGCGGCCATCGTCCGGTCACACTCACTCATCGCCTCTCTCATTTCCAGGTGGCCTTAGACATGTTGAGCCCACAAGTTGCGTTGCCAGCGATAATCGGGAATCTGAAGCAGGGGGGCGTATGTGCCGTGTACATCACCAAGTAAGTCGGCTGCTGCTGCCGCAATGAATGCCGGAAACCGCACCAAAACACATGATATACTACTTGTTTTGCTGAGGAATATATCGTTATGTGCCATATATAATACTTAGTAAAAGTCTCCCGGGGCATCATGTTATAGCTGCTGGTATGAAATTGTAGAGCCGCGTGCACACAGTCTTTCCATGCGGTGCACAGTCGCCCCCCCCTCCTGGTGCACAGCCCTGCCCCCCTCCTGGCGCACAGCCTTGCCCCCCCTCCCGGCGCACAGCCCTCCTCCCTCTCCTGGCGCACAGCCCTCCTCTCCCTCCCGGCGCACAGCCCTCCTCCCCCTCCCGACGCACAGCCCTCCTCCCCCTCCCGACGCACAGCCCTCCTCCCCCTCCCGGCGCACAGTCCTCCTCCCCCTCCCGGCGCACAGTCCTCCTCCCCCTCCCGGCGCACAGTCCTCCTTCTGGCGCACAGTCCTCCTCCTGGCGCACAGTCCTCCTGGCGCACAGTCTTCCTCTCCCTCCTGGCGCACAGTCCTCCCTCCCCCCACTGGCACACATTCCTCTTCCCCCCGGTGCACAGTCTCCCCCCCCCCCCCCCCACTGGCGCACAGTCGAATCCCTCCACAGTCCCCCCCCCCCACTCCCACGCACAGTCATCCTCCCCGGCGCGCAGTTTTCGTCGACCACCCCAAACCTCCCCGGCGCAGTCTATCCTCCCGGCACACCGGCGACATCACAGCCATAACGTTTTTATTTTTCTGTCTGTGTGGCTGTATTTGGTCTTGTTTCCTGCCGGACGAGTTGTATTTGTTGATGGTTATATTCTGGGCTGCATATGATAGAATCTAAGTTTTATTAAATTTTTGCTGTGGAGATGGAAAAAAGAAAACAGTAATATCGCTTTTTCTTCTTTTGGGTTGTGTTTTTATTCTCTTTGTCGTTTCTTTTTATTATTTTGCATTACTGCTTTTGCGGACCTAAAAGATTTGCATTTTTACGTCAACAGAGCTGTGAGAAAAATGTGTATTTTTTAATTAGTATTGTTTTTTTTTTTATAGACGGCTTTTTAACCAAATATATTTTTGAGGCGTGGGAAGACCAAAACAGCAGCAATTCTTGCCAGTGTGTTTTATGTTTTTTTTTCCCCCAGGATGAATAACATCTTATAGTTTGGATTGTACCGATATGGCGCTACCAATTATATGTACCGTAGTTTTTTTTGTTTTTTTCTTCCTAAAAATGCATTTTGTAGGGGACCATGGGGGACGTGACCATGTGTAATCACAACTCTCTATGACTCGGGTCCCATTCCATGGATTCTGACATGGGTTTCTCTTGAAAACCACGTTGTATTTTTCCACCTCCAGTAGGGTGACGGATATAACACGGGAGCGATCCTTCGGCATGTGAATACTATTACGATGTCTGTAGATCATTCCTGATCCTAGACCATGTGTAGCGTGTTTGTACCGTGGTCCGGTACCCCCGAGCCTTGATGTATCGTGTCTTGTCTTCTGCCGACTGTAGATAATACAAGCCCCTTCTTTACCTTCTGTAGCATCACGCAGGTGATTGATCTTCTTGAGGGCATTCGGTCTTGTGAACTTCCACTATTGTGTGAAAAGGTAATGGAGGTCAGCATTACCGACTGGCTGGTATCCCCCTCCCTACGTAAAGATGGCAGCGTCTCCAAGAGAGTGGATCCACAGGGGAACTGGACTTCTGAAACCCAAACTCCAGAACGAGGAGATGAAGACGACAGTCAGACAGACGGTAAGATGATTCACGTTTGCATGTAGGAGGCCGTACACTAGTACCAGAATTTTGGACAGGCGATTCGTGACGTGAACCAGCTTGACAGATGGCGGATGGCGGTAGAAAATTAGATTTTTTTTTTTCATCATTCTAGAATGCTATGGTTAAAAACTTCTGTCAAACGAGCGATCTGCATCCTATCAATCAGGTCACACAGCCACAGATCTGTGATTTGTAGTTTTATTGCATTATGTGGCTCGGTATCTAGTATAAATACACTGCTCAAAAAAATAAAGGGAACAGTGAAATCCCCCATCCTAGATCTGAATGAATGAAATCTTCTCATTGAATACTTTGTTCTGTAGAAAGTTGAATGTGCTGACAACAAAATCACACAAAAATCATCAATGGAAATCACATTTATTAACCAATGGAGGCCTGGATTTGGAGTCACCCCCAAAATTAAAGTGGAAAAACACACTACAGGCTGATCCAACTTTGATGTAATGTCCTTAAAACAAGTCAAAATGAGTCTCAGTATTGTGTGTGGCCTCCACGTGCCTGTATGACCTCCCTACAACGCCTGGGCATGCTCCTGATGAGGCTGAGTATTGTGTGTGGCCTCCACGTGTCTGTATGACCTCCCTACAACGCCTGGGCATGCTCCTGATGAGGCTGAGTATTGTGTGTGGCCTCCACGTGCCTGCATGACCTCTCTACAACGCCTGGGCATGCTCCTGATGAGGATGAGTATTGTGTGTGGCCTCCACGTGCCTGTATGACCTCCCTACAACGCCTGGTCATGCTCCTGATGAGGCTGAGTATTGTGTGTGGCCTCCACATGCCTGTATGACCTCCCTACAACGCCTGGGCATGCTCCTGATGAGGCTGAGTATTGTGTGTGGCCTCCACGTGCCTGCATGACCTCTCTACAACGCCTGGGCATGCTCCTGATGAGGCTCAGTATTGTGTGTGGCCTCCACGTGCCTGTATGACCTCCCTACAACGCCTGGGCATGCTCCTGATGAGGCTGAGTATTGTGTGTGGCCTCCACGTGCCTGTATGACCTCCCTACAACGCCTGGGCATGCTCCTGATGAGGCTGAGTATTGTGTGTGGCCTCCACGTGCCTGTATGACCTCCCTACAACGCCTGGGTATGCTCCTGATGAGGCTGAGTATTGTGTGTGGCCTCCATGTGCCTGTATGACCTCCCTACAACGCCTGGGCATGCTCCTGATGAGGCTGAGTATTGTGTGTGGCCTCCACGTGCCTGTATGACCTCCCTACAACGCCTGGGCATGCTCCTGATGAGGCTGAGTATTGTGTGTGGCCTCCACGTGCCTGTATGACCTCCCTACAATGCCTGGGCATGCTCCTGATGAGGTTGCGGATGGTCTCCTGAGGGATCTCCTCCCAGACCTGGACTAAAGCATCCGCCAACTCCTGGACAGCCTGTGGTGCAACGTGATGTTGGTGGATGGAGCGAGACATGATGTCCCAGATGTGCTCAATCGGATTCAGGTCTGGGGAACGGGCGGGCCAGTCCATAGCTTCAATGCCTTCATCTTGCAGGAACTGCTGACACACTCCAGCCACATGAGGTCTGGCATTGTCCTGCATTAGGAGGAACCCAGGGCCAACCGCACCAACATATGGTCTCACAAGGGGTCTGAGGATCTCATCTCGGTACCTAATGGCAGTCAGGCTACCTCTGGAGAGCACATGGAGGACTGTGTGGCCCTCCAAAGAAATGCCACCCCACACCATTACTGACCCACTGCCAAACCGGTCATGCTGAAGGATGTTGCAGGCAGCAGATCGCTCTCCACGGCGTCTCCAGACTCTGTCACGTCTGTCACATGTGCTCAGTGTGAACCTGCTTTCATCTGTGAAGAGCACAGGGCGCCAGTGGCGACTTTGCCAATCCTGGTGTTCTGTAGCAAATGCCAAGCGTCCTGCACAGTGTTGGGCTGTGAGCACAACCCCCATCTGTGGACGTCGGGCCCTCATACCACCCTCATGGAGGCGGTTTCTAACCGTTTGTGCAGATACATGCACATTTGTGGCCTGCTGGAGGTCATTTTGCAGGGCTCTGGCAATGCTCCTCCTGTTCCTCCTTGCACAAAGGCGGAGGTAGCGGTCCTGCTGCTGGGTTGTTGACCTCCTATGGCTCCCTCCACATCTCCTGGTATCTGCTCCTTGCTCTGAACACTGTGCTGCCACAGCTCGCACTGATGCGCCATCCTGGATGAACTGCACTACCTGAGCAACTTCTGTGGGTTGTACTGTAGACACCGCCTCATGCTACGGTACCTCTAGGGGTGAGAGCAATGGAAAAGTGACCAAAACAACAGCCAAAAAGGATGAGAACAGAGAAATGGTCTGTGGTCTTGCTAATTGCCGATCATTTCTACCAGTTTTCTGTTCCATTTGCACAACAGCAGGAGAAATGGATTTACAATCAGTGTCGCTTCATAACTGGACAGGTAGATTTCACAGAAGTGTTATTGACTTGGAGTTACATTGTGTTCCCTTAATTTTTTTCAGCAGTGTTTATATCTATTTTCCAACATTCAACACTTTCACTATCACGACAATGCTGACACCACTGATAAGTGCAGACAAGTGCAGACAAGTTCATGTTTGTAGCTAAAACTCTGAAACAATCGGAGATGGGACACGCGACAACTACACGACAACTACTAAAGATAAAGTACAAGATATACAGAGGTCACAGGTTCTGCTCATGTTCTCCCCCCTCCATGTCTGTATGGAGCTTGTGCACTGGGCACAGGCCGCCCCCTGATAACAGAAGTAAACAGACTCTATGGAATCCACCAGAAAAAGCACCGCAAAAGATGAACAAACTACACAGTAATGTAAAACCGACGTTGCTGTGCACTTTGTGTTTAGTCACTTCTTGTAACCTCTTCAGGGAAGTAACGTGCCCATTCTTCGGGTGGCTTATTTTGTAAGCTGCTCGCTCATTATAGTTAAAGCATAGGGAAAAGACGCCGGCAGTGGAGCCACCACACAAAACTGCCAGCGAAGCCCCTTCAGGATAAAGAGCTGTAGTTTCCTCCTGAAGCGGCGTCGCATTGAAAAACCTCAGCGGCTCCACTGTCAGAAGTAAGGCGTCGTGTGCACGTCCCCTGATTGTAAACAGATCACTGACTATTTCTTTTTTTTTTTTTTTTTAAGATGATTTTGTCAACAGATCTCATCCTTTTGGACAGGTGCCTTACATTGCACGGCCGATGCCCTGGCAGATAGGACATACAGGTAACATGATTTCCTCCTGTGTCCTGCACCTACAAGGGATCCCGTTTACTGAACCGACCCCTAATTTATCCACAATTCATAACATTATAAGTTGTGGGTAAACCCCCAGTGAAGTGGCAGGAATCTACAGGGATGGGGGGGGATAAAGAAAGAAGCATCCCTGTAGAATAATAATAATGATGATAATTGTGTTTTGAGGGCTGCCAGGGGGGTTCTCATGTTTTGGTGTTATAAATAGAGGTTTCAGGCCACAGACAGACAATGTATATTTATTTAGGATGCTTACTTATTCCACGCTAATTATTTTTTTTAGCAGTAAGATCCATATTTTTCTCAGGCCTTCTGTATGGGAACCAGATTTATGATGTCTGTCACTGATGACGAGTGCAAGCAGCAGGTTACCCTAATCCTATGTATATAGGTACAGACCTGTCCATCTAGACAAGCTGGGAGAGAAGAAGCCACCGGGGACCTTCCTGGACTCCTCATCCGAGCAGTAGCACGCAGAGTAATACACCCACGGGTACAATGACTCAGCCGGTGTCCATGCTTCAGGCAGCATGAATCTGCTCTTGACTTCCCTTTCTGCTCAGCACTTGTTTGGCCAGTACGTTCTCCTCTCTTGCCACCGTGCCCACAAGTTCTTGCTTTGGCCGAGTTGGCGCTTGTTTACAGTGGGCAGAGGACAGAAAGCTGCTGCCGGACATCTCTGTCAGCAGCTGCTATTCCCCTGAAAGCAAGAGGATTAGAGATGGGGATGAGATGGCAATATCTTTTGGTGGACAGTTGGGTCACCCCCCCATAAACAAAGAAAAGTTTGTCATTCCCCCACAGCTGTCAGATTTGGTCGACTTTGCTCTCAGATGGATGGAGCATCAGACTCATCGCTGCACGTTCCCTTTTGTAGCAGGACCGTTGTCTGAAGTCATCTCGGCAATTTTCAGGGAACCTGTCAGTTGATATCTGCTGCCCAAAAAACACATGCTGGAGTTTTTTATTATTTTTTTTTCCTTCTATCAGCCTTTACCGATCAGGTTAATTAATTTAACATTTTGATAAAACAGATTTTTACGGACATGGATATGCCACGTGTTTATTTTTTAATTTTTATATATTTTTTAAAACATTTTATTTTTTTTATTTTTTTAACTATCAAGTCGCCTAACGGAGTAGTATCTATTGTACTATACACAGCAATACCATAGTATATAATATAAATCACTGTCTCCTTCTCGGGAGCACTGACTGTCATGTCAGGTACGGGGGGCTACCTTCAGGGTCAGTGCTCATTTATACAATTTCCTAATAAAGTTTGATAATATTAGTCTGCAATTATTTTCCAACCTTTTTTTATCAATAGGAATACAATGTTTTCCAGTGCTGGCTTGCTGTAAAATTCTAATTTATCATATTTTTATTTTGCTTTTTTTTTTTTTTTAGCCTTTCTTGTGAAACTGAGAAAATTTAAAGCAGCAGTAGCAGAACAGACAGAACCAGGGGGCACCACCTGATGCCAACAACCGAACAGATAATATCTATATGTTTATGTAACATTACACATATTGATGTAAATTATGCAAAACATTTTCTTTTTTTTTTTACAATGTTTGATTTTCTGGAATAAACCTCTTGTGAATGTTTGATGCACCTGCTTCTTCATTCAGATGGAGTGACATTTAATTCTTCCTGCTCTCAAAAAACTCTGTGAATCTCTCATGGAAATTGAGGCTTCGTCTTGTCTTGCCATTTGCTTGGTTCTCTAAAGGAGGCAGGAGGAGAAACAGTATTTTATTGTTTCACATGTAGATTTAGAGTGAAAATCATACATCGGTTTATTTTTCACTACATAGATACAGACGCTCAGATTACAGCTTTAAATCAATTAGATTCAGACATGAAAATTTCAAAAAGTTGTAGATGTAAAATAAATCATGACCGGTTGTGGAGCCTTACGTGAAACCAAGAGAAGAAGTCCATTCACCAGTTTGCACCAGAAATCTGGGATGAAACTGTTTTGAGAGGGCAGAAAAGTTTTGCAAAACTCCTAGATGCTATTTTGTGACTTATGATGATTTTACGCAAGTTTCGGCAACTTTTTTGAAAAGAAGCAAAGCTTGGCAGGATGCAGCGACCAAGCATGGCTCAACTATATTTACACCACAAAAGTGCCATTAACTTCAGGCATGTATGTACACCAGTCCGTCACTGTACTAATCTTCTAAAGCTGACGCCAAATTTATTATGAGGTTCACGTCTCAATTAATTTGCCGCATTTTACTCTGGATCAAGATTAACATACTACACACCAGACTTGATGAATCAGCAGAGATTGTGAAAACAGACAGGAATTGGTAAAGTATATTGGAAAACTAAACAACAAATGAGCTACAAATGCTGACGCCATAACGTCCCTTTGCCCGATCATATACGTTTTTTTTCTGTAAGCCGCTTCCAAGTGTATAAAGCAATGAATTTGCTGCTGCTTCTGTGCAGACACTTCCCTGGTACCTGCTGATCTTTACCTGTCATAAGGTATCATATGGCGTGTTGACAAGTGACCACTGCTGCCAATCGCTGTCTGCAGTCATCGCTGCTTCTAGTGATTAGCACCAATGGTCACATGTCATAGCAAAGCAACAATGCTGGGGCCATGTAATGAGACCCCACCGGGGGACCAGGAAAGAGATCACACGGGAGCGGCAGGTTTAGAACCTTCCATGAGGTTGGATAACATGTTTAATTTAGTTAACTAATCTGTCCAACAAGTATGGAGCTGCAAAGGATGTTTTCTTGTTTGTTGGCTCACTAATAAAGATGAGAAAAAAAGATTTGTGTACCCAGGTCCAATCTGTGCTCCAGTTGTCTGGCTTCACTTTTGAGCCCGACATCTCATGGGCAACACCACGGGCTCCTCTGTCGTCTAAGCCGTGCGATGTCCTGGGCATCTGTCGCTTTTTATTCCCCGCAATATACCTGAGCTCTTTTGTCGCTTCCTAGGCGCTTTGATGTCATGACGTTATAACGTTGCTCGTGGCCTAAAAAAGCACAAAGCAGCCGGGCAGAG
The DNA here is from genome assembly GCF_046119375.1 of Phyllobates terribilis. Taxonomy (NCBI): domain Eukaryota; kingdom Metazoa; phylum Chordata; class Amphibia; order Anura; family Dendrobatidae; genus Phyllobates; species Phyllobates terribilis. The sequence goes on along the minus strand of NW_027362763.1, from coordinate 671,259,492 downwards.
GACACGGGCCACAGAAGTGATGTCCAGCTGCCACAGACGACAAGTCCAGAACTTGGAACTGGGTACTGCGCTCGTTTCTATTCACTATCATAAAATATAGAAGTTAAAAAGAATCATACCTTGGTGGTAATGATAAACCTGTGGAGGATCGATCAGCATTTTATCCCCTGGAGAGTCCAGAATATCGTGTGGTGCTCTGCGCTCGCCCACTAACAATGTGGTGTCCGATAAAGACGATGAAGAGGATGACGATGAAGAGTCATACAGTCCCACACCGACGAGCTGTCCTCTTTTACCACAGAAGGAACACTCATGGGGTGTGGCACAGGGGCCACGGGGGATTCTGAATTGGTCACTGCTGTAACTTCTCAGCGCCCCGCTGTGATCTTCAGATCGTTCACGCTGCCAAATGTTGTGTGTCGGTGCGATCGCCATCACCTGCACATAAAACGCTGTTTATGCTACAATACAACATGGTTTGGAAATGTGAATCGTACGATAACATCTGAATCATTTCTACAGGACCAGATCCAGTGTAATGATCTGAATTCACAGCGTCATAAGGATATATAGTTATATATAAGGATATATGCTGCTGTTACCTGCAGACCATTACACCTGCCATCAGGCTGGGATTTGAGGCCTTAATACAGATGATGAAATACAGCAGAATTATGGCCCTCGGTATAAGGTCTAAGTCCACATATGTTCTGCAATAATTCCACAGCAAAGTATAAAGCCCAAGCAATTTACTTGCTACATGCGCTATGGATTGTTCTGTGGATTAATTACAGAATTTACCCTATGCTTTAACCCCTTTACCCCTGGGCCATTTTCCTTTTTTGAGTTTTCGTTTTTTGCTCCCCTTCTTCCCAGAGCCATAGCCTTTTTATTTTTCAGTCAATATAGCCGTGTGAGGGCTTATTTTTTGAGGGTCGAGTTGTACTTTTAAACGCCATCACTGTTTTTACCAAATCGTGTACTGGAAAAAAATTCCAAGTGCGCTGAAATAGCAAAAAAAAAAAAAATGCAATTCCACAGTTGTTTTTTGGGGTTTTGTTTTACCATGTTCACTGAATGCTAAAACTGACCAGCCATTATGATTCTCCAGGTCATTATGAGCTTGTAGACACCAAACTTGTATAGGTTCTTTTTTATTTAAGTGGTGAAAAAAAAATCCAAAGTTTGCTAAAAAAAAAAATGACGCCATTTTCCGTAGCGTCTCGATTTTTTGGGATCTGGGGTCGGGTGATGGTTTACTTTTTGCGTGTGAAGCTGACGTTTTATTGATACCATTTTGGTGCTGATACGATGTTTTGATCACCCGTTATTGCATTTTACTGCAATGTTGCGACGACCAAAAAAACGTAATTCTGGCGTTTCGAATTTTTTTCTCGTTACGCCGTTTACCGATCGTATTGATTATTTTTTTATATTGATAGATCGGGCGATTCTGAACGCGGCGATACCAAATATGTGTATGTGTTTGTTTGTTTTTTTTACTTTGAATGGGGCGAAAGGGGGGTGATTAAAACTTTCATATTTTTTTTATATTTTTAAAAACTTTTTTTATGCTTTCTTCAATAGTCTCCATAGGAGACTAGAAGCAGCAATTACCTGATCGCCTCTGCTGCATATAGGCGACGAGCAGATCACCTGTATGCAGCAGAAATGCTCACTTGCTATGGGCGCCGACCACTGGGCGGCGCTCATAGCAATCAGAACATGACAACCACAGGGGTCTGTTGCAGATCCCGGGTTGTCATACCCACCCATCGGTGACCCGTGATCATGTTTTGTAAGGGACTAAGAAGCTGGACTCTAGTGGACGACCCCCCACATTATTATATGGACTTTTTACATTATGTTTCACTTTATGCCGGACAAGGGCTGTATTTAAGCTTTCCTGTGATGTGGTTTATGAAGAGTGAAATAAACCAGCCGGACTTTAAAATAGAAACTGTTCCTATGATACCTCAGATCGCTCCTAAGTGAGTAGCATTGTTATATTTGGTGTTAGAAGTGCAGGCATCGTTCCCAGGCAACACATGTGAGTGCTACAGAAGTACTGCAACGTCAGACAGCATGAAGGACCTGATTAAATACCTGGTGCAAGCCCAGCAGCAGCAACACCACCTGGCACAACATGAGACAAATAACCTGCAGCCCAGGATAATTCCCGGAATGCTGATGACTTGGCCTGGTTGAAAGGTATCAGGGGGTTGACGGTTCCTTGGGAAGGCAACCCACTCCATACTGGGGATTCCATCAGGGGGCAGCTGCTCAAAGGGGAGGGGGTGTCCAAAGTCCAAGGGGACTGCGGAGGTCATGACGAAGGTCTCATCGGGGGATGTAATTTCCTGGAAATGTCACGGCGCAGGTCATATAGCCGCGTTCAGTAATGTAACTGTTCTAAACGGCATAGCGCAGGAGTCAGCGGCTGACACCAGATTTCCATATTTTATGAGTACGGACTTATTGTACCGGGTTACTAAGATTAGAGAGGAAATAGTGGTGCAATTATTGGTACCAGGACCCTATAGGCAAAGGGTATTGGACATGGCCTATTCTCATGTTCTAGGTGGCCATCTCGGTGTGGACAAAACCCACGGGTCACTCGGAGGTAATATTGGCCCGGGAGTTACCGCAAAATCCTAAGGTATTGCAAGTCCTGACCAACCTGTTAGTTAACCGCTCCCACCGCTCACTTCCGAAATCCTCTCGTGCAGATACTCATCATAGAGGTGCCATTTGAGCGAATTGCCATGGACCTGGTCAGCCCCACCTGCTCGTGGACATCAATATATATTGGTTGTTCTCGACTGCTACGCGGTACCCAGAAGCTGTTCCCGAGAAACTCCACCGCAAAAAGTATAGCCCGTGAGTTAGTCCACATCTTTGACCGGACAGGACTGCCGAGGGAAATCCTAACCGACCAAGGAACATCCTTTATGAATCTGGTGATGAGGGAACTGTGTAGGCTTTGCATATTACACAACTGAAGACATCAGTTTACCATCCACAGAGAGACGGACTTGTGGAAAGGTTTAATAAAACCTTAAAGAGTATGCTTAAGAAGGTCATAGAAAAGGATGATCATATCTATCATTCTCTATCAGGGAGGTTCCACAAGCTTCTACCAGATTCTCTCTGTTTAAACTACTGTATGGCCAACATCGTGGGGCCTCTTTGATATAGCGAAGGAAACCCGGGAAGCCGAAGTCACGCTCCATCGGAGCATCATTGAGCACGTCACCCAGATGCAGGAGAGAGTTGCGAAGGTAATGCCTCCTCCAGGCACAAGAGGCTCAATTCTGGGTCTACAACCAGTCAGCTAGGGTGAGGCAGTTCAGCCCCGGGGACCGAGTCCTCGCGCTTATTCCCACGGTAGAGAGTACATTTTTGGCCAAATAGCAAGGCCTTTATGAGGTGGTAGAGAAGCTGAGTGAAGTGATCTACAAGGTTCATCAACCAGTAAGACGAAAGCCGTACCACGTCAATCTTATCAAGGCATGGCAAGACAGGTTGCAACTCCATGTTTGCTGGTTAAGCCAGAAGGGGTGATTGAAGGTGTCACAGTAGCCGAGACACTGTCGAAGACACAAAACAGAAGTAGTGAATCGCTGCAGCAGAACCGTGACCTGTGGTCAGATTTGCCGGGGTGTACAAATGACACTGAACACGAGGTTCTGACGAAACCCCATGTGCGGGTGAACTTGAATCCCGAAGCCCGGCAAGAACTAATCTCCAAAGAAGTGAACCATATGCTGAATCTCGGGAGTCATTGAGGAATCTAAGAGCGGGTGGTCTAGCCATATTGTCCTTGTCCAAAGCCAGATGGCGAATGGAGATTCTGTAATGATTATCGGAAGCTGAACTAAGTCTCCAAGTTTGATGTATATCCGATGCCGCGTGTCAATGAGCTGATTGAGAGACTTTGTCCAGCAAAGTACATAACCACCTTGGATCTAACAAAGTCAAGGAGAAGTCGGCTTTCTCTACGCCCGACTGATGCTTCCAATATGTCCGGATGCCATTCGGACTGCAGAGGGCAATGGACCTGATCCTCGCACCCCATAAGAATTACACAGCTGCATATCTGGACGATATTGTAATCTTCAGCCCGGATTGGCAAAGTCATTTGGGAAAGTTCCAGGCGGTGTTTGATGCTCTCAGAAAGGCGAGATTTTGTATAAATGTGCCATGGGAAAAGAGTCCAAATACCTAGGATATGTGGTCGGTAGAGGCGAGATCAAACCTCAGATAAGTGGACGCAATCCAGAACTGCCCGAGACCACTCTCAAAGAAGCAAGTTATGGCCTTTCTGGGAATCATAGGGTACTAAAGGAGGTTTCCCCCAAACGTTGCCATGATGCCCACACCGCTGACCGACCTCCTTAAGTGGACAAAATCGATTAAGGCCAGATGGACTTCGGTGGCGGGGATGGCCTTCCAAGAACTGAAAATGGCTCTGTGTAAGCAGCCGGTTCTAGTGGCCCCCCGACTTTAAGAAAGAATTTGTACTCCAGATGGACGGCTCAGAAGTTGGATTAGGATCTGTCTTTTCTCAGGAGATACATGGAGAGGAGCACTCTGTTCTCTACCCGAGTAGGAAACTGTCGGCATGTGAGAAAAATTATTAGAAAAGGAGTGCTTAGCCATAAAGTGGGCGGTGGACGCATTGCAATACTATCTGTTAGAGCGAAAATTTAAGTTAGTGTCAGACCATGCCCCACTCACGTGGATGAGGGAGGAAAATGCTTTTGTTACCCGCTGGTGTCTAGCCCTGCAGGATTTCCGCTTCCATGTGGATCATAGACCAAGGAAGTTTCATGGTAATGCCGATACCCTCTCAGGAGTCCTGTGTCTTGTGGTAGAAGGTGCCAAGCGCCATGGCTTTAGGCAGAGGGGGGAGGTATGTAAGTTGGCTTCCAGACACAAAGTGGATGGGAGATATGTATCACAGTGGTGGTTGTCCTCTGTGATATAAATCTGCAGTAATGCTCTAAAACACATTGTACTAAGAGGGGTTAATTGGCTATGATAGAGTCGGTTTATTGTGAGCAGGTGAAAAATTAGGCAGGACAGCTGCTCACCATATCTCAAACCGTGGGTGTGGTCTATATTGTAAAATGGGACCTGTTTGTCTCACACATGGTCTGTGTGTGGAGGTGTGCAGATCTCCAGGATTGTGTGTCTTTGCTAAGGGACTAAGAAGCTGGACTCTAACCCAAGCAGATGAACCCACACTATTATATGGACTTTTATATGGACTTTTTACTTTATGTTTCACTTTGGGCCGGACAAGGGCTGTATTTACGTTTTCCTGTAATGTCGTTTATGAGGAATGAAATAAACCAGCCGGGCATTTAACCCCTTTACGACATAGGGTGTACTAAGTCGCCCTGTGTCATCACCCCTAGTTCAGTGAGGGCTCCGGTGCTGATCCCGCACTGAACCGAGCACACGTCAGCTGATTATTACAGCTGACATGTGCCCGCAACAGCCGCGGGTGGAATCGCGATCCACCCGCGGCTGTTAACATGTTAAATGCCGCTGTCAATCTCCGACAGCGGCACTTAACTCGCGCTTCCAGGAAGCGCGTCACTTACCCCGCCCATCGGCGACCCCGTCACATGATCGCGGGTCGCCGATGGGTGGTCTTGACAACCCTGGGTCTGCAGCAGACACCAGTGGTTGTCATGATCTGGTCGCTATGAGCGCCACCTAGTGGTCGGCGCTCATAGCACAGGACCATTTCTGCTGCATGCAGGGGATCTGCTCGTCCCCTGTATACAGCAGAGCCGATCAAATGAGTGCTGCTTCTTGTCTCCTATGGAGACTATAGAAGCAAGCAAAAAGTGAAAAAAAAATGTTTTAAAAAATATAAAAAAAAATAAAAGTTTAAATCACCCCCCCTTTCGCCCCATTCAAAATAAAATAATTAAAAAAAAACCCCACATATATATATTTGGTATCGCCGTGTTCAGAATTGCCCGATCTATCAATATAAAAAAAGAATTAATCCGATCGGTAAACGGTGTAGCGAGAAAAAAACTCTAAACGCCAGAATTACGTTTTTTGGTCGCCACAAAATTGCAATAAAATGCAATAACGGGCGATCAAAACATCAGATCTACCCCAAAAACTTCAGCTCGGTGCGCAAAAAATAAGCCCTCACCTGGCCCGAGATCCCAAAAAATGGAGACGCTACGGGTCTCGGAAAATGGCACCATTTTTTTTTTTTTTTTTTCTACCAAACTTTAGAATTTTTCACCACTTAAATAAAAAGAACCTATACATGTTTGGTGTCTACAAACTCGTAATGACCTGGAGAATAATAATGGCAGGTCAGTTTTAGCATTCAGTGAACGTGGTAAAAAATTTTTTAAAGAAAACATCTGTGGTATTGCACTTTTTTTGCAATTTCACGGCGCTTGGAATTTTTTTCCCGTTTTCCCATACACGATATGGTAAAACTAGTAATGTCGTTCAAAAGTACAACTCGTCCCGCAAAAAATAAGCCCTCACATGGCCATATTGACCAAAAAATAAAAATGCTATGGCTCTGGGAACAAGGGGAGCAAAAAACGAAAACGCAAAAACGGAAAATGCTCCGATCCTTAAGGGGTTAAAGAGCACCTGTCAGCAAGATTGTGCTCAGTAAACTACATACACTGTCTGGTGGGCACCATTACACTGATAAAAATGATACCTTGGTTGATGAAATCTGTCCTGTGGTTCTTGTGTAATCTTTACTTTCAGTTGTTCATGCTCTGGAGCGGCCTGTGGGGTGGGCTCTATCTGATGCTCTGCTTATATATTCAGCTATATGGTCTTATGACAGGTCACTGATCGTTCAATGACCTGCCTCCTATTTTACATAATACATCTATGCATCATGCATTACGTAAAATAGGAGGCAGGTCAGTGAAGGCACAGTGACCTGTCATAAGAGCATATACAGTGGGGAAAAAAAGTATTTAGTCAGCCACCAATTGTGCAAGTTCTCCCACTTAAAAAGATGAGCGAGGCCTGTAATTGACATCATAGGTCGACCTCAGCTATGAGAGACAAAATGAGAAAACAAATCCTGAAAATCACATTGTCTGATTTGGAAAGAACTTTTTTTTCAAATTTTGGTGGAAAATAAGTATTTGGTCAATTACAAAAGTTCTTCTCAATACTTTGTTATATATCCTTTGTTGGCAATGACAGAGGTGAAACATTATCTGTAAGTCTTCACAAGGTTGGCACACACTGTTGCTGGTATTGTTAGCCCATTCCTCCATGCAGATCTCCTCTAGAGCAGTGATACTTTGGGGCTGTCGCTGGGCAACATGGATTTTCAACTCCCTCCAAAGGTTTTCTATAGGGGTTAGATCTGGAGACTGGCTAGGTCACTCCAGGACCTTGAAATGCTTCTTACGAAGCCACTCCTTCATTGCCCTGGCGGTGTGCTTGGGATCATTGTCATGTTGAAAGATCCAGCCACGTTTCATCTTCAATGCCCTTGAGGATGGAAGGAGATTTGCACTCAAAATCTCATGATACATGGCCCCATTCATTCTGTCATGTACACGGATCAGTCGTCCTGGTCCCTTGGCAGAGAAACAGCCCCAAAGCATGATGTTGCCACCCCCATGCTTCACAGTAGGTATGATGTTCTTTGGATGCAACTCAGCATTCTTTCTCCTCCAAACACGCCAAGTTGTGTTTCTACCAAACAGTTCTACTTTGGTTTCATCTGACCATATGACATTCTCCCAATACTCTTCTGGATCATCCAAATTCTCTCTAGCAAACTTCAGATGGGCCCGGACATGTAATGGCTTAAGCAGGGGGACACGTCTAGCACTGCAGGATCTGAGTCACTGGCGGCGTAGTGTGTTACTGATGGTAGCCTGTGTAACGTTGGTCCCAGCTCTCTACAGGTCATTCACTAGGTCCCCCCGTGTGGTTCTGGGATTTTTGCTCAACGTTCTTGAGATCATTTTGACCCCATGGGGTGAGATCTTGTGTGGAGCCCCAGATTGAGGGAGATTATCAGTGGTCTTGTATATCTTCCATTTTCTAATTATTGCTCCCACAGTTGATTTCTTCGCACCAAGCTGCTTGCCTATTGCAGATTCAGTCTTCCCAGCCTGGTGCAGGGCTACAATTTTGTTTCTGGTGTCCTTCGACAGCAATTTCGTCTTCACCATAGTGGAGTTTGAAGTGTGACTGTATGAGGATGCGGAAAGGTGTCTTTTATACTGATAAGTTCAAACAGGTGCCAGTACTACAGGTAATGAGTGGAGGACAGAGGAGCCAGTACTACAGGTAATGAGTGGAGGACAGAGGAGCCAGTACTACAGGTAATGAGTGGAGGACAGAGGAGCCAGTACTACAGGTAATGAGTGGAGGACAGAGGAGCCAGTACTACAGGTAATGAGTGGAGGACAGAGGAACCAGTACTACAGGTAATGAGTGGAGGACAGAGGAGCCAGTACTACAGGTAAATGAGTGGAGGACAGAGGAGCCTCTTAAAGAAGAAGTTACAGGTCTGGGAGAGCCAGAAATCTTTCTTGTTTGTAATTGACCAAATACTTATTTTCCACCAAAATTGAAAAAAATTTCTTTCCAAATCAGACAATGTGATTCTCAGGATTTGTTTTCTCATTTTGTCTCTCATAGTTGAGGTCGACCTATGATGTCAATTACAGGCCGACCTCATCTTTTTAAGTGGGAGAACTTGCACAATTGGTGGCTGGCTAAATCATCATCTACAAACTGAAAGTAAGATTAAACAAGAACCATAGGATGGATTTCATCAACCCAAGTATCATTTTAATCAGTGTAATGGCGCCCACCTGACAGTGTATGTAGTTTACTGAGCACAATCCTGCTGACAGGTGCACTTTAAATAGAAACGGTTCCTGTGATACTTCACATCGCTCCCAAATGAGTAGCATTTTTACAGTACATACATAACATTACTGATCCTGTTCTGATCCTGAGTTACATCCTATACAATACTCCAGAGCTGCACTCACTATTCTGCTGGTGCAGTCACTGTGTACATACATTACATTACTGATCCTGAGTTACATCCTGTATTATACCCCAGAGCTGCACTCACTATTCTGCTGGTGCAGTCACGGTGTACACAGATTATATTTATTTTCATGATTTGTCACACATAGTGCACATTTGTGCTGTGGTCATAGCCCTATGGAAAGTTTAGTAGATTAGTCACTGGCCTCATCACAACAGCGTTTGCTCACAGCAGCCCTGTAGTTTATTCTAGACCACAAATGATCTTTTGATGCCAGAAAGTCTCTGAAGAGCGTGCGCCAATTCTTTCCTAAAGCCCATGGGAATATTTCATATTTGGCTTCTTCGTAATCCTCCTCCATTGTGTTTGCTAGATATCTGTAAAGAACACAGTCTGTAAACTATACTGGCAATAAGAAACTCAATCACACATTTCGAGCTACATAAAGATGCTGAACTGTAAGGCTACGTTCACACGTTCAGTATTTTACATCAGTATTTGTAAGCCAAAATTAGGTGAAGAACAATCAGAGGAAAAGTATAATAGAAACACGCCACAACTTCCGCATGTTTCACCCACTCCTGGTTTTGGCTTACAAATACTGATGTAAAATACTGACCAAATACTGAATGTGTGAACGTGACCCAATAAAGGCGCTAGTGATTTAGTAGAAGCTCTGAACTGAACTGTTCCCTTTTCAAAGTGTGAATTAAAGTTAATATGATATTTTATGTCACACTGCAAAATCAGCTTTGTTATATCTGTAAAGTAAAAGAGACGACCACATTTTATGCGTCAGGTCACTAATATACGAGAAAGAATATGCAACACAAAGGGGATCCCTTATGAAAAAATATACATATAACTTTATTAATGCATGACAGGGCAAAACAGCAATTAAAAACATTTAAAAACCCAAAGGTGATACAAACTCATCATATAGCTTACAATAGAGCTATAACACCCCAAACCACCTGTCAATAAATTGAGGCAACCTCTAATTAAGGAGCCACCTAATTATGAAATACACAATGCCATGATCACAAAAAAATTCCCTTACCATGATAGAAGCACAATACACTGTGTGCAGAATTATTAGGCAAGTTGTATTTTAGAGGATTATTTTTATTATTGATCAACAACTATGTTCTCAATCAACCCAAAAGACTCATATATATCCAAGCTTAATATTTTTGGAAGTTGGAGTGTTTTTTTTTAGATTTGGCTATCTTAGGAGGATATCTGTTTGTGCAGGTAACTATTACTGTGCAGAACTATTAGGCAACTTAATAAAAACCAAATATAATCCCATCTCACTTGTTTATTTTCACCAGGTAAACCAATATTAGTGCACAAAATTTAGAAATAAACATTTCTGACATGCAAAAACAAAAACAAAAAAAATTAGTGATCAATAAAGCCACCTTTCTTTATGATGACACTCAGCAGCCTCCATCCATAGATTCTGTCAGTTGCTTGATCTGTTTTCGATCAACATTGCGTGCAGCAGCCACCACAGCCTCCCAGACACTGTTCTCAGAGGTGTACTGTTTTCCCTCCCTGTAGATCTCACCACAGCCTCCCAGACACTGTTCCCAGAGGTGTACTGTTTTCCCTCCCTGTAGATCTCACATTTTATGATGGACCACAGGTTCTCTATGGGGTTCAGATCAGGTGAACAAGGCGGCCATGTCATTATTTTTTCTTCTTTTAGACCTTTACTGGCCAGTCACGCTGTGGAGTAGTTGGATGCATGTGATGGAGCATTGTCCTGCATGAAAATCATGTTTTTCTTGAACGATACCGACTTCTTCCTGTACCACTGCTTGAAGAAGTTGTCTTCCAGAAACTGGCAGTAGGTCTGGGAGTTGAGCTTCACTCCATCCTCAACCCGAAAAGGTTCCACAAGTCCATCTTTGATGATACCAGCCCATACCAGTAGCCCACCTCCACCTTGCTGGCGTCTGAGTCGGAGTGGAGCTCTCTGCCCTTTACTGATCCAGCCTCTGGCCCATCCATCAGGCCCATCAAGAGTCACTCTCATTTCATCAGTCCATAAAACCTTTGAAAAATCAGTCTTAAGATATTTCTTGGCCCATTCTTGACGTTTTATCTTATGTTTCTTGTTCAGAGGTGGTCGTTTTTCAGCCTTCCTTACCTTGGCCATGTCCCTGAGTATCGCACACCTTGTGCTTTTTGATACTCCAGTAACGTTGCAGCTCTGAAATATGGCAAAACTGGTGGTGAATGGCATCTTGGCAGCTTCACGCTTGATTTTCCTCAATTCATGGGCAGTTATTTTGGGCCTTTTTTGGCCAACACGCTTCTTGCGACCCTGTTGGCTATTTGCCATGAAACGCTTGATTGTTCGGTGATCACGCTTCAAAAGTTTGGAAATTTCAAGACTGCTGCATCCCTCTGCAAGACATCTCACAATTTTGGACTTTTCAGAGCCCGTGAAATCTCTCTTCTGACCCATTTTACCAAAGGAAAGGAAGTTGCCTAATAATTAAGCACACCTTATATAAAAGTATCAAAGTGATCAAAATACGCATTTACCTAATAATTCTGCACGCGGTGTATAGTATATGGAGAATATACATACTAAGGCTTTACACAGAAAAAAGAATAGACAAGATCTCATATATGAAAACTGACTTTTCTCTTTATTCCACATCTAATATGAACAGGATTTATCAGATTTACTCACAAAGCAACAAAGAAATTGTCTCGGTTGTACTCATCCATGCCGAATCCAGCTCTCTTGAAATAAACAAAGGTCATCGCTAAAAGATACTGTGCAAATAAAAGACAAATCATCTCTGATTACAAATCAAAGACACAGTACAATGCAACACTTATCACTACTGGCATTAATACCTATTGTGAGAAAATCAATTACAAAACTCTAAAAATCTGTATATATCATTTCATGTTCACTTATTATGAATGTTCAGATTAATATACATAATAATCATTACCTGAAAACGAAAATATATTCAACCTATAGCCTAACATATTGGTCCAGAGAAATGCAAAAACCCCCATGGAACAGATGCTAATTGTCCAATATTAGGGGAAAAATCACTTCCCGACTCCACATACAGCAATCAGACGAGTTCCCTGGATCAGCGCACTATCACAGAATCTAGTGATGGGTCTTTAGTAGTGTTGAGCAAGAACTAAAATGCTCGGGTGCTCGAAGCTCGGGCCGAGCTCGCCGTGATACTCAGGTGCTCGACCCGAGCAAAGAGCCCAATGTTAGTCTATGGGAGACCCGAGCATTTTTGCGGCGGCACCCCGGCAGTCTTTTAAAAGCCTAACAAGTGCCCAAAACGATAGTGACAGTGCTCAAATGACATGGGGACAGCATGGGGATCGCACCTGGAAGCATTTCTGACCCCCAGGTCACTGCTGTCAACAACGTGGTCAGAGGTTTAAAGCCACTTTTAAGGGCTCACAATAAAACGTTCAAAAACGAAAGTGAAACTGCTTTCCTGTGAAATTTGTTAAGGAAGTTCCTTTCAAGGGTAAAGACTTGTGTATAAGGTAAAATAAATAACCCCCCAAAAAAATACTCCTCCACACCTTGGGCTATGTTCACAAGTAGCATTTTTTATGCGTTTTTGCACTTTTGTATTGCTTTCAACTGTGACAAATGCATTCACGGGGAAATGTCATTTTAACATTTTACAACCTTATCTGGCCATGTGCTGTGTGAAACATTCATACAGTGCTGAAAAGACATGGGAACAGCATGGGGAAGACCCCTGGAAGCATCTCTGACACCCAGGTCACTGCCTAAAAGTGTGCCCATCAGAAGTCATCCTTGCCCCATCAGAAGATGCAGACTTGCAACTATCCCCGTGCAAGTCCTTGTCCCAGAGCAGTGTTCAATTGTGCCTCCCCCATTCCTTGCAATGCAAGCGCAAGTGTGCAGCCAACCACCCACCCACCCCCAGGCTGCAATACCATACTGCTTGCTTGCACTTGAAATTGGGCCTTTTAGGCATGTGGAGGCGGAATCTGGCCACCACGTCATGGCTGCGTTGGCGGCCTGGTATGCATACTCAGTCCCCAGCTGCCCGGCGGCCGGGTGTCCACACTCGGTCCCCAGCTGCCAGGGGGCGGCCGGGTGTCAGAACTCGGTCCCCAGCCGCCCTGCGGCCGGGTGTCCACACACGGTCCCCAGCCGCCCCTATTTCTCCTGTCAACTTCCCCCCACACACTTATCTTAGCCCGGCCTGCTTTAGGGCAGCATTGGACGAGCCCGCCAGAGAACCAGACTCCTCCGGTGGGCCCTGGCTTCTCCATCAGGGGAGTTGAGAGTGCCAAGGTGAGGAACATGATGATGATGATAGAAGTTAGCATCTGCTTTGTTTTCTTGGAATGCAAGCGTAAGTGTTCAGCCTGCCACCCACCCACCCCCAGGCTGCAATACCATACTGCTAGCTTGCACTTGAAATGGGGCCATTTAGTTTGGAGGAGGCCGAAGCTGGCCACTACCTCATGGCTGCTTCGGCAGCGAGGTATCCATACTCAGTCCCCAGCGGCCCGGCGGCCGGGTGTCCACGCTCGGTCCCCAGCCGCCCCTATTTGTCCCGGTGTGCCTTATACATAAGATTAAGCGCATACCAAAACATTACCTGTGCCCTCCCCAGTGCATTTAGTGGGAAGGAGAGCCTATTGAGCAGTAGTGTGTGCATGCCAAACACCCTGTTCATGGTACATGCGAAGATGCCTCCCACCCTGCACCTGTCGTTGCAGACTTACAACTATCCCCGTTCAAGTCCTTGTCCCAGGGCAGTGTTCAATTGTACCTCTCCCATTCCTTGCAATGCAAGCGCAAGTATGCAGCCTGCCACCCACCCACCCCCAGGCTGCAATACCATACTGCTTGCTTGCACTTGAAATTGGGCCTTTTAGGCACGTGGAGGCGGAATCTGGCCACCATGTCATGGCTGCGTTGGCGGCCTGGTATCCATACTCAGTCCCCAGCCGCCCCGCAGCCGGGTGTCCACACACGGTCTCCAGCTGCCAAGGGGCGGCCGGGTGTCCATACTCGGTCCCCAGCCGCCCCGCGGCTGGGTGTCCACACACGGTCCCCAGCCGCCCCTATTTCTCCTGTCAACTTCCCCCCACACACTTTTCTTAGCCCGGCCTGCTTTAGGGCAGCATTGGACGAGCCCACCAGAGAACCAGACTCCTCCCGTGGGCCCTGGCTTCTCCATCAGGGGAGTTGAGAGTGCCAAGGTGAGGAGCATGATGATGATGATAGAAGTTAGCATCTGCTTTGTTTTCTTTGAATGCAAGCGCATGTATGTAGTAGCGGCTAGGCCTGAGGTGGTCAGCGTTTTGGCGCATATCCTACCTCCTCCGAGGATTGCTGGATGTTTTCCTGCTACTATCCCAGTTCTATGACTCCCGTTAAAACAAAGCTTCAGGTGATAAATGATGGATGAGGTGGTGGCAAAGGAGAAAGAGCAGGAGTAACAGGGACCATTCACATCAATATCAGGCCAGTCAACCACATATGTCTTGTAGGAAATGTTTCTGCAACAAAAGGAGCGGTTCGGTTACACAGTTATAGGGCATACAGTGAGTGCAATGCCTACCAAAAATTTCAAGGCACTCCAATGCCCCTTGGAAATGACATGGAGGTCAGAGGGCCTTAACTAAACCGTTTTTTCCTTTTATAGCAACTGGGTCTCCTGTACACTGTTGGCCTAAGCAGTGAATGAAAGGCTTTCCAAAAATTATGAGGAACTGCAATGCCCCTTGAAACAGACGTGGATTACAGCGTACTAAAAACCTTCTACCCATTATTGGGGAGTGGGTCTCCCTTAGTTTTCGCCTTTGCATTGAAAAGCAAAAGCTGTGTAAAATTAGGAGGAAATGCAATGCCCGCTGGAAGAGTCATGGAGGTTAGAGGTAATTAAAAATAACATTTCAATGCCCCTTGGAAGAGCTGTGGAGTTCAGAATGGTTTAACAAGATGCTTTTAATGCCCCTCGGAAGAGACGTGGAGGTCCCAGTAGCTTAACAAGACGGTTTTAATGCCCCTTGGAAAAGTGGTGGAGGTCACAGTAGCTTAACAAGACGGTTTTAATGCCCCTTGGAAAAGTGGTGGAGGTCACAGTAGCTTAACAAGACGGTTTTAATGCCCCTTACAAGAGCCATACAGTACAGCATCTTAAAAATATTATTCCCATTATTGGGGAGTGGGTCTCCCACAGTCTTTGCTTATGCCTTCCAAGCAAAAGCTGCCAAAAATTAGGACGGAGGAAGTAGCAATGCCCCTTACAAGAGCCATGCAGTACAGCATATTACAAACATTATTCCCATTATTGGAGAGTGGGTCTCCCATAGTCTTTGCTTATGCCTTCCAAGCAAAAGCTGCCAAAAATTAGGACGGAGGAAGTAGCAATGCCCCTTACAAGAGCCATGCAGTACAGCATATTACAAACATTATTCCCATTATTGGAGAGTGGGTCTCCCATAGTCTTTGCTTATGCCTTCCAAGAAAAAGCTGCCAAAAATTAGGAGGAAATGCAATGCCCGTTGGAAGAGTCGTGGAGGTTAAAGGTAATTAAAAACAACATTTCAATGCCCCTTGGAAGAGCTGTGGAGTTCAGAGTGGTTTAACAAGACGTTTGAATGCCCCTTGGAAGAGACGTGGAGGTCCCAGTAGCTTAACAAGATGGTTTGAATGCCCCTTGGAAGAGACGTGGAGGTCCCAGTAGCTTAACAAGACGGTTTGAATGTCCCTTGGAAAAGTGGTGGAGGTCGCAGTAGCTTAACAAGACGGTTTGAATGCCCCTTGGAAGAGACGTGGAGGTCCCAGTAGCTTAACAAGACGGTTTGAATGCCCCTTGGAAAAGTGGTGGAGGTCGCAGTAGCTTAACAAGACGGTTTTAATGCCCCTTGGAAGACACGTGGAGGTCCCAGTAGCTTAACAAGACGGTTTGAATGCCCCTTGGAAGAGATGTGGAGGTCCCAGTAGCTTAACAAGATGGTTTTAATGCCCCTTGGAAAAGTGGTGGAGGTCACAGTAGCTTAACAAGTCGGTTTTAATGCCCCTTACAAGAGCCATACAGTACAGCATCTTAAAAATATTATTCCCATTATTGGGGAGTGGATCTCCCACAGTCTTTGCTTATGCCTTCCAAGCAAAAGCTGACAAAAATAAGGACGGAGGAACTTTCAATAATGGCAACACGGACCATGGTCACCCTGGTGGTATAGTGGTGGTGGAGGCTGAGGATAAGGAGAAGAACATAAAACAGCCGAAATGAGGAAGCGTATACCCATGTGTGGGTGTGAAGCGGTGCATGGGAATACACCTCCCGAAATAACACAGTGGATTTGACTTTATGTTACCGTGCTGTCATTTGGTGGTGATGAGAAGTCTGGCCCAATCCAGCCCTTGTTCATTTTGATAAGGGTCAGCTTGTCAGCATTGTCAGTTGACAGGCGAGTGCGCTTATCAGTTATAATTCCCCCAGCGGCACTAAAAACACGCTCCGATAACACACTAGCGGCAGGGCAGGCCAGGACCTCCAAGGCGTACAGAGCGAGTTCATTCCAAGTGTCCAGCTTGGATACCCAATAATTAAAAGGCACAAAGGAATCATGGAGGACGCTTGTACGGTCGGCAAGGTACTCCCTCACCATCTTTTGAAACTTTCCACTCCTTGTGAGAGTACCCCGCGCCTCAGGGTCTGTCCGAAGGGAGGGTCTGAGAAAACTGTCCCAGAACGTTGACAGTGTTCACCTGCCTCTGCTGGATTGCAGTTGTGTCTCTCTCGCATGTACGCCTTGGTTGGGCAACAAACTGTGACCTCTGCCGCTAGCGTGTTCAGATGGGAATTTTTTTTAACAGTTCTGCAGCAAGGGCCTTCTGGTACTGCCCATTTTTGTAGACCTGTCCACCTCAGGAATAGGATATATAAAGTTCTCCTTGTAGTATGGGTCTAGAAGTGTCACCAACCAGTAATGACTGTCACCCAACATTTTGACAACGCAAGGGTCACGGTTAAGGCAGCGTAACACAAAGTCAGCCATGCGTGCCAGACCGGTAACGGGCAAGACTTCCGTGTCCTCACCAAGATGACGACTGACCATGCTCTCCTTCTCCTCCCCCTCCTCCTCCTCCTCCCCCCTGTCCTCAGGCCACCCACGCTGAACCGACGGTATGACAGTTGTACAGGTACTACCGTCTACAGCGCATGATACAAGCTCATGTTCTTCCTTCTCCTCCTCCTCCTCTCCCTCATTGTCCCCCAATGCACGTTGGGATGAGATGAGGCTGGGCTGTGTGTAATCGACCGCTATGGCTTCTTGATCCATCTCATCATACTCTGGCTGCAATGCCTCCTCTTTAATTCTCTGCAGAGAGCGTTGAAAAAGACAGACAAGTGGAATGCTGACGCTAATGATGGCGTCATTGCCACTCACCATCTTGGTGGCCTCCTCAAAGTTTGTCAAGATGGTACATATGTCAGACATCCAGGTCCACTCCTGAGGTCTTATGTGTGGAGTCTGACCTGAATATCGACGGCTTTGTTGCAGCTGGTACTCCACAACTGCTCTCTTCTGCTCACAAATCCTTTGCAACATGTGGAGGGTAGAGTTCCAACGTGTGGGGACATCACACACCAGTCGGTGTGACGGAGGCTGCAAACGCTGCTGCAACACAGCAAGGGCGGCGGAAGCTGTAGCCGACTTGCGAAAATGAGCTGACAGGCGGCGTACTATGACGAGCAAATCTGGCAACTCAGGGTACGATTTAAGAAACCGCTGAACCACGAGGTTAAGCACATGAGCCAGGCATGGTACGTGTGTGATCTCGCCTCAGAGCTGCCACCATGTTACGGACATTGTCACACACGACCATGCCTGGATGCAGGCTCAGCGGTCTCAGCCACAGATCTGCCTGCTCTTTCACAGCTGTCCACAACTCACAAGCAGTGTGAGGTTTCTCACCAAAGCTTATGAGTTTCAGCACAGCCTGTTGCCGCTTGGCGGAGGCAGTACTGCAGTGCTTCCAGCTTGTAACTGATGTGGTGATATCTGAGATGGAGGCTGAACATGAGGAGGAGGAGGATGATGCGCAGGAGCTGTACAATGTGGGGGCAACTCTGACTGACATAGGGCCCGCAATCCTCGGTGTGGGGAGGATGTGTTCCGTCCCAAGGTCCAACTGGGTCCCGGCTTCCACTATGTTTACCCAGTGTGCCGTCAGGGAGATGTACTGTCCCTGGCCACAAGCACTTGTCCACGTGTCCGTTGTCAGGTGGACTCTCCCGATAACTGCGTTGTTGAGGGCATGGCAGATGTTTAGGGACACGTGCTTGTGTAGTGCGGGGATGGCACACCGGGCAAAATAGTGTTGGCTGGGGACCGAGTACCGAGGGACGGCCACCGCCACAAGATTGAGGAAGGATTCCGTCTCCACCAGCCTAAAAGGCAGCATTTCCAATGCAAGCAGTCGTGAAATGTGCGAATTTAGGACTGTGGCCTGTGGGGCGTTGGCTGTGAATTTCCGCTTTCGTTCAAAGGTCTGGGATATGGACAATTGAACGCTGCGGTGGGACGTGGACGTTGATGCTGTTTCTTGAGAAACTGCCAGAACAAGTGAAGACTGAGAGGAGGGGGCATCTTTACATGCAGTATGGACAGGGGATTGCCTTGCACACACAACAGGGGGTTCTATTGCACGCACAACAGCGGAAGAAGCAGTGGTGACACCCGATGACACTGGTCATGGACCCTGGGGTTCACCCCACAAAGTCGGGTGCTTTGCTGCCATGTGCCTGATCATGCTGGTGGTGGTCAGGCTGGTCGTTTTGCCACCCCTGCTGATGCTGGCATGGCAGGTGGTACAAATGGCCTTTTTGGGGTTATCAGCAGAGTCTTTAAAAAAATTCCAGACTCTGGAAGACCTACACGTTGTACTGGCAACGTCCTTCGTGTTGGTGTTATGGGGAACTGTTGCCTGCCTTCTGTGTGCGGCCACCACACTGTTTCTTCCTGCCTGTTGGGGTGCTCTGCCTCCCTCCCCCTGTGTGCTGCTGGCCTCACTCTGCATGTCCTCCTTCCATGTTGGGTCAGTTACTAGATCATCCACCACCTTCTCCTCTTCCACTTGCGCACCACGATCCTCCTCCTCACTTCCTGGCAATTGTGTCTCGTCATCGTCCACCTCTTGTGACAAATTGCCAGCGTCGGCTTCCTGTGGCCGTGGCTGTTCAAATATTTGGGCATCGCTACATGGGATCTCCTCTTCCACCACTTCAAGCGGAGCAGGCGAGGGGCACAAATCTGGAAATGGACCAGTGAACAGCTATTCAGAGTGTCCAAGTGTGGGATCACTTGCTGTCTGACGACACTCAGCATGGTGGGAGGAAGGAGCATCAGGGTGAGGAGGAGTATGCGGTCGAGACTCACGGCTACTAAGAGTTGACCGTGTGGAAGACAGACCGGAGGTGGTGGTGCCCAGGTAACTGGAAGTATTATCTGCTATCCAATTAATAACCTGTTCACACTGATCAGTTCTCAATACTGGTGTTGTTCTGTGCTTCCCTAGTAATTCGGTCAAGAAGTGGGAGCGAGAAGATGTGGCTGTTGGTTGTGGCACATTTTCACCTTGGCCACGGCCCCGTCCTCTGCACGCACCATCACCAGAACGTCCAGTTCCAAGTCCCTTGCCACGCGCCTTGCCCATTGTAAATGAAGTAAAATAGCTTACACTCGCACTATCAATGGAAAAAGGGTAATAAAAAGTAGATTAGAACCTTGGAAGAGGAAAACCACACTTCTATTTCTCGGGCCTACACCAGACTATTTTCAACAGATATATTTGTGTCTGAAAAATCAGGGAGACACTATTAGTTTTTCTTTACGGCAAAAAATACCCAAAGCAGGATAATAGAGATTTTTTACCGTGGAACAGCAAAACCACAGTTATAATTTACTGGGGTATACCAGACTTTTTAAAATATATATATTTGCAGCTGAACATTGAGCGACACACTCAAACTGGGTTTTTTTAGATACAAATGGGCCAAAATGGATAATACAGAGGTTTGAACCGTGGAGCTGCAAAACCACACTTCTATTTCTCTGGCCTACACCAGACTATTTTCAACAGGTATATTTGTGTCTGAACTGTCACAGACACACTTTTTTTTTTTTTTTTTGGGGGGGTGGGCACCAAAAGGTTAATAAGACGGTTATTTGTACAGTGTGAAGGAGAAAAAAAAAAAGAGGATTTAGATGAAAAAAAAAGGATTTTTCCTGGCCCCCGAGACCTGGAGCTAAGTCCAGCAATTTCGGCAACAGGAGCACACAGGACTGTAATGCAGCGTTTGCTGGTATAACCACTGCATCTCTTATACAGCCTGCCTGCCTGGTATCTGGGATGGATATTAGTCCTGAGAAGGACTGTTTGTTTGATCTGGCAGCCTTTACAGACCCTACACTAACTATTTCGCAGTATAAATCTCTCCCTAACTCAGCAGCGCTGTCCCTACACTGTCTGATCCCAGCCGTCTGTGTCCAAGGCGGAGGCGCCCGGTTTTAAATACTCGAGGTGACGCTGTGCGGCCAGCCAATCACTGTAATGCCCACAAACAACATGGCTGCGGCATTACAGTGACTGGCTGGCAATCCCTGCATGTTCATTGGCTCTGTAAAGAGCACCAAACATGCAGGGCGGAGACCCGAGCTCCCGCCCGAGTAACCCGGAAATGCTCGGTGCTCGCCGAACATCCCGAGTAGCGTGATGCTCGGGCGAGTACTGAACAGTGTCGAGCATGCTCGCTCAACACTAGTCTTTAGGTTATTAGAGTCATCATCATTTGTCAAATTATACCCCTACAATCACCATAAAAGTGTCCCCTGATTCAAGCGGTATCATGATAATTGTATTTCAGCATTTCCTCACTCCTGTCATTAGGATGTGCCCATATGCTGGACCCCTCTGTCTAGCAGGAATAGACCACAGATCTGCCCTGACACACAGTCACTCAGACCCAGGTGCATGGAGCTGTGTTAGATTTTTTTGTAATGTTTCCAGGGAAATTAGAATTTTCTGTGGCCCGTTTCATCAAGAAGTTTTTACCAGAATTCGGGTGTAAAACTCCTCGGAGTGACGCACAATTTAGCAACTTTTGGCGCTTTTTCACCAGGCCCCGACAACTTTTTGAAAAAATGGGTTGAACTTACCGTATTTCTCGGACTATAAGACACACTTTTTTCCTCCAAAATTTTGGAGGAAAGTGTGGGGGGGAGGGGTGCGTCTTATAGTCCGAATGTGTGCAGTCCGAATGGTGTTGCTGTGGATGGAGGGGGAGCAGCAAAGAAGCGGGCATTGGAGGCAGGAGCCGCAGCCAACACTGTGCCCGCTGCTCAAGAAAATTAATATTCAGTGCTCCCCACGCCCATGAGCTTGTCTCCTTAATAGGAGCCGCCGGCTTTCTGCTGCGGCTCAGCTATCATGTGCGACCGCTATTAAAGAGCATGAATATTCACTACTCCCCACTCCCATGGGTAGGGGGAGTAGTGAATATTCATGCTCTTTAATAGCGGGAACACGTGATCGCCCAGCCCGTGGCTGACACTGTGCGCGCTATTAAGGAGAATGAATAGACACTACTCTCTACGTCCATAGTCCCGGCGTGGAGAGCCGTGACTTTTCCAGCAGCTCATCTCAGCCATGTATATCAGGACGGGGGATATTAGTACAGAATTGTGGGACATTACACCTATATCAGTGTCAGCAGCAGACCCCATCCCCCAGAACAGTGCATCATAACCACATTTTTTGTGTACATTTTTTTTCTATTTTCCTCCTCTAAAACCTACGTGCGTCTTATAGTCCGAAAAATACGGTAGGTGGAACAGGGCCCAACACATTCATCCTAATCTGCACCTCCAATGTGTCATAAATTATACTAGAAATGTACGCAAGACTCTCCCTGCAGCAACATGTCTAGCGGAGGCGCAGGGCTCTTAATGAATTAATAATATAATAATAATAGTTTATTTTTATAGCGCCAACATATTCCGCAGCACTTTACAAATTTTAGGGGGGACTTATACAGACAATACAGAATAAGCATATCTCATATCGAACGGAGTGAGGGCCCTGCTCGCGAGCTTACAGTCTATGAGGAAGTGGGGGAGACACAAAAGGTAAAAAGTACATATATTGTATAATGCAGCCTTGATATACTGAATAGGATAAATAATAATACATGGACTGGTCGCCTGCCAGTATGTGTGCAGTCCTGACAGAGGCTTTTATGTGCATGGTTGGTTTGAACCCGAAGTTGAAGAAGATTTTAATATGGGGGAAAGCTGGGATGGACAGAGTGTGTTTAGGTGATACGCCAGTCTAAAGAAATGTGTTTTTAGGGTTCGCTTGAAACTGTGGGTATTGGGAATTAATCGAACTGTCCTGGGCAGTGCATTCCAGAGAATTGGCGCAGCACGCGAGAAATCTTGGAGACGGGAGTGGGAAGTTCGGATTATGGAGGATTTTAGTTTCAAGTCATTTGCAGAACGGAGGGCACGTGTAGGGTGGTAGACTGAGACAAGGGAGGAGATGTAGGGGGGTACTGAAGCATGGAGCGCTTTGTGGGTAAGCGTGATAAGTTTAAAACGAACTCTATATTGGATGGGCAACCAATGCCATGACTGGCACAGGGAAGAGGCATCTGAGTAGCGGTTGGCGAGGAATATGATCCTGGCTGCTGCGTTCAGGATGGATTGGAGAGGGGAGAGTTTAGTAAGAGGGAGACCGATTAGTAGAGCGTTGCAATAGTCAAGACGAGAATGAATAAGAGCGACAGTAAGAGTTTTTGCCGAGTCAAAGGTGAGAAAAGTCCTGATTCTTGAGATGTTTTTGAGGTGTAGATGACATGAACGAGCGAGTGATTTGATGTGAGGAGTGAAAGAAAGATCTGAATCAAAAATGACCCCAAGACAGCGGGCTTGTAGCTGGGGAGTAATGGTTGAGCCACAAACGGAGATGGCAATATCGGGCACAGGTAGATTAATGGAGGGAGGAAAGACGAGTAGTTCAGTTTTTGACAGATTCAGTTTTAGGTAGAGGGAGGACATAATGTTAGACACAGCAGAAAGACAATCACTGGTCTTTTGTAGTAATGCAGGGGTGATGTCCGGAGCAGAGGTGTATAATTGGGTGTCATCAGCATAGAGATGGTACTGAAAACCGAATCTACTGATTGTTTGTCCAATAGGAGCGGTGTATAAGGAGAAAAGAAGGGGGCCTAGGACTGATCCTTGAGGAACCCCGACAGTAAGAGGAAGTAGGGAGGAGGAGGAGCCGGCGAAAGACACAGAGAAGGAGCGGTCAGAGAGATAAGAGGAGAACCAGGAGAGAACCGTGTCCTTGAGGCCAATAGTGCGGAGCATAGTGAGGAGGAGCTGGTGATCCACAGTGTCAAATGCTGCAGAGAGATCCAGGAGAATCAGCAGGGAGTAGTGACCATTAGATTTAGCTGTTAGTAGATCATTAGAGACTTTAGTGAGGGCAGTTTCAGTAGAATGTAAAGAGCGGAAACCAGATTGTAAAGGGTCAAGAAGAGAGTTGTCTGAGAGATAGCGGATTAGACGGGAGTGGACCAGGCGTTCCAGGAGTTTAGAGATAAAGGGAAGATTGGAAACAGGTCTGTAGTTGGCCGTGCAGTTCTGGTCGAGGGATGGTTTTTTAAGTAATGGTTGTATGCTGGCGTGTTTAAAAGAAGAGGGAAAGATACCAGATGAGAGGGAAAGGTTGAAAATTTTAGTTAGGTGAGAGGTGACAGCTGGAGCAAGGGACTGAAGGAGATGTGAGGGAATAGGGTCGCTGGTGCAGGTGGTAGGGCGAGAAGATGCAAGGAGCCTGATCACTTCATCTTCCGTGACTGGTTCGAAGTCAGAAAATGAGCAAGATACAATGTGGCGGGGGGGAGCATGCATAACATTTGGGGATTGGGAGAAAATTTCCTGTCGGATATGGTCAATTTTTTCTTTGAAATAGTTAGCCAGATCGTCAGCGCTGAGGTCGGTGGTCGGGGCCTGTGCTGTTTGATTCAGGAGAGAATGAAACGTGTCAAAGAGTCGTTTAGGATTATTGGAAAGTGAGATGATGAGGTTGTTAAAGTAGGTTTGTTTGGAGAGGTGAAGGGCAGAGTTATATGTTTTGAGCATAAATTTATAGTGGAGGAAATCTTCGGGCAGATTTGATTTTCTCCACAGCCGTTCAGCGCACCTGGAGTACCTCTGGAGAAGACGTGTTTGAGGCGTGTGCCAGGGTTGTCGCCGTCTATGCCGAATTGTTCTTTGTGTAGGAGGTGCGGCTTCATCCAGGGCGCATAGCATTATTTTGTTATAATGCTTCAATGCAGATTCGGGACATGAGAGGGAGGAGATTGGGGCCAATGATGATTGCAACCTTTTTATAAATTTCTGGGTGTTAATGGCGCGTAAATTTCTATAAGTGTGGACGGTGGGAGTGTCTTGAGTAGAGTCACAGTTCTTGACAGAGAATGAAAGAAGATTATGGTCAGAGAGTGGAAGGGGAGAGTTAGTAAAGTCATGTACTGAGCAAAGCCGGGAGAAAATCAGGTCCAATGTGTTTGGCAAATGAATTTGGCAAATATTACTCCAGCGTCCCTTCATGAAGACTGGGGTGCAAAATAGTCGTCTTAAAAATTAACTGTCATTTAAAAAAAAATAATTCAGAAATCAGTAGTACACATGAAAATAAGACATTTTGTGATATTATCTTATCAGAGAAATCCGCCTCTTTCTCCTCCTGGATTGATCATTCATTTTTAAAATTCTCAATTCACAGGTAAAATGTGTATTGAATAAATACAGAATTTACCATTACTGAGACAGGAGCTAACAGTTGGTGCTCATAAAGTTCTGTGGAGAACTGTAACTGTCTGTCTTTGGCTCCTCCCCCTCCTCCATAGAATTTTAAAAGCACCAGCTGCCATCTCTTATCTCCGTAATTTGAAAATCTATGTTCACTAAAGACAGATTTTACTCATGAATTGAGAATGAAAAATCATCCCAGGAGGGGAAAGAAGCAGATATCTCTGATAGGATACATTACAAAATTGTACTATTGATTTATGAAATAAAAATTAAAACGAACCTTACACTTTAATGAATCCGGACCTTTATGTACCAAAAGCCTAAAAAACCCAGAGGTACGTGAAGGTACAGAGGAGGGTTTGAGCACATCACTGCCTCATAATGGATCTATGTAACAGAGCTGTGAAACAAATTGTGCAGGAGCCGTAAGGGTGTGTGCACACAATGTCTTTTTCAGGCGGGCAAACCCGCCAAGTTTTTCAAGAAGGAAGATGCTTCAGTAAACGTAGCAGTTTTTTTCTTGAAATGTATTTTTAAGTATTTCTTGTTTACTTTCCTGAGCACTTTTTTATGTTTTTGTTGCATTTTTTGTACTAGTATTTAATTCCATTCTTAATGCAGAAACTGCTAGCGGTTTTGCAAGAAAGAACGCAGACAAAATACTCAGAAAACACACCAAGGTGTCTTTTTGAGCCTTACCGATGACTTCTATTGTAAAGTATGGGGAGTCTTTAGAGCAGAAAACACCAGAAGAATGTTCCGCTCGCTTTTTTTAACCGCTTGGTGTCTTTGGAAACCTGAAGAGGTTACAAAGGACTGAACATATGAACAGCAAGTCATTGTTGCCCGTACATACACATGTTCATTCTACTGAGCGTTTTCTGGGCGCTTTTTGAGGTGGGTTTCGGAACGGACCCGCCTGTAAAAGACATCTCGTGCGCATGCCCCGAGGGTGTGTTCACACGTATAAGTTCTGCACTATAATTTTGCAATTAAAATGTGAAATTCACTCAAAGTCTGTACCAGAAATTGACATTCTGTGGATTTTATCCGCACGGTGGGTTAATTTCAACTACGTCTGGATGACATTTCGTAAAATCTCATCCACTGTGCTGGCACTGTAATACACTGCAGATTTTCTGTATACAAATTCGTATGGAAACTCTGCAGCGTATTTGATGTTTCTGAACTTCGCACATCAGATTTGTCACAGAAATTTCTGCAACTTAGAAATTGTTGGTATGGAGCCATTCTGAGTGCCATGCTTTCTTCTGCAGGACACCTTTTATTTCTTGTGGCGGTGTGTGTGACATCATACTGCAATGTATGTCACCACAATTGTTTGTTTCCCGACATCACAGATGACACATTATCACCAGTGAGCGTTTATTTGACACTTTCCCATAGAAACAAAAGACAAGTGGGGGGGGATTTGTACACGGACGTAAAGAATTGCAAAACTAAGTACTACACATGGCAGTTTGATATTTGTACTTCTAAAATGTTAATTTACTTGCATGAAAACCTCTTTCTATCTTTATTTTCACACAACAAACTGTAATACAGGAGACACTTTACCTTATCTGCTATTTTACAACAACAGTCCATCCACAGGAAGTCTTGAATTAAGTCGTCATCTGGAATAAAAATAATTTTAAATGAAAGGTGAACGATAAATGTGCATACAGTATCTTCATTGAAAATAGTCATCTCCTGTTTTAAAGAGGTTGTTTATTTTTTTCTTACTTAAATGCATGAAATTAAGGCTAAAATTAATTTTTGCAATTGGGTTTCGTTAAAAATTTTGCACCGTTCCCTACCTATATCCACTCTATTAGGCCGAGAAAATCGGCGCCGATTATTCAAATGACACTTGGCTCAAACTCTGTCGGCACTCAGCAGCAGCTGCTACACATCGAATGGAGCGGTGATCTGCAGTGTTTACATCTCGTCTCCGCCAAAGCTTTTTACAGGTGACTTGTGGGGGTTCCAAGTATCGGACACCATCTTCTGATACTGATGATCTATCCTACATAACAAAATGGACCGTAGCTGCACAGCACAGCTCCATTCAATGTGTAGCAGCCACTGCTGAGTGCTGCAGAACAGCTATTATTCTTTTCCATAGGAGTCGTTTTGTAGTGTCACTGTCAAACCCCCATTGATCTAATATATATAAATATATATTATATATCCCAGAGCGGTATAAAAACACCAAGTAGCTTACTTAATTAACTTAATGGAAACCCCAAGGCAAAATCCATGGCAGCAAAACCATATTACGTGTTTTTTCTATTTTGATAAAATCTCGTCCATAATACAGCAGCAAGAGTGTGTTGCAGAATCACCAGCTATAATCCACAGTGGAAAGTCCACAATGTATTCACAACGTGGGAACATAAACTCAAGCAAACAATAGTAACATTCTGGTGACAGATCACTGAGACCTACCAAATAACTTGAAGAAAGCTGTCATCTCTTGTCGTCTGATGATCAGACAAGGTCCCTTCAGCCGCTTTGATGCACGGTGGTCACACTCATTTTCCTTATTAACTGGACGCTTTAGCCATAATTTGTTTTGTTGGAGAGATTTGGAACCAGGCTTCATGTGAGCAGAGACGGTCTTGGTTGTGTGGCAATAAGCCTGATTGTGTCTCATACTGTAAAAATCATGAATGAGCAAAGATCACCAGGTATTAATATCATCTTACTCAGAAAAGCAATGCCTGACCAACATTTAACATATTTACAATCGCATTTTAGTGCATACTGCAACATTTTGTAAAGAAGACCTAAAGGGAACCTGTTAGGAGATTCATGCTGCCCAAACCTCAGCAGCATAAATCGCGGCCTGGCTGCACAATATTATTTTCTGATACGCTCCGGTGTTTGAGAGAAAATATACTTTGAAGATCTGGGGACCATAGCAGATCAGACTAGTCCAGCGCCACCAATCAAAATATAACCTCTCCCGCTCCAATTACCACATGTACAGCTGGGAAGAGTGGAGTGGCTGAGTGGGAGAGGTTGTGTCTTGAGTGATTAGTAGCGCCGGACTAGTCTGATCTCCTGCTATAGTCCCCAGCTCCTGCTATAGTCTCCAGCTCCCGCTATAGTCCCCAGCTCCCGCTATAGTCCCCAGCTCCCGCTATAGTCCCCAGCTCCCGCTATAGTCTCCAGCGGTATTTATAGCACACTTGCATGGGGGCGCATCATTCTATGCACCCATCAGAGCACCTGTGACATGATCACGGATCGCCGATTGATTGCTACGACAGCGGAGGGTTGAAGATCTCCGTGCTGGTCACTATGGGGCTCCCATGAAGCCTGGCTTGTGGCCAGGCATCAAAGGAGGCCGTGATTTTTATTATATGCAGCAATACTGATGTATTGCTGTATATAGTACAAGCTATCAGATGAGGTTTAAGTTTCCTAAGGGGAATAATAAATACAGGGAAAAGTAAAAACATGTTTTAAAAAAATATGAAAATAATAAAAATAACATAAAAGTCCAGATCACCCCATTTTTTCCTCCAGTGAAAAGAAAAATAATTAAAAAAAAAAATTAAAAATACACATGTGGTATCGCTGCGTTCAACAAAGTCAGTTCAATCAAAATATAAACATAATTAACATGATTCATAAACACCGTAAACGGGAAAAATTTTAAAAACTCCAAAATTAAGTTTTTGGTTGCTGCAATACCACAAAAATGATGTACAAAGCGATCAAAACGTCATATCGATCCCAAAATGGTATCAATGAAAACGACGTATCGCCCTGCAAAAAAAAAGCCCTTGCCTAGATCCATCGACTGAAATTTTGTTCCCGTTTTCCAGTACACTGTGTGGTAAAATGAACGGTGTCATTCAAAAGTACAGATCGTACTGCAAAAAAACAAGCCCTCGCATGTCTATGTGGACAGAAAAATAAAAAAGTTATGGCTCTGGGAAGAAGAGGAGGAAAAAACGGAAATTGGCCATCTCGGGAACACGTTATAGGAGCAAAGACCCTGCGCCGCAATTGAACTATTTTTTATGAGACTTTTCTTCTATTTCACTAAATTAAATGGTCGTCCAGGACACAGAAAGGAAAATGATGCAAAATTTAGTGCAGCAAATAAATGGCTGCAAATAGGATGTGAAGTGATTTAGACAAGCAGACAGTTGCCTAATGTGATAGACTTTCTCATGGATTGTTCACATGTTGCATATTTGCTGAGTTTTCCCCCGTGTTTTACAGTACCAGTAAAGTGAATGAAATTTCATGCACACGGTGCTTATTTTTTTCCTTGCAGATTTGAACCATCAATGTATTTTTTCAAATCTGCAGCGCATCAATTCTTTCAACGGTTTTGCAGCGTTTTCTATCCATACAAATGAATGGGAAAAAAACGGAAGTAAAAAAGCATAAAAACGCACGCAAAAACAAAATGCGCACATTTTACACAGCATTTTTCCTCTGCTAAAAAACCTGCGGCAAATACTCAACGTTTACAAATGCCCTAATGGTGGCAATACAGACTTGCATCAGCCGACCATCTAATGTGTATGATATGTTACAATACAACCTGTTCTTCTAATCCGACTTGTGTGTGATGCATCAGAACTAAATAGTCTAAGCTGGCGAAGTGAAGAGAGAGAAATATCGCCATAAATTAAATTTATGGGCTCAAATAAGTAAAAATTGGCATGTGCATATGTATTCACCCCTTTTTGTGATGAAGACCCTAATAGCCAGCACCGGCCAACAGCATGGTGCGTGACTGCCCTGTGGGCCCCCTCCCCCACTGATTCACCTCTAATTTCCTGTGGGCCCCCTCCCCCACTGATTCACCTCTAATTTCCTATGGACCCCCTCCCCCACTGATTCACCTCTAATTTCCTGTGGGCCCCCTCCCCCACTCATTGACCTCTAATTTCCTGTGGGCCCACTCCCCCACTGTGTCAGTCACCTCTATTTTACTGTGGTTCCCCTTACCCCCTCTGAGCAAGCCCACAAGACATTAGGTGACGCAGTGGGTGAGGGGGCCAACAGGAAATTAGAGGTGACACAGTGGGGAAGGGGACCCTCAGGTTTTAACACCTTTACAACATCCGTCTTTCATCTATGGCGCATGTTAAATGCCAATGTCAATCTCGTACAGTGGCATTTAACACACGCCGACATGAGTGTGCATTATTCTCTCGCTCATCGGCGCGCCTATTGTAACATACCTGGTGGCGGGCTTGCATGGTGCACCATCTCTCACTATGCAAGATCGCAAACTTGATCTTCAGTCCAGTCTGCTAACCTGGCTTCTATTCATGCTGTCTGTTTGTCTCTGCTCTGACTGCTTAGGGCGGCGGCCCGGTTACTTCCTGTTTTTTGTAGCTGTTGTGGGCACACCCCTAATGCGTCCTCAGCCTATTGCTGTCTGTCACTGGATATTTAAACCAGCTCCACCTGGAAGCTGATGCCTGAGCAACGCTTATCCTCAGAGGGCTTCTTGCCTCTGATGTGCCAGGTCCTGTTCTGTTTTTCCTGCCTGTCCGCCTTCCTGGAGGCTGTAATCCCAGGCCTGTCTGAACACGCTCCTAGCCTGTTCGTCCCGCCTTCTGGGGGCCGCATACCCAGACTCGCTCCTGTATCTCGCTGCAGTGTCAGTTCCTGTCTGAACATTCTCCTAGCCTGTTACCTGTTTTTCTCTATGTCGGTACCTTCCCTTTTTCTGCAGAGTCTGAACCTGCACCTAACTCCTACTCGTTATAGCTGTACTTCCGTTTGTGAGTTTAGAATCCACTCGCTACTTCATTGCAAGTACCTTGTGTGTATCTGGTTCTGCTTTTCTCTTCCAGTCTGTTCAGTGTGAACAGAGCCCTGTCCTCTCTGCCTTGCTCACCTCTCTGGTGGTTCCTGCCCGCTCTGCCTTGCTCGCCGCTCCGGCGTTCCTGCCCGCTCTGCCTTGCTCGCCGCTGCGGCGGTTCCTGCCCGCTCTGTCTTGCTCCCCGCTCCGGCGGTTCCTGCCCGCTCTGCCTTGCTCACCGCTCCGGCGGTTCCTTCCCGCTCTGCCTTGCTCACCGCTCCGGCGGTTCCTGCCTGCTCTGCCTTGCTCGCCGCTCCGGCGGTTCCTGCCTGCTCTGCCTTGCTCGCCGCTCCGGCGGTTCCTTCCTGCTCTGCCTTGCTCACCGCTCCGGCGGTTCCTTCCTGCTCTGCCTTGCTCACCGCTCCGGCGGTTCCTTCCTGCTCTGCCTTGCTTACCGCTCCGGCAGTTCCTTCCTGCTCTGCCTTGCTCACCGCTCCGGCGGTTCCTTCCTGCTCTGCCTTGCTCACAGCTCCGGCGGTTCCTCTCTGGTCTGCCTTGCTCACCGCTCCGGCGGTTCCTGCCTGCTGCGCCTTGCTCACCGCTCCCACGGTTTCTCCCTGCTCTGCTTGCTCACCGCTCCGGCGGTACCTCTCTGCTCCGCCTTGCCCACCGCTCCAGCGGTTCCTCTCTGCTCTGCTTGTCTACCACATCTGCGGTACTGTTCCTGAACCCAGTCTGTACTGGACCCTATCCAGCCTGTGCTCCAACCTGCTAGTACCTCCCCGTCTGCACGCCAGCCGTACTTGTCAGTACCCTCCTGTCTGCATACCAACCATGCCTGCCAGTATCCTCCTGTCTGCACTCCAGCCGTGCCTGCCAGTGCCCACCTGTCTGCATGCCAGCCGTGCCTGCCAATACCCACCTATCTGTGTGCCAGCCTAGCCTGCCTGTTCCTGTATTCCCCGGTGTGGGTCAACAGCCGTGTCCGGGGTCTGGCCTGGAGTAGCACCTGGTCCCTCTGCTCGGTTCCTCCCTGGTGCACGGCGTCGTTAGCACCAGGGAGGATACAGTTAAATGCAGTGTAGTGTAGAGGATCTGTCAGCGCTCCTGTGTGGTGTAGTATATAGAGGATGTGTCGGCTCTCCTGTGTGGTGTAGTATATCGAGGATCTGTCGGATCTCCTGTGTGGTGTAGTATATCGAGGATCTGTCGGCTCTCCTGTGTGGTGTAGTATATAGAGGATCTGTCGGCTCTCCTGTGTGGTGTAGTATATAGAGGATCTGTCGGCTCTCCTGTGTGGTGTAGTATATCGAGGATCTGTCGGCTCTCCTGTGTGGTGTAGTATATAGAGGATTTGTCGGCTCTCCTGTGTGGTGTAGTATATCGAGGATCTGTCAGCGCTCCTGTGTGGTGTAGTATATAGAGGATGTGTCGGCTCTCCTGTGTGGTGTAGTATATCGAGGATCTGTCGGCTCTCCTGTGTGGTGTAGTATATCGAGGATCTGTCGGCTCTCCTGTGTGGTGTAGTATATCGAGGATCTGTCGGCTCTCCTGTGTGGTGTAGTATATAGAGGATGTGTCGGCTCTCCTGTGTGGTGTAGTATATCGAGGATCTGTCGGCTCTCCTGTGTGGTGTAGTATATAGAGGATCTGTCAGCTCTCCTGTGTGGTGTAGTATATAGAGGATCTGTCAGCTCTCCTGTGTGGTGTAGTATATAGAGGATGTGTCGGCTCTCCTGTGTGGTGTAGTATATCGAGGATCTGTCAGCTCTCCTGTGTGGTGTAGTATATAGAGGATGTGTCGGCTCTCCTGTGTGGTGTAGTATATAGAGGATCTGTCAGCTCTCCTTTGTGGTGTAGTATATAGAGGATGTGTCGGCTCTCCTGTGTGGTGTAGTATATCGAGGATCTGTCGGCTCTCCTGTGTGGTGTAGTATATAGAGGATCTGTCAGTTCTCCTGTGTGGTGTAGTATATAGAGGATCTGTCAGCTCTCCTGTGTGGTGTAGTATATAGAGGATCTGTCAGCTCTCCCGTGTGGTGTAGTATATAGAGGATCTGTCATTATATAGGATCTATCCTGTGTGCGGTATTTTTACATAACAGCATGGTGGGCCTCAAAAATGTTTTTTCTCTGGTGGGCCCAAGGTACTCCAGTCCGACACTGCACATGTCTGTCAGTATATACACTTTACCTTTTCTGAAAGGCCACAGAGGCTGGAAAACCATTAAGCAAGAAGCATCACTGACCAAACAACACCATGAAGGCCAAGGAGATCTCCAACCACCACCATGAAGACCAAGGAGATCTCCAAACACCACCATGAAGACCAAGGAGATCTCCAAACAAGTCGGGGACAAAGTTGTAGAGAAGTACAAGTCAGAGTCGGGTTATAAAAAAAAATCTCCCAATCTCTGATGATTTCCCGGAGCACCATCAAATCCATTATCATCAAATGGAAAGAACATGGCACAACAAACCTGCCAAGAGAGGGCGCTCACCAAAACCCTCAGCCCGGGCAAGGGGGGCATTAATCAGAGAGAAAGCACATAGGACAAAGGTAACCCTGAAGTAGCTGCAGACTTCATAAGCAGAGACTGGAGTATTTGTCCATAAGACCACAATAAGCCGTACACTCCATAGAAGTGGCCTTTATGGAAGAGTGAGCAGAAAAAAAGCCTTTATTTACACAAAAAAATTGTAAGGCTCGTTTTGAGTTTGCCAAAAGACATGTGGGAGACTCCCCAAATGTATGGAGGATGGTGCTGTGGTCAGATGAAACCAAAATTAGACTTTTTGGCCACCAAGGTAAACGCTATGTCTGGCGCCAAACCAATACAGCTCATCACCCCAAGAACACCATCCCCACAGTGAAACATAGTGGTGGCAGCATTATGCTGTGGGTATGTTTTTTGGCAGCAGGGACAGGGAAAATGGTCCAAGTCAAGGGGAAGATGGATGGTGCAAAATATAGGGATATTCTTGAGCAAAACCTGTTTCCATTTGTCAGTGATTTGAGACTGGGGCTGAGGTTCACCTTACAACAAGACAATGACCCAAAGTATACTGCTAAAGCATCACTCCAGTGGTTTAAGAGGAAACGTGTGAATGTTTTGGAGTGGCCTAGTTAAAGGGAATCGGTCACCCCCTGGGACTTATCTGACCTCTAATATGGGCAGGTGATAGAAATGTAAATCTATACCTACCTGTATGCCTCATATTAGAGGTCTTGTTGCTGTGAAATGTCTTTTTATTCCTACAAGATTCTGATGTGTTCCAGTCCCGGGGACTGGAAGAAATCCCTGCCTCCTGTGTCAATGCTTCCCCCTCCCCTGCAAGTCATAGTGCCTGGATTTGGCTGCTGCAACTGCCTATC
Organism: Phyllobates terribilis; assembly: GCF_046119375.1. NCBI lineage: Eukaryota > Metazoa > Chordata > Amphibia > Anura > Dendrobatidae > Phyllobates > Phyllobates terribilis. Next base: position 671,225,400 of record NW_027362763.1, on the reverse strand, counting down.
ACAGGGCACTGTGACATGCAGGGGAGGGGAGAAACATGGTAATTCACACAGGAGTCAGGATTTCTTCCAGGCCCCGGCTCCACAGCATCAGAAACTTGTAGGAATAAAAAATCATTTCACAGCAACCAGACCTCTAATATGAGGCATACAGGTAGGTATAGATTCACATTTCTATCACCTGTATGCTCATATTAGAGGTCAGATAAGTGCCAGGAGTGATAGATCCCCTTTAATAAATATGGATCAGCATTTGATGTGCATGCACTAAAAAGTCTGATGTGGCTGGTGTATATCTGCTGTAAAATGTATGCGACTTCCTGCAGAAAATGATGCTACATGTGGACATGTGGTGTCCTGTTCCTACAGCAAAGCTCCAACCACTTTTCAGGAACATTGTGAAATAATTCAATTTATAGTGTACATTTATGATAGCATTTACGCTATTTGTGTGCATTTTTTTACTCACTTATATGGCGCCATCATATTCCGCAGCATTTTACAGACATTATCATCGCTGCCCCCATTCGGGCTCACCATCTAATTTCCCGATCAGTCTTTGGAGTGTGGGAAGAAACCGGAGAACACAGGGGAAACCCACGCAAACATGGGGAGAACATACAAACTCCTTGCAGATGTTGTCGTTGGTGGGATTTGAATCCAGGACCCCAGCGCTGCAATGCTAACCACTGAGCCACTGGACACTGCTAACCAATGAGTCCATACTATGTCAGTGTTATTTGGGTAATTTTACATGGGCACTATGTGGTGGTATTTGGTTATTATTACATGGATGCTGTACAGTACTATTAATTGTGCATTATATTTCAGTATTATTTGTATAATATTACATTAACACCATATGGGTGTATTATTTAGGCATTCGTTTTAAATTACTTTATGGTATTATTTAGGCATTATTTGTGCATTGTATATCAGTATTACTTGGGCATTGTTCTTTGGGTGCGGTATGGTGGTATTAATTGTGCGTGTGTACCAGTATTATTTGGGTAATATTACATGTGCACTATTTGGGCTACTATTTGGGAAGGAGTTTGTGGTCACTGTACAGTGGTATTGTTTAGATATTATTTGAGCATGCATATTAGTATTATTTGGATACATGGGCACTGCATGGATGTACAATTGGGCAATTGTTTGATGTCACTGTATGGAGGCATTATTTCGGTAATATTACATGGGAGCTATATGGGAGTACTATTTTTGCATTATTTTATGGGTGCTGTACGGTGGTATTATTTGTGCATGTATATCAGTATTTGGACATAAGACATAAGCACCATATGGAAGTATTATTTGGGCATTATGTGGGTGCGGTACGTGGTATGAGATGGGCACTATATGGGAGTACTATTTGGACATTATTATATGGGTGCGGTATGATGGTATTATATGGGCACTTTATGGGAGTATTATTTGGGCATTATATGGGTGCGGTATGGTGGTATTACATGAGCACTATGTTAGTATTATTTGGGCATTATATGGGTGCGGTACGGTGTTAATACATGGGCACTATACGGAAGTATTATTTGGGTATTGTATGTGTGCGGTACAGTGGTGATACATGGGCACTATACGGAAGTATTATTTGGGCATTATGTGGGTGTGGTACGGTGTTAATACATGGGTACTATATGGGAGTATTATTGGGGCATTATATGGGTGTGGTACAGTGGTAATACATGGGCACTACCTGGATGTACTATTTGGGTAATAGTTTGAGGCTGCTGTATGGTGGTATTATTTGTGAATGTATGTCAGTATTATTTGGGCATTATATGGGTGCGGTATGGTGGTATTGCATGGGTACTATACGGAACTATTATTTGGGCATTATATGGGTGTGGTACGTTGGTAATACATGGGCAATATACAGAAGTATTATTTGGGCATTATATGGGTGTGGTACGGTAATACATGAGCAATATACGGAAGTATTATTTGGGCATTATATGGGTGTGGTATAGTGGTAATACATGGGCACTATATGGATGTAGTATTTGGGCATTATATGGGTGTGGTACGGTGGTAATACATGGGCACTATATGGAAGTATTATTTGGGCATTATATGGATGTGGTACGGTGGTAATACATGGGCACTATATGGAAGTATTATTTGGGCATTATATGGGTGTGGTACGGTAATACATGGGCACTATATGGAAGTATTATTTGGGCATTATATGGGTGTGGTACGGTGGTAATACATGGGCACTATATGGAAGTATTATTTGGGCATTATATGGGTGTGGTACGGTGGTAATACATGGGCACTATATGGAAGTATTATTTGGGCATTATATGGGTGTGGTACGGTAATACATTGGCACTATATGGAAGTATTTGGGCATTATATGGGTGCGGTACGGTGGTAATACATGGGCACTATATGGATGTACTATTTGGGCATTATATGGGTGTGGTACGGTGGTAATACATGGGCACTATATGGATGTACTATTTGGGGCATTATTATATGGGTGCAGTACGGTGGTAATACATGGGCACTATATGGATGTACTATTTGGGGCATTATTATATGGGTGCAGTACGGTGGTAATACATGGGCACTATATGGATGTACTATTTGGGGCATTATTATATGGGTGCAGTACGGTGGTAATACATGGGCACTATATGGATGTACTATTTGGGGCATTATTATATGGGTGCAGTACGGTGGTAATACACGGACACTATATGGATGTACTATTTGGGGCATTATTATATGGGTGCAGTACGGTGGTAATACACGGACACTATATGGATGTACTATTTGGGCAGTATTATATGGGTGCGGTACGGTGGTAATAGTTAGGTAGCACTATATGGATGTACTATTTGGGGCATTATTATATGGGTGCAGTACGGTGGTAATACATGGGCACTATATGGATGTACTATTTGGGCATTATTATATGGGTGCGGTACGGTGGTAATAGCTGGGTAGCACTATATGGATGTACTATTTGGGCAGTATTTTGAGGCCGCTGTTGGTGGTATTACTAGGGTAGCACTATGTGGGCTCATAATTGCAGGATTAACCGTTATAAAGCATGGCGGACCCCCTCACATTGCGCCCATGGGTCTCCACAGGCCTCACATACACTACACACAAACTTCCAAAATAAATGACCGGTCCATTATCTGTTCTGCTCATTCTCTGGAATATTGCGAGTCCATTGCGGCCATTCTGGGGAAGGCGTCAGACAACCCGCAGCCCAGACAAGGCGCAGCCTCAGGGGTGGTCAGTCAGGCCCCTGATTGGCACAGAGAAGCCTCCCTGCAGTACTCAGGGGGTCGGGAAAGCTGGGTGATAGGTGACACCTCCTGTGAGGGCGGCCATCTTGCTTTCACACAGCTTTTCCAGAAGAACTAGCAAAGCATAAGACAACTCCTACACCGTGTGGACACGTAAATGAACCTCTACAGGACCTCTACCATTAGCTTATATCACTGCTTATAGCGATACAACCTCTGACAACACAAGTCGCCGCTGGACTCGAAGACTCCCGACTATTCCGACTACAAAACGGCGCCGACGAGCCGGGCGGGAAGACCTAGAAACGGAATGCACCAATCAGAAATCAGATGCGGCAAAGCAACCAATCCAGCTACGGCAAGCTACAAACGCTGGCCAATCAGAGGCGCGGCTTCACTGCCCGCCCACCTTCTTCTCAAATCCTGTTGCTGTGTGACGATCCGGGCAAAAGAGGCGGGAAAGTGATGGCGCAAATGTCTTTTTTTGTAGCCGCCATATTGTTTTAATGAATTGACGCAGTTATTTTTGTCATTTAATACGGGTTTAACAACACTAAATAAACATGGCAGCCATTACTTATACTTTACAGAGATTATACATCTATTTCTAGATTTTAAGTAGATATTTTAGAAAATTACTTAGTTTAGTCCCTCAGAAGGGATTTTGACAGGAATATCTGCAGTAAATCAATGTCCTGTGCATATATTGGGTATAAAACACACTACGTGTGGAGACGCAAAGAAAAAAATATTTAATTTCAGTCTATCATGAAAAATTTACCTCAGTTTGGGAAATATAGGCTAAGTCCGTAGGAAAACACCTCATAAGGTCCCACGTCAGCGCCCGCCACATCCGTGAGGCCGCGCACCCTTCACCCCCGGGAGATTTTACGTTTTCATTTTTTATTTCCCTGTCTTCCCAGAGCCATAACTTTTTTTTTTCCCCCGTCAATATAGCCATATGAGGGCTTGTATTTTGCGAGACGAGTTGTACTTTTGAATGACTCCATTGATTTCACAATATAGTGTACTGGAAAATGGGGGGAAAAAAATCCCAAGTGCGGTGAAATTGCAAAAAAAAAAGTGCAATTCTACTATTGTTTTTTTGGGTTTTTTATTTACCATATTCACAATATTGTCAAACTGACCCGCCCATATCATTCTCTAGGTCAGATCAAGTTCGCAGATACCAAACATGTATAGGTTATTTTTTTTATTTAAGTGGTGAAAAAAAATTCTGTATGGGGGCAAAAAGGGGGGAGTGATTTGAACTTTTGTGTTTTTTAAAAAATTGTAAATATTTTTTTAAATTTTTTTTTTTTTTTACACTTTTTACTGTGTTTAATAGTCCTCTTAGGAGACCTGAAACTGTGATCATCTGATCCACGGGGCCAGCGTTCACAGGAGGCTCATAATGATAGGCACAAGGGTCTTCTACAGACTTCCCAGCTGCCATGACAACCCATTGGCGCACCTCGATCATGTGACCTCGATTTATGACGCGCTTCTGGCCGGCGCGTGTCAGTGACTGACAGCATTAACTGGTTAACAGCAGCGGGTTGATCAGCATTAACTGGTTAACAGCAGCGGGTGGATCAGCATTAACTGGTTAACAGCAGCGGGTGGATCAGCATTAACTGGTTAACAGCAGCGGGTGGATCGGAGATCCTCCCGTGGCTCTTAGAGGCATTTGATGGCTGATTAAATCAGCCATCAAGTGTGGGGAAAGATGCAGACTCGGCTCTGGAGCCCGGATGAAGCGCAGGGATACGGCCGATGGCGTAAATATGCGCCATCGGTCGTGAAGGGGTTAAGGAGGAGTGGTGACAAAAAAAACCCGCAATTCTTTTGTTTTGATAATTTTTCTCTTTACATCGCTTACTGCAGGGGTTAATGTTTTATTGATTGGTCTTTTACGGATGTGCCAATACCATATATATTTTTTTATTATTATTATTATTAATGAGCGGGATTCTAATTTTATTTATTTTTATTTTATTTTATTTACATAAATTTTTTAGTACTCCTATGAAGCTCAGCATATAGAGGACCAAGATGGCAGCAATAAGAGCCTTCCGCGGGTTCCCGGCGGCCTTGCGATAGCATCTAGGGGGGGGTGATGGAAGCCATTGCGTGCGAGCATGGTCAACCGCACCACTTACACACCGCTGTTCGAGAACGACAGCAGCATCTAAGTGGTTAACAGCCATGATAGGAGTTCGGCATCTAAAATTCTCCAAATTTGTCTACTGAAAAAAATAGACAGCAACAAAAAAAAAACACAGAAAAACACACACACAAAAAAACACAATATGGAGTTTATATATTGATTTTTGTTTCACCCAGAAAAAATCCAATTAGAAGAATTTCTGTGAAATCCTTTTTTTTTATGTGGATTTTGAACAGATTTTGAAACAGATTCTGTTCCCAAATCCACATTGAAAACTGCCTGGAATGCTCACTGGGATTTTTTTGTTTTTGGAGTAAAAACTCTCCAAATGAGGCCAGTCTTGAGACGAGGATTTGCAAAATTGTCAGATTTTCATCCTGGAAAAAAAAAAAACCCTCTTTTACATACTTATTGCCATCAGTGTGTCCAGTTTTTATGTCCAAGTCTGATCTGAGATATGGATTTTTTTTTTTTTTTTTACACGCCGGCCATCAGTCTCTTTGTAAAAAGATTCACGTGATCTACCACATTGACTTGCACTGGTCGTGGTGCTGTCCGTATGGTTCTCGTTCTGCATATGGACTGCATGCAGCCGCATAGCGCCTATGGAATGTTTTTCACTTAGTCTTTTTCCGCCATTTTTTTTTTTTTACTCTTCACATGTTCAGGCTTTTGAGCTTCTTTTATGTAAACTTTATGATTTCAAAGAACGCGAAGAGTTTAAAAGAAGTGACGTACATTCTTCAGGCATTTTCCACTGGTCAATGTGAAGACTTAAAAAAAATGCCCAGAAGACTCTTAGGCCTTTTTTTTGCATGTTTTTTTTTCATCACAATTCACATTCGCATAACATGTTGAGTCTTTAGTTACTTCTTTTAACTTCTTCAGGGTTGGAGAATCATGAAACAGATAGGCTGAGCACCCACAATGCGGATTTAGGCTGAGCGCCCACGATGCGGATTTAGCCTGAGCGCCCACGATGCGGATTTAGCCTGAGCGCCCACGATGCGGATTTAGCCTGAGCGCCCACGATGCGGATTTAGCCTGAGCGCCCACGATGCGGATTTAGCCTGAGCGCCCACGATGCGGATTTAGGCTGAGCGCCCACGATGCGGATTTAGGCTGAGCGCCCACGATGCGGATTTAGGCTGAGCGCCCACGATGCGGATTTAGGCTGAGCGCCCACGATGCGGATTTAGCCTGAGCGCCCACGATGCGGATTTAGCCTGAGCGCCCACGATGCGGATTTAGCCTGAGCGCCCACGATGCGGATTTAGGCTGAGCGCCCACGATGCGGATTTAGGCTGAGCGCCCACGATGCGGATTTAGGCTGAGCGCCCACGATGCGGATTTAGGCTGAGCGCCCACGATGCGGACTTAGGCTGAGCGCCCACGATGCGGATTTAGGCTGAGCGCCCACGACGCGGATTTAGGCTGAGCGCCCACGATGCGGATTTAGGCTGAGCGCCCACGATGCGGATTTAGCCTGAGCGCCCACGATGCGGATTTAGCCTGAGCGCCCACGATGCGGATTTAGCCTGAGCGCCCACGATGCGGATTTAGCCTGAGCGCCCACGATGCGGATTTAGCCTGAGCGCCCACGATGCGGATTTAGGCTGAGCGCCCACGATGCGGATTTAGGCCGAGCGCCCACGATGCGGATTTAGGCCGAGCGCCCACGATGCGGATTTAGGCCGAACGCCCACGATGCGGATTTAGGCTGAGCGCCCACGATGCGTATTTATTGCGTTTCTGCTATGGCATTTCCGCAGCAGAAACGCATTAAAATCGCTTGCTAAGATGTCTGCCATGTTCCCCAATGATAATCCGCATGTGCTGTGCGCATGCTGCGGAAATTTCCGCTGCAGATTATCATTGCGCAAAAATCCGCAGCACAACCATTTTGGATGCGATTTTGCAGGGAAATCGCGCCCATTGACTTGCATTGAACCGCATAACATCCGTATGTATATATGCATACATGCTGGTGTTATGCGGTTCAATGCACGGATCGGGAGAAGAGGAGACTCTCATCCGACCCGGGTACCATCGTACCCGCAAGTTAAAAAAGAATTATAAAGTAAAAAAATGTAAAAATTATTCATACTCACCTTTCCGGCGGCCCCCGTTCTCCTCCTGGCAACGATCCTCTCTCCTTGGCATCCCACGGTGTACTGGCAGTCATTTAATCAGCTAATGGTCACACGACCATCACCTGACCGCTGACGATCGCGCCCGCACACAAGTCATGACAACATCTGGGTCACCAGTAGGCATGAAGTTACTTTGGTCATGTGACCAAAGTAACTTCTCCCTGTGTGCAGCGCTGACAGGCTGCATGGCGTAGAGAGCTGCTGCTCTCTATGCTATACAGCCGATAAGGCTGCAGAAAGTGAAAGTCCCATAGTGGGACAAAGTGTAAAAGTAAAAAAAAAAGTGTAGGAAAGTGAAATAAAAAAAAAAATAATTGAAAAAAATAAATAAATAAAATAAAAAAAAATGAAAAAAATAATCCCCAAAAAATGAAAAAAATATATTGTACCCATAATATTTATTTATTTATTATGAAAAAAATAAAAATAAACCAATAAAAGTACACATATTTGGTATCGCCGCTTCTGGAATGACCTGACCTATCAAACAGTCCCACTAGTTAACCAGTTTAGTGAACACGGTAAAAAAAAAAAAAAAAACGAAACAAAAAAATGCTTTATCATAATATCGCTAATCAAAAAATGGAATAACACACGATCAAAAAGACAAATGTAAATAAAAATGGTACCGCTGAAAAAGTAATCTTGTCCTGCAAAAAACAAGCCACCATACAGCTCCAACGGCCGAAAAATAAAAAAGCTATAGCTCTCAGCGATACAAAAAAAATATTTTTTGTAGAAAAATAGTTTAATTGTGTAAAAAGCGCCAAAACATAACAAAACTATATAAATGCGGTACCGCTGTATATGTACTGACCCGAAGAATAAAGCTGCCTTATCAATTTTACCACAAGCGGAATGGCATAAAAAAAAAAAAAAAAACAATTCCGGAATTGCTGTTTTTTGTTTATTCTGCCTCCCAAAAATCAGAATGGTAAACGATCAAAACATATCACGTGCCCGAAAATGGTACCAATAAAAATGTCAACTTGTTCCGCAAAAAAACAAGCCATCACATGACTCGGGCAAAATATGGAAAAATTATAGCTCTCAAAATATGGCGATGCAAAAACTAGTCTTTGCAAAAAAAGCGTCTTTTAGTGTGTGACAACTGTCAATCATAAAAACCCGATATGAATCTGGTATCGCTGTAATTGCACCAACCCAAAGAATAAAGGCGTCTAATCACTTATACCACACGAAGAACGGCGTAAATACATAAACTATAGGGTTAGGGTTGGGCTAGGGTTAGGGGTGGGCTAGGGTTAGGGTTGGGCTAGGATTAGGGTTGGGCTAGGATTAGGGTTGGGCTAGGGTTAAGGTTGTGCTGGGGTTAGGGTTGGGCTAGGGTTAGAGTTGGGGTTAGGGTTGAGTTAGGGTGTGGCTAGGGTTAGGGTTGGGGTTGTGCTAGGGTTGGGATTTTTTCAAGATTAAAGAAAAAAAAATGATGACGATATGGCGACTAGTGTTAAGCGCAAGTGCTCACTACTTGTGTTTGCACCGGGTGCTCGGGTATGCACCGAGTATCGCGGGTGTTCGAGTGACATGCTCGAGTCTCCGCCCCATATGGTTCGCGGACAAAAAAAACATTGCTGGGGTTGCCTGCCATGCACGAGCGATCCCCACATGTTTTTTTTTTGGTGTCTAACGACTGTGAAACATGCGGGGCGGGGACTAGAGCATGTCACTCGAGCACCCGCGATACTTGGTGCATACCTGAGTACCCGATGCAAACTCAAGTAGAGAGCACTTGCGCTCAAGACTAATGACAACTTATTCAATATGATGACCTAATGTTATAAAATTCTGTGTTATCACTTGGTTCAAAATGTACACTGTACCCCTTGATAAAATCCTTGAGGGGTCTAGTTTCCAAAATGGAGTCAATTGTTGGGGGTTTCCACTGTTTAGGCGCATCAGGGACTCCCAAAATGCAACATGGCGTCCGCTCTTGATTCCAGACAATTTTGCGTTCAAAAGTCACACAGTGCTCCTTCCCGTCTGAACCCTGACGTGCACCCAAAACAGTGTATTTTCCCCACATATGGGGTATTGGCGTACTCAGGAGAAATTGCACAACAGTTTTTAGGTTTCAATTTCTCCTCTTACCCTTGTGAAAATAAAAAATTTGGGGCTAAAAGATCATTTTTGTGGAAAAAGTTTGATTTTTTTTATTTTCACGGCTCCGTGTTATAAACTTTTGTGAAGCACCTGGGGGTTCAGGGTGCTCACCACACATCTAGATAAGTTCCCTGAGGAGGTCTAGTTTCCAAAATGGTGTCACTTGTGGGTGGTTTCCACTGTTTAGGCACATCAGGGGCTCCCCAAAGGCAACATCGCATCCGCTAATTATTCAAGCAAATTTTACATTCAAAAAGTCAAATGGCACTCCTTCCCTTCTGAACCCTGCCGTGCGCCCAAGCAGTGGTTTTCTCCCACATATGGGGTATAGGCGTACTCAGGAGAAACTTTACAACAAGTTGCATGGTGCAATTTCTCCTGTTACCCTTATAAAAATGCTAAACTGGGGGCTGAAAAACATTTTTGTGGGAAAATGTGAAAATTTTATTTTCATGTTCCATGTTATAAACTTCTGTGAAGCACCTGGGGGTGCAAGGTGCTCACCACACATCTAGATAAGTTCCCTGAGGGGTGTCATTTCCAAAATGGTGTCACTTGTGGGGTTTTCCACTGTTTGGGCACATCAGGGGCTCCCCAAACGCAACATGGCGTTTGCTAATTATTCAAGCAAATTTTACATTCAAAAAGTCTAATGGCGCTCCTTCCCTTCTGAGCCCTGCTGTGCACCAAAACAGTGTTTTTTCCCCACGTATGGGGTATCTGCGTGCTCAGGGGAAATTGCACAACAAATTTTGGGATCCATTTTTTCCTGTTACCCGTGCAAAAATTAAAAAAATTGTGTCTAAAGTAACATTTTTGTGAAAAAAGTTAAATGTTCATTGTTTTCTTCCCCATTCCAAAAATTCCTGTGAAGCACCTGAAGGGTTAATAAACTTCTTGAATGTGGTTTTGAGCACCTTGAGGGGTGCAGTTTTTAGAATGGTGTCACTTTTGGGTATTTTCTGTCAAAAAAGCCCCTCAAAGTCACTTCAAATAAGATGTGGTCCCTAAAAAAATGGTTTTGTAAATTTTATTGTAAAAATGAGAAAGCACTGGTCAATATTTAACCCTTATAGCTCCATAAAAAAAATATTTGGTTCCAAAATTGTGCTGAAGCAGACATGCGGGAAATGTTATTTATTAACTGTTTTGTGTAACATATCTTTCTGATTTAAGGGCATAACAATTCAAATTTTGAAAATTATGAAATTTTCAACATTTTGGCCAAATTTCCATTTTTTTCACAAATAAACGCAAGTGATATCGAAGAAATTTTACGAATACCATGAAGTACAATATGTCACGAAAAAATAATCTCAGAATCAGTGGGATCTGTTGAAGCGTTCCAGAGTAATTACCTCATAAAGTGACAGTGGTCAAAATTGTAAAAATTGGTGCAGGGGGGGGCGTGTCCGGAAGTCCACATGAGAGGACGTGGGTGAGGAGAGCTCTCTACCCCCAGGACTTAAAATCGCACCTTTATCACTAGCATTCCACCCATCATGGGGAAAAAACGACCCCTCAAGACCCCCAAAGGCCCAGAGGCACCGGGATCGTTGACCTTGGACGGCTTCTTTAGCCGAGGGACCCGGGACACCTCTCCGTCGTCCCCGCTACGCAGCAGCGCTGGCATGCCGTCGTACCACTCGGTTCCTGAGCACAACCTGCCCGTTACTCACCAGGGGACCGGTGAGCCTCATTGCAGCCAGAGGAGCGCCCTGTGGACCAGCCTGGAGGAAAGTCGTCATCCAGAGTCCGGGGAACAACGGGGTAAATTCCCGCCGCGATCGTCCACCAAGATGGCGCGGGACGCCATAGCTCTGCCCTCCTCCTTCCTCGGATTTCCCGCCTGTGGCACTGAGCTGGCGGGGGAGGAGCAGGGAGACTGGCAAACATGGAGCCCGCTGCAGCGCTCCGGAGGATTAGATCCGGATACTGCTTCCTTCCATACCGACCGGATGGAGACATCGGAGGTGAGAGAGGACCCCCCACCCCCTTCTCTCCCTTGCTGCCTAATTGATCTCCACCCGGACACAAAATCTATTGGGGAAGCTGACAAGGGCTCTGAGGGAGACTCCTGCTGGGTCTATGGATCAGACACTTCAAATAGTAGCCCCAGGATAGAAGTGCCCTCTCCCCCTGGCCATGATGCGGCTGTTATCCATCCCTCACCATCTGTACCCAGACCGTTATTGCCCTCCTCTCCTGCTCTCAGTCTGTTGGGGGAACCCCATCCCCTAAATCAACGTGAGAAGGCTCCCCTGGACCCCCCAGGCCACAGAGAGGACCTAAAGCCCCTAAACTGACCCCCCAACGCTGGCATACCTCCAGAGACTGAGAGATTGGCGCAGAGGCTACCACCCCACTGCATGAGTCTCTTTTAGACACTATCCATATCTGTGATTTTACACCCCCTCTTCAAGCCACTAATCCCTCCACCCCAATGGGACCTCCTCGGGATTGGTGGGCATTTGTTCAGCATCTCCCCACAAAACAAGACTTTCAAAATCTTGTTCAGGAAGTAAAAGACGCCTGTCGCACTGAAGTAGCAACAGTACGCAAAGAGGTAGCTGAATTGTCGCATCGATTTAATTAATTAGAGGAAGATCATACAGCTGCAAGACAGGTCATTGGCCAATTGAAATCTATGGTGACTTCACAGGTAAAAGTTATTGAGGACTTACAGCGACATGTTGAAGACCTTGATCAGGGGTGGATTAAGAGTAGCAAGGGCCCCGGGCAGTTTAGAAGGCGCGGGCCCCCCCCCCCACACCTGATTTATCATGTGACATGTCACATGATCCCCTGTGATAGATCATGTGATAGTTCACGGGAAATTAATTTGGCATAATATTAATTGTGCTGCCTTATCTGAGAGCAGCACAATATTGGGGCAGATACCCTGATTCCAGCGATGTGTCACTTTTTCAGCTGCTTGTTGTCATTTTGAGAAAATCACCGTTTTATCTGCTGCAGATCTAGCAGCTCTCTGAATGCTGCGCTCTGTTTAGCCCCACCCACACCACTGATTGGCAGCTTTCTGCCCATGCTCAGTGTACACAGAAATCTACTGATCAGTGATGGGGGTGGGGTCCTACAGAACTTACTAGTCATCTAGTGATAATTACCTTCTGACAAATCAATGATTTTATCAAAACAACACTAAGCAGCCCAGTAAGTGACACATTACTGGAATCAGTGCCTCTAACCCTACATTATGCTGCTCTCAGATTAGGTGGCAAAAACCTGAAGACAGATTCCCTTTAAAGGAGCTGTAAACACAAAAAAGTTTGTATTAAAAAAATACAAGCCATTTGTGAAATTAACTTTTTTTCATTGTTAATTCACATTAGACTGTATCTTCAACACTTTTGTCAGCAGGTCTTATTACAGACTCTGAATAGGGCAGCTCTCTCCCTCTCCCTCAGCAGAAAGTCACAGCATGGTTAAAAAATGGGATCTTTTATGATTTTCTCATAATAAATAAAAAAGGACATGCAAGTCCTCCAAACTATTTTCCGTTTCTCTATAGGGGAGGTCCTAAATCTTTCTTGTTCTTTAGTTGATCACATGTCAAAAAGGCAAAGCATTTACTATGAACTTGCCTAAAAAAATATACACTTGGAGAGTAATATCATCATCTGCATGTAAATATTCCTTGACTCTAAGGGCTCGCTCACACTGTCGTATAACACGGCCGAATGCTATGTGATGTTTTATCGGATAGGACTCGGCCTTATGTTATACTATGGGACAGTGCAGATCTGCGATTATCGGCATGAGAAAATAATCTCTTTCGATATTCGGACCATGTGCACCCATACAAGTCTATGGGTGGACGTAAAACATTGGACTGCACTCGGATGTCATCCAAGTGCAGTCCGATGAACATTCACAGAGACTATGGAGAAGATGGAGAAATTAAGTTCTCCATCTTCTCCATATCTGTGCTGCGAGAGAATCGGATCACACTCAGTTGAAGCTCTGACAGAGTTTGAGCCCAGTATCATTAGCATAATTGGCCCTATTCTCTTGCATGAGAGAATATATGGCTTAGTGAGTGGACCCTAAAACTGAATAGTAGTGACGGACAGGCACCTCACAAGCGGGATCCATGTAGCTCTCAGATGTCATGTAGGTAGGGCTTCATTCCATGGGGTAGGGCTTAATTTCAAGGTATATAAAAAAAATGGACTTCAAATAAAAATTAAATGAACACAAAAAGCACTAATTGAATTATTTTTTTCGTATTTATGTTTGCAGACCCTTTAAAAACCCTTTGAGGACCAAGGCACATATATGTCCCATAGTTTTAAACTGGAAAAAAATTTGATTGAATAAAATTTAAGGTCCTCCAAGGTTTAAGTAGGTCATAAATTCATATGAATACTTGCTCATACAATTGCACATGCCATAAGATGAAGAAGAACAGAATCAAAAATATGACATTAAGTGGAGCACTTACAGGTATTCAAGGTGAAAGAGACCAGCAAAGGCATCGTCTCGAATGACAGTAAATGAGTTAGAATTCAGCAAGCTGAAAATGAAGACAGCAGGTTAGAAGCGAACCAGACTTTATGGTGCTCAGAATTAGTCAAGCAGAATTTATTGACTGCTGTTGCAAAGCACTGAGACTCCCGCTGTGTATAGATGGCGCCGTGCGGCCTCCCGCTGTGTATAGATGGTGCCGTGCGGCCTCCCGCTGTGTATAGATGGCTACGTGCGGCCTCCCGCTGTGTATAGATGGCACCGTATAGATGGCTACGTGCGGTCTCCTGCTGAGTATACGTGTATAGATGGCTACGTGCGGCCTCCTGCTGACTATAGATGCCGCACAGCGCCCCCCCCAGAGACAGCAGGAGGCCGCACAGCGCCATCTATACTCAGCGGGAGGCCGCACGTAGCCATCTATACACAGCGGGAGGCCGCACGGCACCCCCCCCAGAGACAGCAGGAGGCCGCACAGCACCATCTATACTCAGCGGGAGGCCGCACGTAGCCATCTATACACAGCATGAGGCCGCACGGAGACATCTATACTCAGCGGGGGGCCGCACGTAGCCATCTATACACAGCGGGGGCCGCACGTAGCCATCTATACACAGCGGGGGGCAACACGGCGCCCCCCCCAGAGACATCAGGAGGCCGCACGGCGCCAACTATACTCAGCAGGAGGCCGCATGCAATCATACACACACACAAACATATACAGACATGCATAGACACATTTGAAACACAAAAATACATACAAACAGACATCACACAATGATATCTGCCTGCACACACACACAAACACACACACATACACAGACAGACATCACACACACACACACACACACACCTGCCCACACACATCTGTGTGTGTGTATGTATAGTGTTTGGTGTGTGTGTATGTATGTGTGTATGTATAGTGTGTGTGTGTGTGTGTGTGTGTATTTTTTTTTTAAGTTAAAAACAAGTAAAATGCATGTGGCATCAATATCAAGACTCCAGATATAAGAGCCTATTCACACTGAATTTTGCAATGCATTCATCTCCTCTTTCCAGGCTTCTATCTAAATCCCTGAAAAATGGCATTCAGATGGGCCTTGACATAGCCATTGATTTGAACAAAGGCAAACCGAGGCTAAAGTCTGAATCTTTAGGCTCCATTTGCTCTGCTTTCAGATGTCTAATTTCAGACAGCACAATCCTGAATTTCAGGGATTCAGTTGTAAGCCTTGTGTAAAGACCTGAATGCAGCGCTGAATGTAGTATGAATAGGTCCTTACATCCTACACCACCTCAGGGGATTGTTGTTATGGAGTATTGCCCCTGGGTGGCCGCAGTTATGACCACCACCAGGGCTCGCGGTCACCCACCCTAGCTTTGGTATTCTGGGGAGCTGGTATAATGAATATCTGAGAAGAGCCCTAGAGAAGCAAGAACATTGGACAACCAAGAGGTGGTGGCCTCAAGTCAGGTGTAGTGTTCAACAGGGCAAGACTTTCTAACCTGCCCCCACACACACACACACATCTGCCCCCCCCCACACACACACATCTGCCCACACACACACACACATCTGCCCACACACACACCTGCCCACACACACACACACTCCTGCCCACACACACCTGCCCACACACACCTGCCCACACAGACACACACACACACACACACCTGCCCACACACACACACCTGCCCACACACACCTGCCCACACACACCTGCCCACACAGACACACCTGCCCACACACACACACACCTGCCCACACACACACACACCTGCCCACACACACACACATCTGCCCACACACACACACATCTGCCCACACACACACCTGCCCACACACACCTGCCCACACACACACACACACCTGCCCACACAGACACACACACACCTGCCCACACAGACACACACACACCTGCCCACACAGACACACACACACACACCTGCCCACACAGACACACACACACACACACCTGCCCACACAGACACACACACACACCTGCCCACACACACACCTGCCCACACAGACATTTGCCCACACACACACACACACACACTCACCATCCCCCGGCTCCATTCCTCCTGCCTGCTCTCTCTCCTCTCCGGTGGTAAGTAGCAGTACAGGCCGGGCACGCACTGCTTGACGTCACAGCTAGGAGACACGGCCGCGCACAGGGCCGTGTCTCCTAGCAGGGACGCGGCCGGGCCAGCACAGGGAAGTTAACTGCTGCAGTGCTGGCCCGGCCGATGAAGAAGTAGCGGCGGCCGCTGCTGGGGGAGCGGTACGGGGGCCCCCCCTCCCGCCACTGCTACCGGTATGTGCCGCGGCGGCCTGCGCATATAATGAGGGCAATCCGGCATTAGACACCCCGCCCGGAGCCGCGGGCCCCCTGCAGGATCGGGGCCCCGGGCGGTCGCCCGGATTGCCCTCATTATAATCCGCTTATGACCTTGATAATAGAGGCCGGAGACATAGCATCAGGCTTAGAGGGATTCCTGACGTCCGTGAAAACGAGGATATAGTGGGTACCCTCCAAACAATTTTCAACTCCATTCTCCGCCGCCCTACGGATCAACCTATACCTATGGACAGAGCCCATAGAGCACTGAAAACAAAAAATCCCAGAGGACCCCCTAGAGATGTTATTTGTCATATTACTGATTTTCGCCTGAAGGAGGAAATAATGGCCAAAGAATATGCCTCCAAACAGCCTACCTTCAAGGAGACCAGGGTTGATCTCTTTCAGGACTTATCCTGGATCACGCTTCAATGTCGCCGTGCATTGAAACCCCTCCTTAACCTATTACGGGACAAAGACATACCTTATAAATGGGGCTTTCCATTTAGCTTATCGGCACGACAAGGTTCCACGGGTGCGATATTAAGACATCCGGAAGACCTGTCTGCTTTCTGTAAAACCTTCAATCTTAACCCACCGGATCTACCGGATTGGATCACACCAGCGATCTTCGCGCCCCTCCAACCGACTTGGCAGTCAGTCTCTTCGAGGAAAAGACGAGCGGGAAACGTGAACAGGAACGCCTGGAACTTCAGTAATGGTCTTATTCACCTAACTTATTGTCTTTCAGGGTGTCACCTTTGCTGCATAGATTTCCCCCTATATTTCCTCCCCTCCTTTTATTTTCTCCCCCCCCCTTCCCTTTCCCCTCCTCCCTCCCTCCCTTACCCTGTTTTCCCTCCCCACCCCCCCTACTTCCCCCCCCCCGCCTCTCTACCCCCGTCCTCTAACCCCACTATCCCTCTCTTCCCCTCCTTTTTAGAAGGGTCTTTATTACTGAGCTACGCCTTACCTCCCCATGATGGTGGACACACATTTGTTAACATTCCTGGGGCGGTAGAATTTATTAGAACATACTTCCCCCCTTGTCACTCCCTGTGGCGACTTGTCCACCCCCCGACAAGAGTACGGACCCTAATCATTTACACCCCCTTATAGAGGTTGGCAGACTATTTGTAATCTGTATAAATTAAGATTCTCCTATTCAACAGTCCTGCTCTTGTACTCGGTCCAAAGTTGTCTGGACCTGTTTAATAATTATATTTGCAATGTTTCTACATTTGGTTATTTTTATACATGTTATTTTTTTCTCTAGGTCTTAACTGAGTTCAATATATTTTTGTACCAAGAGTTCCTCTAAATACGTTAGTAAAAATTCAAGAAACTCCCCGATTGAAGCGTAGGCCTCTATCGCAAATCCATATTAACTTTGAATATGGTTAGATTACTCACTTTGAATGTTAAGGGTCTTAACTCCCCTATTAAGCGGAGATTGGCCCTGAAAGAAATGAGAGAATCTAACGCTGAGATTGTATTTCTACAAGAGACCCATCTGACTAACACAGGTACATTTCAATTTGCACAAAACTGGTTTCCCCGAGCTTACTCGGCGTCCTCACAATCGAAAAAGGCAGGGGTAGCTGTACTGATTTCCCAACACTGTAGACTCCAGATCCACTCTACCTGTCTAGACCCATTAGGGCGATACATAATACTTATGAGAGATATTGACGGTGTTCGGATTCTCTTATGCAATATATACGCCCCCTAATACCGGTCAGATACCCTTCCTCACTTCTGTCCTGAACAAATTTAATCCTGAACGGAATTACCTGCACATTATTGGGGGGGGGGGGGGATTTTAATCTTGCTTTTTCTGACAACTCTGACAGACTCCACATACGTCCCACCCCTGACTCACATCGGAAAGGAATACACGACTCGTTGCAATTCCGGAGATTATTACGTAAACACGGACTCTATGACCTGTGGAGGATAGATAACCCAACTGCTAAGCAATTTACATTTTACTCTCACCCTCATCAATCTCATGGTCGAATAGACTATTTTTTTGGTAATGTGAGGACACTACGATTCCTGAATCAGGCGACTATAGGGACTATCTCTTGGTCTGATCACGCTCCCCTGACGATGGATCTTGAGATCTCACCCACCCAGACGAAACTTACACACTGGCGGCTTAACGAATCCCTTCTGACAAATAACACGACGAGTGACATCCTGAAGACTTCCCTTTTACATTATTTTGCTGAAAATGCGCCTATGGCCCCTTCACTCACTTCTCTGTGGGAAGCGCATAAAGCAGTTTTCAGGGGGGAGTGCTTAGTGTTATCCTCCCGTCTGAAAAAAAGATGCTAAACTGCAACACTCCCTCTATGAAGCAAAGCTCAAATCCGCTGAAGCTAAACTCATTGCGCGACCCAACCTCAGAGATCTGAAGGAAGTGATAGACATCAGAACTAAATGGAAAGACCTGTCCCTGACAAAGGTGGAAAAGCTCCTTCGCTTCTCCTGTCAAAAATACTATGAGTATGGGAACAAAATTCATACTGTTTTGGCGAGACAACTGAAGGAAAAAGCGTACACAAATGCCCCATATGGCATCAGAAATTCTCAGGGACTCAGACTATAACCCTGACGGGATGGCCCGTGCCTTCTACGATTATTACTCTACCCTTTATTCCTTGCCTCCTACTATAACCTCTTCTTCCACTTCTACAGACGCTTTCTTGGAAGACTTTCTGATCTCATGCAGTCTCCCTAAACTTCCCCCTGACGCACTGTCTGACTTAAATAGATTAGTTTCAACTGAGGAGATCGAAGAAACGATTAAAAATTTACCTTCCTCTAAAACTCCCGGGCCGGATGGTCTCCCGTACTTGTATTATAAAACCTACATGCCCCTACTCTCACAACATATGACTCCTTTATTTAATAGTTTTTTAAAAGGAGGTCCAATCCCCGCTACCATGATCCACTCTTATATCGCGGTAATTCCCAAAGAAGGTAAAGACCCTGTGGAGTGTTCAAGCTATCGACCTATCAGTCTTTTGAATTCTGACCTTAAGATTTTTACGAAAATCCTAGCGGAGAGGTTGAATACCTGGCTCCCGCAATTAATTCATAAAGACCAGGTGGGTTTCGTGCGTTTTCGTCAGGCAGGAGATAACACGAGACGCATTCTGGATTTGATAGAAGTTGTGAATAGGAGAGGTGATGAAGTGCTTCTTCTAGGCCTTGACGCGGAGAAGACCTTTAATGGGCAGGATTGGACGTTTATGTTTTTTACTCTACGCCATTTCGGCCTGTCGGGGCCCTTTGTTACCGCTCTTACGCTCTTTACTCTTGTCCTGAAGCAACTATCCGTTTGCCCCATGCCCACTCCCGGCGTCTTCCCATACGTAACGGGACTCGCCAGGGGTGTCCTCTCTCCCCTTTACTCTATGTGCTCAGCATTGAACCCCTGGCTGCCCGGATCCGTACTAACCCAGACATCACCGGGATCCGAGTGGAGAGTAAAGATTTTAAAGTTACTCTCTTCGCCGATGACGTTATGCTGTTTTTGATGAACCCCTTAATATCTCTCCCTAACCTGCAAAAGACACTTGATGTCTACTCTAAACTGCCGGGATATAAAGTAAATTCGGTAAAGACTGAAGCTCTACCGCTTAACATCACGGGACAGAAACTTACTTACCTACAACAATCGTATAGATTTACATGGAATTTGTCCTCCATTAAATACTTGGGTATACACATTACCCCTAAATACGGAGAAATGTTCAGGGCAAACTTCCCCCCATTAATTAGAGATACCGAGAGACGCCTGAAACAATGGTCCTCTTTACCGATTTCATTCTTGGGAAAGATAAACTCAATTAAAATGTCTATATTGCCCAGATTCCTATACCTATTTGAAACTATCCCAGTTAAAATACCGATGAATACGCTTAAATCAATCCAATCTATGCTATTAAAATTCATTTGGCACTCTGGCCGCCACCGTTTCCTAGATCGGTATTATGTGCCCCTAAAACACAAGGAGGACTAAATTGCCCTGATATTGTTAGATACTACTACGCAGCCCACTTGCGCCATATTCCCTCCTGGTCAAAACTTCTCGCGTACAATAAATGGACGGAAATTGAGAAACTGTGGTTAGCCCCTTACCACCCGGCATCCCTGATATGGGGTCCTCCTAATGACATACCTCGAAAAGCACTCTTAGGTCCTATGGCATTCACCAGGGAGATTTAGAGATCCTCGAAGATGAAATTCCAGTTAGCGCCCTATACATCCTTCCTGACCCCATTCCTGTATAATCCGCATCTATCACATCTTTTCTCAGCAGGAATAGTTACCATTTGGGCAAATGCAGTTTTTTTCTGCTTTAGAGACCTGGTGGACCCTTTGACCAAGAAATTTTAACTTTTTACTGATCTGACTGATAAATATAATCTACCACATACCTTATTTTACTCATACCAACAGATAATTCATTATTTCAGATCAAATTTGGGCCCTCCTGAATCCCACACTCCATCTAGATTTGAGCAGCTGTGCACCGGCGTCCCTTCAACCAAAGGACTAATTTCAGATAGTATATATTATCTTGCAAACTCCGATCCCATTCCCTAATGTGCAACACTCCTACATGTCCAGATGGGAAAGCTGGCTAGGCCATACGCCATCTACCCAACAATGGCAGATGATTTGGTCCTGAGCCTACAAGTCCTCTGTTAACACCCTTTATAAAGAAAACCAGATAAAGATCCTGATGCACTGGTATCATACCCCAGAACTACTTCACAAAATGAATCATACCATCCCAGATGGTTGCTGGAGATGTGGTGCCAATGGGGCTTCCCTTTCCCACATATTCTGGTCATGTCCCGGGATATTGGACTATTGGGAAAAAGTAGAGCAGTTGCTAAGTGACGTACTTGGGGTTTTTGTTCCCCTAGACCCTCATATATACATGCTGAACCTCCCCCCCCAGAGGAGTAGAAAAAACAAAAAGTAAACTACTATTACATTTGCTGACAGCTGCTAAATGTTTGATCCCGTTATTCTGGCGGAAGCCCACCACTCTCACGATATCCGATCTTTACAGTAGAATAAGCGACATCCACATTATGGAAAAAATGACTGCAAACCTACGCAACACTAGGGAGGGTTTTCGAAAAAATCTGGGGATTATGGGACCTGTTTAGGGAACGCTTCCGTTTATAACCTTCTTAAGCTTAGCAGTTCATTGCTAGGACTCTCATTAACCTGTAACAATGATAGTTATTGTATTCTTGTGAGGATTGCTCACCATGTCATATGAAACTTTATCTACAGAATCAAAGAGAGAACTCTAGAGCTCTATATTT